>NC_057861.1:18510833-18847500 GCF_019393635.1 Dromiciops gliroides | reverse complement strand
AACACCATTTATCCAACAGCTCCCAGCCCAAGGAAGGAAATGAGGGTACCAATTTACCTTAGCCACAGAGAAAATAAAAGGTCAACAACAGTTGGTGTGAAACCAAGTGACCATAGCCCTCAATCTGACATTAGCAGCTCGAGCTTCTGAGACTACACATCTTGGCAGCTGATGTTTCCCTGTGGTCTGAACAGTTAATCTATGCTGCAAATTGAAGGATGGGAGTGGTCAGTGGCCACTAGGCCCTGGTAAATCCCAAGTATAGCATTCTTAATTCAGGGTCTAAACTTAAGACAGCATCAGGGAGAAGGATGGAAGTCTGGGCACAAAGAACTCAAGTCCTGCGGGGGAAAGAAGCTCCCTGGTCTCAGAATGCCCCCAGTTCCAACTCTCAGAAGAGAACAATGCATTAAGTCAGGCTACTAACATTCATCCTCCCCTCCCATACACGCTCATCCCTAAGCACACCACAACCAGCTAGCTGCAATCAGCGGCTCACTCACTGTGCACAAAGCCGGCCCAGACCTTCTCTTCTATTTCCACACACCTTAAGACAACAGAGTGTTCAGACTACAGACATCATGCCCTAAAGAAGCTTGACCCACACCATACACACCGTTAAGAAGTATTATGGGAAACAAGGCCAAAATTACCTCCTAGCCTTGAAACGGGGGAGAAATCAGACTTGGGAGTCAGCTTTTCATTTTAAGATCTCAAAGTACAACCCTTCCCACCCGCAAGCCAGATGTCTTCCTGGGGAACAAGGACCAGAACCACAATAACTGAGTTCACTAATTCTCTGGGAAGAGAAATCACCTTCAGTCATATCTCTCCCTCCCCCACCCCACCCCCCATCTGGAGCTAAAACATAACCCCTGAAAAGGCATATGGCGCACTCCGTGTAGAAATAAATTCTAAAGGCCATCTACCTTCAAAAGAAAGGTAGCACAAGTATATTCTACTCAAAAAGGGAAAAAGAGAAACTGAGGATAGGGTAAGAGGTAGGAGCCCTGATCCATCTATCACTCGGCTGAAGCAGCCTCTCTTCTCTCTCTCTAATCCCCTAAAGCTCCGAGAGATCTTGCCCTTCACCTTCCAACCAGCCCATAAAAGCCCACCGCTGTCTGACCCATCCAAACCACCACACTAGCCCACCTCCATCCCAACAGCCAGGTACAATCGCCTTCCTGGCTCACTCCCCATAACAAACTTGCTGCCTGGCCCCCTCCTGCCTTGGTCTATAACCAATTTTGTTAAGTCCCTTCATCCTCCCCCATCATCCCCAACATAAGCTTTTTATAACCCCCAATATGCTCCACTTTCAACCTTGTCTCTGCCACTAATCACATGACAGACTCTTCCACCCTCCGTCCTGACCAGAGCCTAAAGCTGCCAGGCTCCCAAACCTCCCCTCCCTTCCCCGGAATCCTCTAACACCTGCTAACTCCTCTCCTCACCGTAGCACTACCGCGCCCCTGCCTTCTGACCCCGTCACCCCAACGACACCGCTCACTCCAACCACCCAAACCACACTAAGGCCCCTTCGCAGCCATTAAAGGAACCCGCGCCGCTAAAACATAAACCTTGGAACGGGGCTCGATCTCTGCTGAACCCCGCTGCAAAGTGGGCTAGATTTGGAACCCAGGGCCTGGGTTCAAATCCTGGCCTTGTCACTTGCACATTGAGCAAATCACTCCTCCCAGCCTCAGTTTCTCCGTCTCTTACTTGACTAAATGACCTGTGAAGTCCCCTCAGAGAGTCCATGATCCTTCAAGCTTAGTAGGTGGTCCTCAGCCCACCTCCCCTCGATGAAGGGGAGCAACGAGGGATTAAACCTGCTTCCTTCTCAGCAGGGGGAGGGAAGGGCGTCGGAAAAGTGACTTAAGCAAGGTCACAAGTCGGGGACAGAAACCCCAGTAGAACTCCAGTTCCCCAAGCACCTGCTTTCCTTTTCTCCTAACTCGGGGCTCGGGCCTCCCCCTCCCCCAAGGGCTCCCCTCCCCTGTCCCTCCCCTGCTCTCTCCTTCCCATTCACCGCGCCAACACAACCCCCTACAGATAGACACACACGCCCCCTGCTCCCCCAAAGCTGGACTTGCCCGATCTCCCTGCTCCTCACCGCACCCCAATCCCAAATCACTTCCCGCAGCCCTCCCTTTCTCGGCGGGGGGCGCCCCCGCGCCCCCACCCCTTCTCCTCTTCTCCCCCCTTCCCAACCCAGGGCCACCGGCCTTCCGAACCTCCACCCAGAGACCCCTGCCCTCTTCCACCCTCCTCTCCAGAAAGAGGTCACGGGCCTCCACGACCCCCTCCCCAGCCCAGGGTCATCCGAGGACCCCCCCTCCCAAGCTGGCATCACGTTCCAGCCCCCCGACCCGGGCCAGGGTCACGGGCCTCCGTGGCCTCCCCTCCCGCCTCCCGACGAGGTCACGGGTCTGGGCGCCCCCAGCCCTGCGCGGCCGCGCGCCCCTCACCTGACCGCCCCCTCCCCCGGGCGCCGCCCTCCCTCCCGCCTAGGGGTCCGGGCCTAGCCGCCGCCCTGGGCCCCTCGCTCACCGCTGTCGCCGATGATGAGCAGCTTGAAGAGATGGTCGTAGTCCCGGGCCATGGCGGGCGGCGGGCTGGGCCGGGCCGGGCCAGGCCGGGCGGGCCGGAGAGGAGGGAGGGAGGAAGGGAGGGAGGGAGGGAGGGCCGCAGGGCGGGGGCGGGCGACGGGCGGCGGGCGGGCGGGCGGGCCTGGCGATCCGCGGCAGCTCCGGGCCCCGGCGGATCCACTTCCCGAACAAACAGCCGGAACTGACAGAAACGCCTCCCTCCGCCCCTCGCCCCCCGCCCCCACGCCCTCCCTCCCAGCCTCCCGGCTTCCCGCCCCGCCCCGTCCACCACCACTGCGCACGCGCCTAAGGCACTGCCCCGCCTTCGCCCGCTTTTGCGCACGCGCCCGAGCTGCAGCTCCGCCCTCACCTGATTCTGCGCACGCGCTTGCCTTCTTCCCCCACACCCTCCCCTTTCTCGGTCCGTCCGGCTCTGGGCGAACGGACGCCGCCGCCGCTGCCGCCGCCGCCCCGCCTCCCCCGCTCCCCTTACTCTCTGCGTCGGGCTCTGCGCAGCCGCAGCCGCAGCCACCGCCTCTAGGGCGGACCGCTCCGTTACTGCGCACGCGCGACTGGGCCCTCGCGCCGCACTCGCGCAGTGCGCAGGCGTGGCGAGGAGGCGGGCTTTTGCGCGCGACCCTTCCTATACCCCGGTTCGTTGTCACCTCCGGGCTGCGGGGACCCGGTCCCCGCGGAGCGGAAAGGGCCGGGGGGCCCAGTTACCGCCGCCACCCCGCGCCCCGATTGCGGGCATTTCTGTAGCGCTTCGTCTCCACACCCGGCCACCCCGCGAGGTAGGTGCTGCAGTGGAGGAGACGGAGGCTCCGAGAGCGGGAGCGCCGCGGGAGTTCCGAGAGAGCAGTCGGGAAGACCTGGGTTCAGATCCTACCCCGGCCGGGTGACCTTGGGCGAGGCGACCCCCCCCCCCTCGCCCTTCCGCTAAAACGGGACGATTGGACTCAGAGGTCTCCAAGGACCCTCTGCGCCGCATCGAGGGAGGATTCGAACCCAGGTCTTAGGACGCCAGTTTTTTCCCGTCTCTTCCCTACGCGATGCTTCAGAAAGTGCGTTGCAAACCTAAGGGGCCCCAGAACCACGAACAGTTAGGATTGGTGGTGGTGAGCACTGATTTCGAATCGATTAACATTTATTAAGCGCCTACAGTGTTCGGGGCACAACATACCACTAGTACTAATAAGAATAATAGCTAATATTTATATAGTGCCTACTCTGTGCCAGACACAATGCTAAGCGCTTTACGAATATTATCTCATTCGATCTTCACAAAACCTTGGGAGTCAGATGCTATTATCATCCCCATTTTACAGATGAGGAAACTAAGGCAAACAGGTTAAGTGACTTGCTCAGGGTCACACAGCTAGTCTGAGGCTGGATTTGAACTCGAGTCTTCCTGACCCTGGCCCCAGCATTCTATTTACTCCGGGCCACCGACTGCCCTAAACTTCAAAATCTGCTTGAAAGCCCCTGTCTTCTGAGGGAGTTGATTACACTTTTTGATTGCTCTAACATCTTACTTCTCCGAGCCTTATTTTCCTCATCTCTAAGATGGAAATAATAATGCTTGGCCTACAAAGATGAGAAACGATGAGAACTGTCAATGTTGGAAAGGTAATGAAATGACAAGAACACTGTTACATTGTTGATGGAGCTGTGAATCAGCTCTGAAAAGGAATTTGGAATTGTGCAAATAAAGTGACTATGTTTTGATACAAAGATATTTGCTTGTTAGACATATACCTCAAAGAGGTCAATAACAAAACAAACAAAAAAGACTCCATATACACTAAACTAGTAACACTCTTTGGGGTAGCAAGAAGTTGGAAACAAAGTAGACATCCCTGGTATGATGAATAAAAAGAAGCATGGAAAGATCTACATAAGCTGATGCAAAGTAAAGTCACCAGAGCAAAAGAAAGCAATATACACAATGATTACAAGTAGATAAAAATGATATCCACAAAATAATCAGAAACCAATGTTACTGAGTTAAGAAGATGCTCAGCCGAGAAGAGGAGAGATGAGAAGACACTTCCTCCCCCTCTTTTTGCTGTGGGGGTTTGGAACGTTAAATATAAAGCCATTCATTTTTATGTATTTATTTGTTTGCTGAGGGGTTTTTTAAACTTTTTTTAAATTCTTTAAGGGATGGCTCTCTGGGAAGGGGGAGAAATATAGGGAAATCTAGATGATGTAAAAACAAAAGATATCAATAAAAGTCTATTTAAAATAATAATAATACTTGTCCTGCTTTCTCAGGGTTGTGAGGAAGTTGTAAACCTCCTAGAGGGATAGAAACATGAGTTGCTATTAATAGCCTGAGAGCTTGCATACCTTGTAAAAAGCAGTGGATTTGGAATCAAGACCTGGCCTCAGTCTTTGCCACTCACTCCACAGAAACTTGAAAAGCAAATCGCCTCATCTCATGAAGGTTTTTTTAATCTGTAAAATAACCTGGAAGTGTTAGGTTGCTAGACATTTGATAACCTAAAGGGTTTAGGTTTTAAACAGTGTAGGTACTCACACCACTGATAAAGATTGCAACCCCTTCACACTTCAGGAGCTGACCCTTCAGAACCCTGACTCCAGGGTCAGCTGAGCTAGTTTTCAGACAACAACCATCACTGGGTCCATTACATATAAGAAGCTTCTCTAGCTTGATAGGACCTTCGACAGCTTGTTGACAAAGAATGTGGAACTTAAGGCCATCTCCATGCCAGGAAGAATATCAGAATTCTGAGATGGAGCTAGGAGAAAAGGCCACCTAGATAACTTGAAACCTCTAGTCCAGCAAGTTCTGCCCCTCTAATTTTACACATGGGAAAAAGAGACCCAGAAAGGTTAAATTAATCACACAGGTAGTAAGGAATTAGAATTTAGAGGAGGACTTAACAGGGTATGTGCACATGGACAAAGCAATTATGATAGGAGCAAGGAAGAGGTCAAGAAAAATTCCTCCAGAAAATTTGAGGAGGCAAATTACACACAGCTGGAATCCTCAGGGGAGGCTTCAGAGGGCTGAACCCTGAAGGAAGGACCAATTCTACAACACGAATGTGAGGAGGGAAGGCACCTCTTTGGGCTAGGGTTAAAGTTTGTGCACATGTACATTGGAGGGAAATGTAGTGTAGAGTTTGTAACTGAAAGGGGAGTCATGAGTACTGGAAATATAGTTTGGAATCAGGTTATAGAGGGCCTGGAATGCCAGGCTGAGGAGTTTGGGAGCCACCAGAGGGTTTTGAGCAAGAGAGTGATAATGGTCAGACTTCTACATTAGAGAAGTCACTTGGCAATTGTGTGAAAGATGGATTGTAGGAGGGGGAGACAAGGCAGGAACTGTATTTTGTGCACCCTGTGGCTCATCCTCATCGACAAGTAGTATGCCACAAAACTGAAGTCATCCATCTCTGCCCTTTTCAGGAATTGTCCCCTGCTTTCTACCTCTTACCTGGAAGGTGCTTCCCTGGTCAGAGCTCCTTCCTTTCCTAAGGGAATACAACTGGTGCACCGCCTAGCCTGACTCATTTGGCTTCACCGAGCCAAATAGACCTCTCTGCCTCCCCTCACTGCTTGAGGTCACTGCTAACTAATAGCTCCTATAAAAATAGAAATAGTATCATACCTCCCTTCCAGTTCTGAGGCACTCCTCTTATTTCCCAGTTGAGAAAACTGAGTCCCAGAGAAGGTAAATCACGATGGCTCATCTAGTAAGGAGCAGAGCCAGAACTCACAGCTAAATCTTTGACTCTGTACTCCACACTCTCGCTCCACCATGCCTTTGTCCAGTTTCTCTTGGACTCAACTATACCTGAAGGGAATACGTAAGTGTGTGTGGCCTGTTATCCCTAGAAACTGCTTAGTGTTCAGATGGTTTTGGTTTTGTTTTGGTGAGGCAATTGGGTTAAGTGACTTGCCCAGGGTCACACAGCTAGTAAGTGTTAAGTGTCTGAGGCCAGATTTGAACTCAGATCCTCCTGACTCTAGGGCCGGTGCTCTGTCCACTGCGACACCTAGCTGCCCCCCTGAACTCACTCTTAAAACATCTGAACACGGGGGCAAGAAGGATACCAGGGCCCCTCTTTCATACTAAGGAAGATGAATCTCTCCTAAGAGATAGGGTGGCAACACTCGTTTAGGAATCCTTTCTGTAACATTCCTGATAGTTCATGTTTCCTGCAAAGCCTCAGGCAGGGACCTCACCAGCATTGTTGGACATGCTCCCTCTTTAACGCTTTAAAATTTATATAGTGGCCCAGTGGATAAAGCACCAGCCCAGGATTCAGAAGGACCTGAGTTCAAATTCGGCCTCAGACACTTGACACTTACTAGCTGTGTGACCCTGGGCAAGTCACTTAGCCCTCATTGCCCTGCCAAAAAAATTTATAAAAGGCTTTGCCACTTAGAAGCAAGTAGTGCCAAGGTCATTATCCCTGTTTGACAAATGGGGAAACAGGCTTTAAAAAGCGAAGGGACTTGTCCAGGGCATAGCTAGTGAATGTTGGAAGCCAGGTTCATGCTCGGGTAATCTCTTGGCTCCATATCCACAGCTGTTTCTCCCTCAGGATGTTGTCTCTATAATCAGATAAACTAATGTTTACTCCAGTATTCATGGCTTCATGGTTGTGTGAGAAGGAGGTGGAGACCTCAGCGTGAGTCAGGAGTGTGATTGGAGTCAAAAATGATCATTCAGCCTTTGGCCGGATGAAGAGATAGCAACCAGTACAGGGGAGGTGACCGTTCCATTGTCCTGTGGGAAGACTTTCCGCCTCTCCCTCTAGTTCAGTTCCATACACACAGGTGTGAAAAAAGCTTGTGGTAAAAAGAGCTGGCATCAGAGTGTAACAGGCAAATTCCTTCTTTGCTTTCACCTATCATTCAACAAGCACTGTTTATGTGCATGCTGTGTGCCTGATGCCTAGGAGGTGCTGGGCATACAAAACCAAAAAAAGTCGTTTCTGCCCTCAAAGAGATAACATGAAAAATAACCTATACACATAGAAACAAATACATCTCCATAGTCATTTCACAGGGTGGGGAACCAGAGTAGACTTTCTATAGGGTGTAGCTTTTCAACTGAGCTTTGAAGGGAACTAGGAATTCCATGAAGCCAAGAATCTTGAGTGTGTCTGTCTCTATTCTTGAGGTCTCTGACCACTCCATTTGAGAGGTAACCCTCCTTTTGAACCCTGGCATTTGTCTGAAACACACACACACACACACACACACGCACACACATTGAGCACAATCATATACTTCCTTGTGAATCTATCCCTTGTATTGTTTGTCCTTATGCTGTTATTTATCACAATAACCCAAGGTGGGCTGTAGGACACAAAGTTCCTTTCTTAGAAAGATGAACAAATCAACAGTTCGACCATCTTCCATTAGCACTTCCACCAAGCCCAGGTAAGGAGCTAGCTGCCTCTTGACAAAAGTGATTTCATCCCACTACTCCCTGCTCTCCCAAATTCCTACTCTAGTGATCCCTGTTCTCCTCTCTTCCTGGTCCAATCTCAGTCCTACAGTTAACCAGTTCAACTGTACACTGTCCTCTTTACTCAGCCTCTTGTCTTAGCAACTAACACCTTGAAAAAACCTAATCTTCAGTTCCTTCCACTATCTACCATGACTCCAACTCATGTGCTGCCAAGCGTTTTATGAAGTAACACAACTGCCAGTTGGGTCCACCACAAACCTGTATTATCTGATCTCAGCCAGACACTCACTGCTACAGAGTAATCTTCTTATTCTTCTCTGACTGGCTCTTTAGTTCATTTTCTACTGTTTTAAAGTCTTCCCTTAGGTACAGTACAGTGAGGAAAGTACTGATTCAAGAGTCATAGCCCCGGGTTCAAATCTTGCCTCTGACATTCACTATCTTTGTGTGACGTTGGAGAAGTCACTTCACTTCCTTGAGTCTCAGCGTCCTCGTTTACCAGATGAAGGGATCGGTCAAGAGTCTTCTCAAGTCTCTCTTACCTTTTAGCAAAGAACCTAACCTTCCTTGCCAAGAGTGTGCGGTTTCTCTTGTCCCCAACTCTACACCTCACAATCTCTCGACATCAATCCCTACTTCCCCTGTTCTCCTTTACTCTGGTGTGACGAAGATGTAGCCCTTCTTATGAAGACTACTCTATGTGTGTTCTGTACCCATCTCCTCCCCTCTTGTCTTCTCCACAGACTTGCTCCTGAAAGGATCCTCTTTCTGTTTCATCTTCAAGTTCCCCTTGTCTATTGTCTCCTCTTAGATCTCTCACATCCTTGAAAAACAACAACAACAACAACAACAAAAGCCTTCACTTGATCCTGCCATTCTGTTAAGCACTCAACCTCCCTTTAACAGCAAATATCTGGGGGCAGCTGGGTGGCGCAGTGGATAGAGCACTGGCCCTGGAGTCAGGAGGACCTGAGTTCAAATCCGACCTCAGACACTTAACACTTACTAGCTGTGTGACCCTGAGCAAGTCACTTAACCCCAATTGCCTCACTAAAAACAACAACAACAAACGTCTGGGTTGGGGGAAGCATTTTTTTTCCTTTATTTCTTCATTTTCCACTCGGTTCTTAATTCCTTGCAATTTGACCACACAACTGAAACTGCTCTCCCTAAAGTTACCAGTGATCTCCTTCTTATAAAAACAATGACCCTCCTTTTTTTGAGCTCTCATCCTTGACATCTTTGTAGCATTTGGCATTGATGATTCCCTCTTGGATACTCTTTTTTACTGTCAGTTTCCATAACGTTGCGTTCTTCTCTGTCCACCTGCTTCTCATTCTTACTTGAAGTCCCCTCTCTGTCATTTCTCATTCTCTCCTCTGTATGGTTATATCTGGCCCTTCTTGCAAAGGATAACCCTTCTACATATGCTCTTGACCCTATCCCCTCCCGTCTTCTCCAGAAGATTGCCCCTTCCATCATCCCCTTTGTTTTTCCTAATCTTCAATCTTTATCTGCTGGTTCCTTTCCTGCTACCTTCAAATATGCCTGTTTCCTCCATCCTAAAAATTCCATGTCTAATTCTTAAAAGTAATCATCCTGAGGGCAGCTAGGTGGCGCAGTGGATAAAGCACTGGCCCTGGATTCAGGAGGACCTGAGTTCAAATCCAGCCTCAGACACTTGACACTTACTAGCTGTGTGACCCTGGACAAGTTGCTTAACCCCCATTGTCCTGCAAATAAATTAATTAATTAATAATTTTAAAAATTAAAAATAAAAAGTAATCATCCTGTACCTTCTTTCCCTTTCCTGGGCAAACTCCTAGAAAAAAAAAATGTTCACATTCACCTCCTCTACAATAGATATTTGTTAAGCACCCATGTGACAAGCACTGTGCTAAGAGCTAGAGATACACACACACACACACACATACACACACATACACACACACACACACACACACAACCTGTCCCTGTCCTCAAGTAGCTTACAATCTAATGAAGGAGATAGCATGCAAACAATTGCATACAAAGTAAGCTATATACAGGATAAATAGCAAACAGTTAACAGAAGGAAGGCACTAGAACTCAATCCTGTGCCCTTTGCAACACACAGCTGAAATTGCTCTCTCCAAAATTGTTGTTCAGTTGTATCCAAACCTTCATGATCCCATGGACCATAGCATGCCAGGCACTTCCATCTTGCACTCTCTCTCAAAGTCTGTCCAAGTTCAGGTTTGTTGTTCCATGATACTATCCATCCATCTTATCCTCTGCCATCCCCTTTTCCTTTTGCCTTCAGTCTTTCCCAACATCAGGGTCTTTTCCAATGAGTCCCATCTTCTCATTATGTGGCCAAAGTATTTAAGTTTTGGTTTCAGTATTTGACTTTCCAATGAATAGCCAGAATTTATTTTTTTTAAATATTGACTGATTTGACCTTCTTACCAGCCAGGGGGCTCTCAAGAAGTTTCTCCAAGCACCACAACTCAAAAGCATTGATCTGCAGCACTCAGTTTTCTTTATAGTCCAACTCTCACAGCCATACATTGCTCCTGGAAAAAGCATAGCTTTGATATATGGGCTTTTGTCAGCAAGGTGATGCCTCTTTAGTATGCTGTCCACATTTGCCTTAGCTTTCCTTCCAAAGAGCAAGCATCTTTTGATTTCATGGCTGCAGTAGCAGTGTGCAGTGAGCTTTGAGCCCATAAATATAAAATCTGATGCTGCTTCCATTTCTTTTCCCTCTGTTTGCCAGGAAGTGATGGGACCAGTTGCCAAGATCTTAATTTCTGTTAAGCTTCAAGCCAGCTTTTACACTCTCACCCTTATTAAGAGGCTTCTTAATTCATCTTCACTTTCTACCATCAGAGTGGTATTGACTGCATATCTGAGATTGCTGATATTTCTCTCAGCAACCTTAATTCCAGCTTTTGATTCATCCAGTCTGGCATTTCACATGATGTACTCTGTATATAAGTTAAATAAACAAGGTGACAATATACAGCCTTGTCATACTCCTTTTCTGATCTTAAACCAATCACTTTTTCCATATTCAGTTGTAACTATTTCTTCTTGGAAATATCACCCTCTACAAAACATCACCCTCTTGATGTCATTGGTCCTCTTCAAGAACAAAGGACAAACAACAACCTGAGAGTAGTAGTAGCTGCCCCACTGGGGACTCAACTGTTCAGTTACAGTTGGGCAATACTGCTTCTTTCTTTCTCCCTCTCTCCCTCCTTTCCTTTTGTCCACATGGGGAATCATATGAGTTCTCTGCCCAAAAGGAATATAAGTTTTGATCACTTAAATCTCAAAAGATATCTTGGGGTTTGGGGGCTAGATTTTTTTCTCTTCTTACTTCCCTATTTATTCTATCATTTAAAAAAAATTAGGACAATTAACTCTTCTGTCCCATGTAGTTTCATTTATGATTTCTTTTTTTTTTTTTAGTGAGGCAATTGGGGTTAAGTGACTTGCCCAGGGTCACACAGCTAGTAAGTGTTAAGTGTCTGAGGTCACATTTGAACTCAGGTACTCCTGACTCCAGGGCCAGTGCTCTATCCACTGCGCCACCTAGCTGCCCCTCATTTATGATTTCTTGAAATAAAACTCGAGAAAACCAAGCTTTGGTAAAGCCAATTGGGATTCAAGTGGAGCTCCTTGATTATGCCTGAAACCCAAATCATTCAGGCTCTTACTGATTGGCCAATAATATGTCCCAGCCTATCCATGCCTCACAAGGTTTAGGTTTTGATGGCTCAAAATAAGTGTAAATAGCAGTTGTTTCTGTTCTGGCCAGAAACCCTAAGGGTCTTCCCCTCCTAATTTGATCTTTTTTTTTTTTTTTGAGTAGGCAAAGTAGGCTACCTTTTACTTTATTTCTTACCTAGCCTTAAATCACTGAGTGGGTGTTGCCTCAGGAAAACTGAAATCTGGGAAAAACCTTAGCTTAAAAATGCCACTGCAGGGGCAGCTAGGTAGTGCAGTGGATAGAGCACTGGCCCTGGAGTCAAGAGTTCAAATCCGGCCTCAGACACTTAACACTTACTAGCTGTGTGACCCTGGGCAAGTCACTTAACCCCAATTGCCTCACTAAAAAAAAAAAAAATGCCACTGCTTCTGGGACCATCTCCAGTTGTCCTGGCCCATGTCTTGCCACTGGACTCAGATCACTATGGAGGAGAGAGTGAGGCTGGGGACTTTGCACAGCCCTGACTCACTTAAATCCGATTCACTTGCAATTCAAAGCATCCCCTCCTGATGTCATTGACCCTCTTCAAGAACTAAGGACAAGGGGGCAGCTAGGTGGCACAGTGGATAAAGTACTGGCCCTGGATTCAGGAGGACCTGAGTTCAAATCTGGCCTCTGATACTTGATACTTAATAACTGTGTGACCCTGGGCAAGTCACTTAACCCCCATTGCCCTGCAAAAACAAACAAACAAACAAAAAAACTAAGGACAAACAACACAACAGGTTCCCCAGGAGACAAATAAAATAATCTGCTATGCCCATCTCCTTGAGGATTTGCTACGTTTTGTTGTGATCCTCACGGAGACTTTAATGTAGTCAATGAAGCAGAAGTAGATGTTTTTTCTGATACTCTCTTCTTTCTCCATGATGTTGTGAATGTTGGCAATTTAGTCTCTAGTTCCTCTGCCTCTTTGAAAACCAGCCTGCTCTTCTGGTAATTCTTGGTTCGTATATTGCAGAATCTTAAGCGCATAACCTTGCTGATGTATAAAATGAGTACAATTGTTTTGTAATTTGAACATTCCTTGGCATTGCCCTTCTTTAGGATCAGGACATAAACCGATCTTTTCCAATCCAGTGGCCACTGTTGTGTTTTCCAAATTTGCCAGCATATTGAGTGATGAATAGGATTATCTCTTAAGGTTTTAAATAGTTCAGCTGGAATTCCATCACCTCCACTAGCTTTATTGTTACTGTGCTTGATAAAGCCCACTTGACTTCTTTCTCCAGGATGTCTGGCTCTAGATCAGTAACCGCATCACCATGGTTATCAGTGAGGTTAAGATCTTTCTTGTTTAGTTATTTTGTGTATTTTTGCCTCTTCTTAATCTTTTCTGCGTCTCTTAAACCCCTGTCATTTTTGTCTTTTATCATGCCCATTTTTGCTGAAACTTTCCCTTGTATCTCTAATTTTCTTGAAGAGATCTCTTGTCCACCTCATTATATGTTTTTTTCTATTTCTTTGCATTGCTCATTTAAGTCAAACTTCATACTTTCCTTGCTATTCTCTGAAATTATGCATTAAGAATTTCTTCTTTACCTCTTGCTTTCCTTCTCTGTTCAGCTATTTAAAGCCTCATCAGACAGCCATTTTGCTGTCTTGCTCTTCTTTTTCTTTGGAATATTTTTTATTGCTGCCTCCAGTATAATATTCTTCAGGCACTCTACCAGATCAATTCCTTAACTCTATTCATCACTTCCATTTCATATTCATAATGGATGTTATTTATGTCATACCTATATGGTCTGATGGTTTTTCCTTTCTTTGATTTCTTTTGCAATAAGAAACTTACTCGGGGCAGCTAGGTGGCGCAGTGGCTAAAGTGCTCTCCTGGGTTCAGGAGGACCTGAATTCAAATCCAGCCTCAGACAATTGACAATTACTAGCTGTGTGACCTTGGGCAAGTCTCTTAACCCTCATTGCACCGCACTGAAAGAAAGAAAGAAAGAAAGAAAGAAAGAAAGAAAGAAAGAAAGGAAGGAAGGAAGGAAGGAAGGAAGGAAGGAAGGAAGGAAGGAAAGTTATTCCAGGTCTTGTTTTTGTTTTTTTGTTTTGTTTTGTTTTTAGTGAGGCAATTGGGGTTAAGTGACTTGCCCAGGGTCACACAGCTAGTAAGTGTTAAGTGTCTGAGGCCGGATTTGAACTCAGGTAGGTGCTCTATCCAGTGCACCACCTAGCTGCCCCCAGGTCTTGTTTTAACTGACTGCATAGAGCTTTGGCTGCAAAGCATGTAACCAATCTAATTTCTATATTGACCATTAGATGATGTCCACATGTAGAGTCACCTTTTGGGTTGTTGAAAAAGTGTTATGACCAGTGAGTTATCCTGACAAAATTATTAGTCTCTGCCCTGCTTCATTTTTTTTTTTTTTTTGCGGGGCAGTGGGGGTTAAGTGACTTGCCCAGGGTCACACAGCTAGTAAGTGTCAAGTGTCTGAGGCCGGATTTGAACTCAGGTACTCCTGAATCCAGGGCCGGTGCTTTATCCACTGCACCGCCTAGCCGCCCCCTGCCCTGCTTCATTTTGTATTCCAGAACCAAACTTTCCTGTTACCATCCCAATTATCTTTTGATTTCCTGCTTTAGCATTCCAATTTCCTATGATGAATGTGACATCTTTTTTTGGTGTTATTTCTGGAAGATGTGGTATGTCTTCATAGAACTGATCATCTGTGGCCTCTTCTGCATCAGTGGTTGGAGCAAAGACTTGTATTAGTGTGATTTGAATGATTTGCCTTGGATTCAAACAGATTATCATTCTGTCATTTTGGAGATTATATACCCCAGTACTGCTTTTCTCACCCTTTTATTGACTATGAGGGCTACTCCAGTTCTTTTAAGGGATTCTTGCCCACAGCAGTATATGTAGTGATCAACTGAGTTAAATCCACCCATTCCTGTTCATTTAAGTTTGCTGACACCCAAGATGTCCATATTTAATCCTGCCATCTCTTATATGAACACATCCAGTTTACCTTCATTCCTAGATCTTATATTCCAGGTTCCTATGCAGTATTCATCTTTATATTATCAGACTTTCCTTTTGTCACCAGACACAGCTGAGCTTCCTTTTGGCTTTGGTCCAGCTGCTTCATTAGTACTGGAGCTACTTGTAGTTCTCCACTCTTCCCCAGCCTGAGGGGCTCATCTTCTGATGTCATTTCTTTTATCATTTTAGTTCTGTCCGTGGGTTTTCTTGGCAAAGACGCTGGAGTGGTTTGCCATTTCCTTCTCCAGTGGATCACCTTTTGTCAACCAATGACCTTTTATTTGCCGTTTGGGTTTTATTTCTTCAGGCCTCACCCTTCTCAACCTATTGACTGCATTTGACACTGTTAGCAACCCTCTTGTCCTGGATACCCTTTCTTCTCTGGGTTTTTGTATACTCTTCTCTCCTCATTCTCCTTTGCTGGCTCATCATATCTCCTAAATATGTATCTTCCCCAAGGTCTTGTCTTGGGCAGTCTTTGCTCTCTGCACTGTCTCTTGGTAACCTCATCAGCTTCCATGGGCTTCATTATAATCTCTTTGCAGATGACACACACATCTGAATCTCCATCCACAGTCCATCACCTGAGCATTCAATCTCCCATCACCACCTTTCAAACTGGATGTAGTGCAAACATCTCCAATACAACACATCCAAAGGAAAACTCCTCATCTTTCCCCAGAACCTGCCACTCTTCCAAAAGCACCACCCTTCTTCCAGTCTCTTAAGTTCATAACCTTAGCATTATCCTCAACTCCTCACTCTCTTCATCCTATACATTTACTCAATTACCAAGTCTTAGTATATCTACTTCCACAGCACCTCCCAAATCTGACCCCTTCTCTCTATTCACACACCCATTACCTCACATCAGTCTCCTAATCGGTCTCCCTGCCTCATGTCTCCAGTGTATCCTCTACAAAGCTGCCTAAGTGATTTTCCTTCAGCACAGATCCAACCATTTCACTCAATAAACTCCACTGGCTCCCCACTGACTCTTGGGTCAGTCAAATATAAGTTATTTTTTTTAAACTCTTCAGTGATGTTAAAAAACCCTTCACAACTTGGTTCTAACAGTACTATTACTCTTCCTGCACTCTGTGGTTCTCTTTGTTCCTCTTATTCGCTGCTCATCTCTCATCTCTGTCACTTTGCATTGGCTCTCTTCGGCCTCTTAGAATTCTTAGCGATTTCATCAACTAATTTTTTCTATGCTGATGACCAAATATATGTCCAGTCTAGCATCACCAGCTGCTTTGTTGGACACCTCCTACCAAATCTCCCATAAGCATTTCAAACTCAACATGTCCAGAACAGAGCTCATCTTTCTCCATAAACCCATCCTTCCTTCAGACATTCTCTGTTTATCTTGCAGATGCCACCATCTTTATAGTCACCTAAGTGTACAAACTTGGAGTCATTCCCAGCTCTACCTTCTCCCTCACCTCCAAATAGCCAATCAGTTGTCATGTCTTCTTGGTTATCCTTTCACCACAGTCTCCTAATTGGACTCCCTGCTTCTCCTCTCCCATCTGTGCTCCACACAAATGTCAATGTGACTTTCCTAAAGCACCAGTCTGACCCTGTCACTTTTTTTTTTTTTTGCTCGAGGCAATTGGGGTTAAGTGATTTGCTCAGGGTCACACAGCTAGTAAGTGTTAAGTGCCTGAGGCCAGATTTGAACTCAGGTCGTCCTGACTCCAGGGCTGGTGCTTTATCCACTGTACCACCTAGCTTCCCCTCCCCCTGTCACTTCTTAAAAATATACTGTGGCTTCCTATTATAGCCTCTTGGAAACAATAAAAGCTGCTCAGCTCGACATTTAACATTCTTTGTGATCTGGTTCTAGCCTGCCTTTCCAAATGTACTCCCCTTCAAGCCTTCTACATTCTAGCCTCACTGACCTACTTACTAGTCCCTAAATTCAGCATTCTCTCTCCACCTCCATGATTTTGCACAAGTCGTATCCATTCCTAGAACGTTCTTCCTCCTAACCTCTGAATCTTAGAATCTTCTGGTCTCCTTCAAGGATCACTTTCATTGCCCCCTCCGACAGAAGCCTTTCCTGACCCAGCCTCCTAATTCTTAGCACTAACAAATGGGTCTGTTTCCTTATCTGCATCTCCAGAGTAGGATGTAAGCTTTCTTGAGGGCAGGTACAACCTTTCACTTCTCTATTTGTCTCCCTAAGTGGCCTACCACGGAGGTATCTTCCTCTAGGTGCTCCCTAAATGCTTGTCTGATTAAAGTGAGGTAGTGACAGTTAACCTTTACATAACACTTCAAGGTATATGAAGTTATCATCCCCAATTTATAGTTGCAGAAACCCAGACTAATATGACCACAGTCACCGAGCATGTAAGTATGGAAGCGGGGAGTCAAACCCTCGCTCTAAGTGGAAAGAGCCAAGACCTGGGCTCAGATCCTGCTTCTGGGGCTTGCTACCTGTGTGACATAGTTCAAATCACTCAGCCTCCCTGGGCAGCAGTTCCCTCATCTGTAAAATTAGACTAGATGGGCTGTTCAGCCACGCCAGTGTTTCTCAAACTGTGCTCCAAGGAACCCTGCAATATCCCAAAGTGGTGGTGGTTTTTTGACTCTTGGGTTAGTTTTATTCCAGTTTTAACGATGCTTTCTTTTTATGTTACCTACATTTACAAATTATTCCCACTTCATGAGAAATCTCCTATAATAGAGTAAAACAGTTAAGTAAAACTAGTAAGTCCAGTGACTTCACCTAAAAGAGTATGCAACGTTCTACAACTGGAGCACCCCCACCCCACCTCTCTGTTTTTTTTAAATGAACAGAAACCTCTTTTTCTTTCCCTCCAAACCCCTACTCCATTGAAAGAAAAAGAAAAGAAAAACAAATTTCTTGTAACACATATGCATAATTGAGCAAAATGAATTCCCTCAATGTCTGTATGCAAAAATGTATTGTCATTCTGCATTCTAAATCATGTCTCTGTAAAGGCTAGCGGGTTTCATTATTGGTCTCTCAGAAATCATAAATGATCATTGTATTGATAATAGTGCTAACAGATTTCAGAATTGTTTTTTATAGTATTATTAGTGTATAAATTATTCTCCTGGTTCCATTCATGTCATTCTTCATCAATTTATAAAAGTCTTCAGAATCGTTGATTTTTTAAAATAGTCATGTTATATAAATTCTCCTTCCTTCATGTTGCATTGGTTTTTTCATGTTTTTGAAATCACATATTTCCTCAGTTCTTACACATAAAGAAATTCTTCTGTTTCTTTGATTGATGTCTAACAGTCAAAAGGGCCCACACTGTGCAGTAATTTTTTATACACACACACTCGCACACTTACTCAGTAAATTCCATTGGCTTTCTCTCATCTCCAGGATCAAATATAAAATTCTCCACTTAGCTTTCAAAACTCTTTATAACTTGTCTACACACACACACACACACACACACACACACTCCTTCCAGTCTTCCTACACCTCACATCCTCCCCACCCCTACCACTTACTCTTCAATATAGTAACAATGGCCTCGCTGTACAATGAATGAGACACCCCATCACCCAGCCCGACATTTTCATTGACTGTCCCCCATGCCTAGAATGCTCTCCTTGGTTATCCTGTCTCCTGGATTTCCCAGCTTCTTTCAAATTCCAGCTTAAAATCCCACCTGCTACAGGAAGCCTTTCCAACCTCTGTTCATTATTTCCAATGTATTTCTCCTGCATAGGGTTTGTATATAGCTGTTGAAATGTTGGTTCTCCCATAAGATTGTGAGCTCCAGAACAGATGTCTTTTGCCTTTCATTGTATCCCCAGCATTTAGCACAGTGCTGGTGCATAGTAGGTGCTTGATCAATGTTTATTGACTGACTGATTGACTGACTGACTTTTTGTGTATAATCCCATATTGCTTTCCAGAATGGTGAGACCTATTCACAGGTCGACCAGCAGTGCATTAATGTGCCATCTTCCCATAGTCCAACATTAGTCATTTTCCTCTTTTGTCATCTTTACTAATCTGATGAGCGTGAGGTGGAATCTCAGAATTAGTTGTCTTTTAATAGACGCTAAAAATAGGCATTTGGATTCGACTGGCATTTTGTTTGACCTGAAGGGTTCTGCCACTGTAAAAGGGTTTGAGAGTAGCTGCATCGGCCGCCATCTTGCAGTGCAGTCTTGTTGGAGCCTCACTGTGTGCCTACTAGACTCTGTAAATTCTCAGTCCCTACCACCTATAGCTTCCCACTGGTGCTTAAAGAGCATGAATTCCTCATCCTGATGCAGGGCCCTCCACAAAGCTGCTCCAGCCTGTTAGTCACCTAACTTCTGTTTCCTCACAATGCTTCCCTGTCATTTGCCTATGGCTCAGCCCAACTGGATTACTCATTAAGCTTTCCAATTGGTTGTCCCCCCCTTCACTGTGCCCTGTCCCTGCCCCCACACCTTTCTCCATCTACTAAAATTCACCCTTTTCCTTCAGGCCCACCTTAGCCCTTGCCTCATCTATGGAGCCTTCCCTGTTTTTTCCAAGTAAAAATAGTTCCTCTCTGTCTTCTCATAGCAATTTGAACATTTCTTTTACATTCACTATGTTCTGCCTTGAATCTGTTATTTGAGTCAGTTATTTGTGTTATCTCAATCCCACCCTGGCTCAAAAAGAAGCCTTTTGAGAGCAAGATTTGTCCTGCTTTGTGGTTTGTCCTCAGTGCCTAGCAGAAACCCAGTATTATGTGATTCATCAGTCATGGGGAAGTGGAAAACCCCAGTCTATTTTTGTCTTAGTCAACTAGTCCTAGGTTGCTGCTTGGGACACAGGGAGGCCAAGGTACTTGCCCAGGGCCACAAAGAAAGTGCCAAAGATTAGATTGGCATCTTGGTCTTCCTGACTCCAAGTCTGACACCAGCCGCTACAACCAGTCAACAGCCACTACTATCCTCTCTATGGTATATTTGTATAGTTTGGCGCATTGTAAAATAATTTAGAATTAAATCTTGACTTTACATACCCACAAGAAATAGACACAGAAATCACAGATTCATGGCATCTTAGACTTCTTTACACATCACCTCATTCAGCCCTTTATATGGTTGGCAAAGGAACCAAGGTCTTGACATGGTTATAGGATCATAGATTTAGAGTTGAAAGGGACCTTAGGGGCCATTGAGTTCAACCCCCTCGTTTTACAGGTAAGGACTAAGACCAAGAAAAAGTTGTGACTGGCCCAAGGTCACACAGAAGTAAATGTCCAGGTTGGGACTTGAAAACAAGTCTCCCTGACTCCAAGCCCAGAATCCTAATCTACCTCCCCAAGCTGCCTCTGGGTTTACTTATTCACAAATGGTGTGGGCTAAAATTGAGACTCCCCCCCAGGCAGTTGTTCACAACTAAAAACTGGTGTGTGTGTGTGTGTGTGTGTGTGTGTGTGTGTGTGTGTTTGTACTTTAAGATGCTAGGACTACTTATGTGATCCCTCTCCCTTATCTACTGGGTTAGAAATTCCTAAATGCTTCTGTTCTAGAAGGAACTGAGGTTAGCCCCAAAACCATGAAAAAGCAGCTATATCTAAAAGAAAATTCAGGACTCTCAAATCCACAACATGCCAAGATGGAAGCATGACCCACTCAGGGTTCTCCAGCTTTGTTTCCCAAATGCTTGGCCCTCTTTGTTAAGCTGCCATCCTGGGGTGGGGAGTGAGGGATAGGGAAAGGAGGGGTGAAAATGCCCCAGGAAGAATGATAATAGATGACAGTGACCAACGTAGTCACAATGTGTGTGCCCAGTAATATAGTCATTCAGAAATGGAACTGAGCTCATCTTGGGACCAGTTTTTCCAGTTTATGAGCTTTCCTTGACATAAACAACTCCCATCTTCTATCCAGGGCGGGCAGGATCCCTCAGAACTGAACTGAGCAGCAATAGCCCAGAGGCCAGTTAGTAAAACAGTTGGGCTCCACCTTCCCTGAAAACTGAAACCCATAGTGCCATTTCAGTGTTATGAGCTGAAAAGCCAACTTGTTTCTCTTCTTTAATACTCCTTGCAAATGATTGATTAGGAACACTGGGGCTTGATGACTAGAGAATAAAAGAATCTGGATTCTTTTCCAATTTCTTCCACCAGCTGACTATGTGGCCTTGAACAAGTCATTTGCTTTCCCTATGACTCAATTAGCTATCTCTAAAATAAGGACAAGGTCCCAGTGACCTCTCCCATGGGAGGATCTGAAGCTTTTCATTCACCAGTAATTAAAGTACTTTAGCTACAGTAACTAAACCCTTATCAGTCACATAAAACCTCATTGGTTTGGAAGACCTTAATTTGGAATTTGTGATCATTCAGCCACAAATTTTTTCTCTTATAAACGGGAAAAAAGAGGACGTTTTAGGGAAATTCAATTTTAGAAACCAAAAGCTCAAGAAATTAAGGATTCCTTTAATAAGTCTTCAATTTGTGGGTCTAAGAATTATTTTTCATAAACCATTTATTAAATGCATCTTTGTACAGAGTACTACACCAGGTGCTGAGGAAGACAGTTTAGAAAAGATATGGAAAATGTCAGTGACTAGCACTGCAAGAAAGGCTAGGCACCATCCTGTGGCAGAGGAACTTGCATACCATCTAGATGAGTTTGAATTTGACTGAATAATAGGGAGTCATGACAGATTTTTAACGGGAATGCTGTGACCACATCCAGCCAGCAATCAATTCTTCCTGGTCAAAGAGCACTTTTTATTATGTAATCTGTATGGAGAGTGGATTTATTTTTTTCTTTTACTCATTCCCTATTTACATCTCAGTTTACTATATAAACCTAAAGAAACAATAAGTATTCCAATTCCACATTTATTAGCCACCAAGGCTGTGGAAAGAACACTGGAATTGGAGTTCGAGGACTTTGGTGGTGTCACAGCACTGTGTGGGACTTTGGGTGAGTCACCTGCCCTCTTTAAGCCTCAGTTTCCCTATCTGTAAAATGAGTTGGATTCAATGAACCTTATAGCTCAAACCTATCATCCCAGGGTTCTCCCAGATTTGCCCTGACATTTATGTTTTCTCAAAATCTATTGATTTCATTTTGTGCCAAGACTCATAGGGTGGGAAATTCTCTCCACCAGATGCAGAATGATGACAGCCTATCAGGAACCTGTGGTCTTAGACTGTCTGGGAGCACAAAGAGATTAAGTAACTTGCCCTAAGTCACACAGCCAGTCCACACCAGAAGTAAGACAGGTCTTGCTGACTCTAAGGCCAGTCTCTTTATCCACTCTATTTGATTGAGGCTTCTACTTTTTTCCCCTTAAAATGTGAAGCTACCCTTGCCTTTTTTTGTGTGTGTGAGGCAGTTGGGGTTAAGTGACTTGCCCAGGGTCACACAGATAGTAAGTGTTAAGTATCTGAGACCAGATTTGAACTCAGGTCCTCCTGACTCCAATACCGGTGCTCTATCCACTGCACCACCTAGCCGCCCCCCTTGTTTTTTTAAATATAAATTTCTGGTGAATATCTTGCTTTTTCATCAACTGCATCTTCCAGTACATCCACCCTTCTTCTGGAGAGCCACCCTTTATAACAAAAAAAAAAAAAAGAGGAAAAAAGAATCCAGTAAAACCAAAACATCAAAAAAGTCTTACATACAGTATTCCACACCCATAGTCCCCGCCTCTGCGAAGAAGGGTAGAAAGAGATGAGGCTTTATTTTAAACAATAAAGTTATTGGTCCACATGAGAGAAGCACAGGAATGAAGGGGAAGGAGAGGAATCTCTTTTCCATTTTTATTTCAGTATCTTCACTTTGCATATCTTAAAAGCACCGTGTGCCGGTTATCATCATCAGCATTATAAAAAGGTAACACGGCACCCAGATGATCACAAAGGAGCTCCAGTGACACCTTTACATTCCTACCTAAATGGTGCAATGAAACCTTCTCCCTTCATGGGGTCTTACCTGCACCCCTAGTTTCCTACAGGCATTATTCTGGAGTCCCTGACAGCCTGGATCCTGACATCCCTCTGAAAGCCCTCCTCAGCTCTGGCATCTGGTTCTGAAACTTAACTGTTCTCATCTTCACATGCCAGTGAGGGCCCTGCCTCTTCTCCAGAGATGCTTTAGCAAGTCCCCCAGACTCGGGCAGAAGAAAGGCCCTTTCTCTTTTCTTTTTTTTTTTTTTTTCAGGGCAATAGGGGTTAAGTGACTTGCCCAGGGTCACACAGCTAGTAAGTGTCTGAGTCTGGGTTTGAACTCAGGTCCTCCTGAATCCAAGGCTGGTGCCTTATCCACTGCGCCACCTAGCTGCCCCAGGCCCTTTCTCTCACAAACAGCAGCTCCTGTTTCACACTTGCTCCCCCAGGAATTGACTGGGTGAGGTCAGCCATTGAAAGTTACTGTCACTGGGGGATATCCAGTTAGAAAGTGTGACCTGGATAAAGATACAGTGAAGGGTGTGGAGAAACAGTCAAGTAGGTAGTAAGATAACCAGGAGAAAGCAGTATCCTGAAAACCTAGAGAGAAGAGAATAATAAGGAGAAGAAGGTGATTGACAGTGTCAAAGTTTGTAGAGAGGTCAAGGAGACTGAGGATTGAGAAAAGTACATTTAGATCTGACAATTAAGAGATTATTGGGATTTTCCTCTGGGGTGAAGCCAAGATGGCAGAAGAAAGGCAATGAGCTCTCAAACTCATGACACGATTGCTCCAAAAACCATCCAAATAATGCCATAGGACAATTCCTGGAGCAGCAAAACCCACAGAAGAATGTGCTGAAATCATCTTCCAACCAAGGATGGCTTGGAAGGTTGGAAGGAGGGAGCTGCTGTGCTGACACAGGAGTGGAGCCCAACCCCACAGTCACCCTGACACAGATCCAGTCCCAGGAAGGCCTTGCCAGAGGAAGAGACCCCCAGAGCCTCTGAATCAACTACAGTGCCAGTGTCAAGCTCACAGTCTGGTGAGAGGGCTGAGCCCTTGGCAGAGGGGAGATTACAGGGGTCTATGCTAGTGCTGAGGCAGAACTTGGGTTTTTCACCCCTGCTGGGAACCAGGAGGTAGGCTTGAGTAGCAGTGGCCCAGGTGGGGGAGGGGACACAGGTTCATCGGAGCTGACAACCACAACACACAAAGCTGGTTGATTAGCAAATTGGTCTGGGGTCATCTATGGACCAGGGAACAGATCAGAGAGTGAAGAACCTGATCCTCCTTAAATCATACCAACTGGGACCTTCTGAAGCTTGGGATAGTGCAGCCTGGAAACAGTGCCCCACTTTAAGGAGCTAAAAGTCAAGTAAAAGAAAGGCAAGATGAGCCGATAGAGAAAGGTGAGGACCATAGAAAGTTTCTTTAGTGACAAGGAAGATCAAGGTGCACCCTCAGAGGAAGATGTCAATGTCAGGGCCCCTATATCTAAAGCTTCCAAGAAAAATATGAATTGGTCTCAGGCCATAGAGGTGCTCAGAAAGGACTTTGAAGATAAAGTTAGAGAGGTAGAGGAAAAAATGGAAAGAGAAATGAGGGTGATTCTGGAAAGACACAAGAAAAAAGTCAACAGCATGAAAAGCCAAATTGGCTAAATGGAAAAGGACTTTATGAGAAACCAAGACACAATAAAGCAAATCCAAATGAATTTAAAAAATAGAGGGCAATGTGAAATATCTTCTTGGAAAAACTGCTGACCTGGAAAATAGGTCCAGGAGAGATAATTTGAAAATTATTGGTCTACCTGAAAACTATGACCAAGGAAAGAGCTTAGACATCATCTTCCAAGAAATTGTCAGGGAAAATTTCCCTGATATTCTAGAAGCAGAAGGTAAAATAGAAGTTGAAAGAATCCACCGATCACCTCCAGAAAGAGATCCCAAAAGGAAAACTCCTAGGAATATTATAGACAAATTCCAGAGGTCTCAGGTCAAGGAGAAAATATTGCAAGCTGCCAAAAAGAAAGAATTCAAGTACTGTGGAGCCCCAGTCAGGATAGCACAAGATCTAGCAGCTTCTACATTAAAGGAAATTGTACAAAAAAATATTTTTAGCAACTCTTTGTGGTGGCTAAGAATTGGGAATCAAGGAAATGTCCATCAATTGAGGAATGACTGAAGAAGCTGTGGTATATGATTGTAGTGGAATGGCATTGTGCTATAGGAAATGACAAACAGGATGATACCAGAAAAACCTGGACTCATATGAATTTATGTATAGTAAAGTGAGCAGAACTGGGAGAACATTGTGAATAGTGACAGCAGTATTGTTTGATGAGCAATTGTGAATGACTTAACTACTCTCAGCAATACAATGATCCAAGACAATCCCAAGGGACCAATGACAAAGCATACTATCCAACCCCATAGAAAGAACTGAAAAAAAGAGCACTTGTGGATTGTACATATATAACCTATATCAGATTGGTTACTGTCTTGTGGAGAGAGGAGGAAAGGGAGGGAGGGAGAAAAATTTGGAACTCTAAATCTTATGAAAATGAATGTTGAAGGGGCAGCTAGGTGGCGCAGTGGATAGAGCACCAGCCCTGGAGTCAGGAGGACCTGAGTTCAAATCTGGCCTCAGACACTTGACACTTACTAGCTATGTGACCCTGGGCAAGTCACTTAACCCCAACTGCCTCACCAAAAACAAAAAACAAAAACAAAAACAAAAAAAGAAAAGAAAAGTAAATGAATGTTGAAAACTACCCTTACATGTAACTGGAAAAAAAATAAAATAAATGTTTGTTGCACTGGAAAGAAAGCAAAAAAACAAAAAAACAAAGAAAGTTACTATCAGGGGGGCAGCTAGGTGGTGCAGCGGATAAAACCCCAGCCCTGGATTCAGGAGGACCTGATTTCAAATCCAACCTTAAACACTTGACACTTATTAGCTGTGTGACCCTGGGCAAATCACTTAACCTTCATTGCCCTACCAAAAAAAAAAAAGAAGAAGAAGAAGAAAGTTACTGTCAGCCTAGGCTACTTTATAAGAGACACAGCTTCTAGAACTGGAGAAATGATAGTCCCAATGGGCAAATGCCACCTGGAGTATTGATTTTGTTCTGGGCACCACATTTTAGGATGGGCATTCCCAAGCTGGAGCATGGAGAGGAAGGCTACAAGGATGGTGAAGGGCCTCAAGATTGTTCCATGTGAGGAATGGAGTTAGAGGCATGGAGGTGTTGAATCTGGAGAAAACAGGAGAGAAGACATCATCGCTATTGCCTAGTATTTGAAGGGCTCTCTTGGGGAAAAGGAATTTTAACTTTTTCTGCTTGGTCCTAGAGGACAGAACTAGGAGCAATTGGGGGGAAGCTGCCAAAAAGCAATGTTAGGTTTGATGTCAGGAAAAACTCCTGACAGTTGGCAGTACCTCAGAATGAAATGGGCTGCCTTGGAAAGCAGTGAGTTCCCCTTCCCTGGAAGTCTCCATAGCCAATGTTTATATAGCACCTACTATGTGCCAGGCACTGTGCGAAATGCTTTACAAATATTATCTCATTTGATTCTCACGACAACCCTGAGAGAGAGGTGCTGTCATTATCCCTGTTTTGCAGATGGGGATGTGGAGGCAGACAGAGGTTAAGTGATTTGCCCAGCAATAAGTGTCTGAAGCCAAATTTGAACTCGTCTTCCTGACTCCAGGCCCAGGGCACCATCCACTGTGCTATCTTTGTTGTTCTTGAGTTGTTTCAGTCATGTCCAACTCTTCATGACCCCATTTGTTTTCTTGACAAAGGTACTGGAGTGGTTCACCATCTCCTTCTCTAGCTCATCTTACAGGAATGAGGGAACTGAGGTGACTTGCCATGGGTCACACAGCTAGTAAGTGTTTGAGGCTGGACATTTGAACTCAGGTCTTCCCAACTGCAGGCCTGGCAATCTATCACACTGTGGTGTCCCTAGTTGCCCCAGACAATAGCTGGATGGTCGCTTTTCAGATATACAGTAAAGGAGACCTTGTTCAGACACAGGTTGGATTAGATGACTTATGAGGTCCCTTTCAATTCTGAGGTTTGGTAATTGGAAAGATAACTGTAAATCATGACTGTCAGTAAACATTAAGTACCTACTATGTGCCAGAAACTGTACCAAGTGCTAGGCATACAGAAAACAGTCCCTGCCCTCAAGGAACTTACGATCTAATGGGGAGACATGTAAACAAATATGTACAAACTATATGTAGGATGAACAGGGAAAAAATGAGAGGGAAGACACTAAAATTCAGAGGGTTTGGGAAAAGGCTGCCTGTAGAAAATGAGCTTTTAGTTAGGACTTAAAGGAAGCCTGAGAGGTCAGTAAGCAGAAATGATGAATAGAAGAACCAGGAGAGAAGAGTGATCAGTAGTGTCAGAGGCTACATAGAGGTCAAGGAAAATGAGGACTGAAAAAGTCCATTAGATTTGGCAGTTAAGAGATCAATGGTAACTAGAGAGCATACAAGCAGCTGGCTTGTATGGGGTTGAGAGAGAAGAGAAAGTGGAAACACCTATTGTAGATGGTCTTTTTGAGTTTAGCTACAAAAAGGCTCAGAGAGAACTAGGATGCTATTGAATGGGAATGGAAGGATCAAGAGAGGGTTCTTTTCAGGATAGGAGAGACTTGGGTGTGTTTACAGGAAGTAGGGAAGGAGCCAATAGAAAGGAAGAGATTGGAGATACGTGATCAAGTAAGGATGGCAGAGGGGGCAACCTGTTGGAGATGGGATGAAATGGAATCACTTGGGCACAAAGAGGGGTTAGCCTTGGCCAGGAGTAAGACCACCTCTTCATGGGAGATGGGTGAAGGAGAGAAGGGAAGAAGGCATCTGAGTGATGGGAGATGAGCAAGGGAGAAAAGGGAATTCCCAGTAAGTGGCCTCAATTTTTTCTGTAAAATATCAAGGCAAAAGGGACAGCTAGGTGGCGCAGCGGATAGAGCACTGGCCCTGGAGTCAGGAGGACCTGAGTTCAAATCCGGCCTCAGACAATTGACACTTACTAGCTGTGTGACCCTGGGCAAGTCACTTAACCCCAATTGCCTCACCAAAAAAAAAAAAAAAATCAAGGCAAAATTCTCAGCTAAGAGGGGAGCAAGAAAGGAAGCCATGGGAGGCTTGAGAAGGGATGAGGTCTGGAAGAGCCTCAGTGGAGAATGGGAGAATAAGCTGATAAGGGTTTGCCTTATCAGGACTGCCTGGCAACAGCAAGGGCCCAGCTGAGGCGGCATAACATAAATCTGCAGGGGACCCAATCAGAAGTGTTGTGCAATTGTCTCCACTTTTGTTTAGTTCTGTGTAGGAGAGAAAGCAGTGGTTGGCAGGAGTGACCCAAGGCTAAGGCTTGGCAGGCTGCGATGAGCAGAATGACAAAGGGTCCTTTGAAAGGAGACAATGTAGTGTTGGTCAGCATGGGGAAAAGGGGAGAGTGACCAGTGCAGGGATGAGGGACCATGAGAGAACTAAGGTATCAAGGGACTGGAGGTTATGGAGTGAATGAAGAATGGGGTTTGTTGACAGGAGGCAGAGGGAGAGGTGGAAAACCAATAGATAATGATCCTATTTTGGAATTCTTGAACATGGAAGTGGTCCATTTGTGGGTGATAGCAAGATCAAAGGTATGACCATCTGCATGTGGCTGAGTGGGAGGTGAGTAGCCCGAGGAGCTAACTGTTCATAGAATCATGGATTTAGAGCTGAGGCCTCAGAAATCAAGACCACCTGTCATTTTACCGACAAGGAAGTGAGGCCCCCCAAGGTAAGTTGGCTACCCCAAAATAAAGGGCAGTCAAGGGGCAGCTAGGTGGCACAGTGAATAGAGCACCGGCCCTGGAGTCAGGAGGACCTGAGTTCAAATCCGGCCTCAGACACTTAACACTTACTAGCTGTGTGACCCTGGGCAAGTCACATAACCCCAATTGCCTCACCAAAAAATAAAAAAATAAAGGGCAGTCAAAATGTGAACTTCCCTTCCATTTTTCAAGGCTGATGCATTTTACTTACAGGGAGGTTGGCAACACGCCACAACCATCTACCCCAGGTCATAAAAACATCAGAATGCACATGATGAAAGGGGCAAAGCCTGAGACTCATTCCCAATGCAGTCCACCACAGATGGTACAAGATTGTACCTTCTTTGGAGGGTAACTGAAGTGTATCTTAGATACGTGAAGGATAACTCGAAACTGACCAATTATGCTTTAGCGGGAGGAAACGTCTACCTCCCGTCTCAAGGATAACTGACGAAGTTTTTAAGGATCTAGATTACCTCCTTGGAAATAACACATCTATCAGTGCTCCTCACTTTATAGAGAAGGAAAATGAGGCTTGAGTTACACTAACTACAGGATGAGTAGTTTCAACTCTACTCTACTTGGAGAGGTTGTCTCCCATAAATATCGTCTTTATCCCCAAACCCTGGAAAGAGGTGGAAGCTGTGGGAACTGGGACACGGTTGGCAGCAGAACCCTCGGGGGGATTGGTACCATCGGGGGGAGGCAAGGCCCCAGCCACCCCAGGGGTGGCTTAGATCTGCTTAGGTATCAAGAACTTTCATCCTCTGAATTTAATCAAAGGATCGTGAATGGAGCACAGGGACCTTGGAAGCCAACCCCTTCATGTTAGAGACAAGGATGAAGAAAGGGAATGGGAACTGGGGAAATCATACAAAGAGAAGTTTGGGGTGTTTTGGGGGGTTAAAGGACATGCCCAGGGTCACACAGGAAGTGTCAGGAGGCAGGATTGGAACCCAGGTCTTCTTGTATCCCAAGTCCAGCCCACTAACCACTGATCTTGGCTGCTGTTTTTCAAGGATCAGTCCTAAAGCTGGTACAGTCTTCTTTTTGTGGCCCCAGTTGCTCTTTGGGTGACAGCCTTTCACCACAGTTTCCCAAGTGCTCACTCTATTCTTTCCTGTTCAGAGAATGCAATTTAAGCTACTTGGTGAGCCTGAGTCACTTCTGTCTGTGAATCAACCTCTCTTCTGTTCCAAACAGAAAGAACTCTTCCTTCTCCA
The DNA here is from genome assembly GCF_019393635.1 of Dromiciops gliroides. Classification (NCBI taxonomy): domain Eukaryota; kingdom Metazoa; phylum Chordata; class Mammalia; order Microbiotheria; family Microbiotheriidae; genus Dromiciops; species Dromiciops gliroides. The sequence continues at coordinate 18,817,746 of NC_057861.1, read as the reverse complement.
GGCTCTGGAATGGAAACAGGTGCATTTGGGGGGTTTTGTTGTTGTTGTTTCTTAAAATATGAGCAAAATATACATGAATTCTCTTGAGTATATTATCTTCCACCAATCCACAATTCACCAGGTCTCCTAATCAACTCAGGACTCTGGAGACTCAAGGCTGATGGCAACAACGACAGTTTTACAGATCACCTTTGGCTTTCCACAGAGAAGATTTCACATGCCCCAACTCTTCCACTGTTGGTGGTCAGAGCCTACGCTTCACACTAACTCAGCTCTCAGATGATAACGCCAGAGCTAACTGACAAAGAACACGTAGGCAGGTGGTTTGCTACACTGATGCCCTGGACCAACTGTGAGTATACCAATGGCTACCAGAATCCCGGAAATGGGAAGCGGTTACCATGGTTACCAGGTGACAGTTCCCTCTGTGGGCTGTCTATCCAGCTGACCCCTCCAGGTGCCTTTCAGCGCTAGGGTTCTACAATTACAAGGAACCAACTGAGGTGGCTACAGATGCAAGAAGTTGGGATGGGTCTGTGAGACAGAAGGCACTTTACAGGGAGTGCAGAGACCCTCGAGGGCACTTTGTCCTCCTCCTCCCAAAGAAATGAGTCCAAGTCCTCCATTGCTGGCACCCAACAGAGGTGGCCGCAATCCTGTCCACTCCAGGCCTGCTTTGACTAATCAGTCATGCCTTGTGTTTCTCTTGTGCTCTACACCTTCCCGCAGCCTTTTCATGGTCATCCCATTGCCTTTTCTTTCTTTCTTCCCCTAACAGTCTCGGTCAGCAGTTCTGCCAGGAGCGTGGAGGGAAATGGCCCAGAAAAGCTGATGTCACCAGGCCCAGTGGGGTGTGCTCCTGCAGACAGGACGCGGTCGTGCGTCACGAGCCTTCTAAGAACCAGGAGGAAGGAAGTCGTTCATAAGCCAGGCAGATGCTGACCTGCCTCTCTGGTTTCCTCTTGTAAGCTCCTCACACCAAGAATGGGCTCTTTCACCACCAGCGACTGGGTTTTCTTCCAAGGTTGATTTCCTTCCAGAAAGACCCAACCTCACCAATCAGCTTTAGAGCGGAGAACAAGGAACTGGTCAATCAGAACACTACATTCCCCTACACTACACAGATCTGACTGTCGATGCCCACGAAAAGGGAAGGAGCGAGCTTCCCCCACTGCTTGGTCATGATGAAAGCTCAGCAGCAGAGAAAGCAGGCCCTTAGCTCTGATAACCAACATGGAAGGAAGCTTCTGTTCACTTCAGCACAGGGTACAGGGAGGGGACAGTATCAGATGTCAGGGTCTGCTTCCAAGTGAAGGACAGCTGGGCTCAAGATAAAAACACAAACCCCAGGTACAAGACTGTAAACCCTCTTCCTGATGGCAGAGATCTCATGTTGTCTACTTGGGCAACATGTGGAGAAAGGACCGAGCTGTCGGCATCAAGATGAAATCAAAGCCTTTATTAAACATTTGTCCTTTAAACAGCCTGCATTTAACCCCCCTCCCCCCCACTCACACTTGTTAATTGCTAAGGCTATTTAAATACCATTTTAGTTTGATAGGAGTTTGCTGTACTGGGCCAGTCACAAGCAGCACAGCAGTAACAAGCCAAACCCAATGACCCCCTCACCCCCAAGCACACCCACCTCCCCAGGCCTGGTGTGCAGGGCTGTGAAAAGGGCTTTAGCCCAGAACAGATGGGTGGGCTCTGCAGCTGCCCAAGCAGGCCCTGTGGGCAAAGGGCTGGTGGGGAGGCTTTCGTGTGTGTGCTGCCTGTTTGGGATGAGAAGGAGAGGCCGTTCTCAGATTAAGGCTTTGGCTGTGGTCTGTTTAGATAGTAAAATATTCTCTGGGAACCCTGTTTCCTATGCCCCAGTAAGAATGAACATTTTCAAAAATGAAAACACTGAGAATTAATTGGTGCAGAGTCGAAAGGCTGGGGCCACACTCAGCTCAGCAGGCCCTGGGGGTCACGTCAGAATGGTGTCATCAATCTGTTCCACGGAGTCGGGCTGGTTGGCCAGCTTCTTCAGGGACCGTCGGCAACTCTCGTTCAGGAGCTCCAAGCTGGCCACGTCCAGGATCTTGGAGACGGACTATTAGGATGGAAGAGAGAAGACAGTTACAATTTCACAAAACAAGCCATCAAACACAGCCTCGGCTGTGACCTTAGCCATGGAGCCCTGGGTGTGGACAATGGGAAAAACCCAAGGGACCCCCAGCAGGTCGAGATGTGGCCAAAAATCAAAGGGCAAGCCTTGCTATCACCAGTCTCACAATTAACAACTGCAAAGGTGAGGGAAGAATATGAGGGTTCTGAATGTGAGAGGAGACTACCCCCAGGCCCTGCCTAAAACAACCGTCGACAACGATGAGCAAAGCAGAGAGGGAGGGAGAGGGAGCGTGCGTGCGTGTATGCGTTGGGGGGACCCCCAAAGTCACTGACAGGAAACGGGAAGTGGAAAAGGTGCACTCGGAGGCCACGAGTACCCCCGGCTACTGACCTGCAACACCTCGTCACCCTCTCTCATCTTGAGGAGGTTCACAATGGCTTGGTCACTGTAGGCCCTCACACTGGTGTTCTTGTCCTTAGTGTTATCCAAAAGTGCCTTTAGAATAGGTTTGATGACTTGAGCGTCCAGTGAGGGCAAGTGGTCTTTATTGGCCCACCAGATCATCTTCTCAGCTACCAGCTTGATGTCACTGGATGGATTCTGAAGACACTGTGGTGGGGGAAGGGAGGGGGTGACACACAACTGTAATTAAACATGGGGCAGGGGAGTCCATTTCCCATGGACCCAACTTAACCTCACCTGCCAAGTGTACTCCCACCCCTCCCACTGTGTTGGGTTGCCTCCTTAGAATACCAACATCTCCGGGGAGCAGTGGTCCCCAAGAGACTGTTCTGTAACCATGTCTCCCATCTCACAGAGCCCCCCAGAGGCCATGAAAAAGTCTCTGCTAATGCCATGATGAACAGGGAGGAGTGGGGACCCAAGGTATGGCTGACGCTGCCCAGGTTGGGGAGGGGAGAATACGTCCCTTAGAAGCCCACTCACCTTAATGAAGAGGCTGGAGAGCTTGCCCGGCAGGCTCCCCTCTTCTGACTCAATGTGGTATTTCATCAGAAAGCCCATGCCCCGGATGCCGCTCACTGCAATGGGAATCTGCAGGGACACAGAGGACCAAGGGCACAGGATGGGCTTCTCTGCTCCCCTTTGCTGTAAATGCCCGCCCCCAGCCCAGGGAGGAAACCCTGGAATGCCAGAGCCGGGACTCAAGCCGCCCCAGCGAAATGAGAGCAATTGTGCAGCAGGGTTCAGAGAACTCAGACTTCAACCCCCCTCTGACACTCACTAGCCATGTACCGGACAAGTCCCATCATTTCCCCAACCATCAGGCCCCCTACAGCCCCCCTGGAAAAGCTGTCACAAGGGCCATGGGGACACAAAAACCAGGTAAAGCAGGACACGAACATCAGCCGGGCTCCCCCTCCTCTTCTGACAGTGTCCTCACCCTGTCTGCTGTGGCATTGCTGAGAATCATCTCCTGGACACCAGTGCTGTATTTGCCCACGCAGAGTCGGCCTGGAGTCACGTTCACGGCCACAGAAAGCGCCAGGCTCCGCCCATGCCGCACCATCCAGTCAATCCCAGACACATCCGCTGAAGGGAGAAGACCACAGAAGTCAGCCATCTTGGGCCCCAAGACACTGCCACTGTGGAGGCTTCCCTGAGTGTGGCCCGTGTTACAAGGCCCCTCCCCCTTGTCCAGCTGAAGCCCTCCCAGGGCATCCTGGGGAGGAGGCCCCTCTACTGTTCAGGGCCCAGCCATACCCAGCAGGTGTTGCTGAAGCACAGAATTCAGCTCCTCATCGGGCAGAAAGGCGCACAGCTCCCCCAGGCAGCCGGCAGAGGCCATCCTTGTGGCATCCTGTGGGGACAGAGAGAGGATGAGGCACCATGTGGGGGCAGTGGGGGCAGAACCCCCACTCAGGCCCTGCAGCAGACCTCTCCTCCTCTAGACACCTGACACCAGGCAGGATGGGAGGCTGAGCTACTAACTGCCAGGCACATGCGGGGCTAAAACATTACACCCTCCCACTTTACTTGAGAGTGTGGGGGGTGGTGATGATCTTCATAATGGTGAAGAATGCCTTTATTTATAGAGCGGAGTCTCCCAAGGATGACTTTTATTATTTCTATTACCTAGAACAAGGCAACAGGGCAGGGAGCGGACAGAAGACATGTCCAATTTACAGAGAAGGAAAGTAATAGAGGTCAGTGGCCTGCCCAGGAGAAGAGATCTGAACCATCATTGCCAGAACACCCCTTCCCAGCACCCCCCCCACACCTTCTTGCCAGTCCTCACAGGCAATCCCAAACTGGCATCAGCCAAACGAGGCAAGGGGCCAAGGGCAGACCTGCACCACCCATGAATGGAAGTGGATCGAGATAAACACAATCGTTCCTGCCCCGTACCACTGCACCGAAGGCGGTCACATAAATGACAGGCTACTTGCTGCCTGGCCGTGGGAACCCAGAGTGGGACCCTGTGCTGGTCAGCTCCGACCGCGTGGGGGAGAATGACTATTTAAGCCACAGGTTTTATTTGGAGAGGATGAATGAGAACAGGCTGATAAGGCTGAGCAGAATCTGTAGAATATGTCTGACAAAAGAGCCAAAATGAGGCCACTGAACTGTGAACAGAGCCACAAAGGGACGGGTCAGGCCACAGGAGGGCAGGTGCCCCCTGCCTAGCGCAGGGCCGCCCTCTGCAGCAGGCACTTAATGAGCGCACTCAGTGGAGTTGTGGGCTTTGATTTGTTTGCATCCTTTGTTTTAACCCCTCCCTCACTCAGTAACACAAGTAATTCACTGATAGCCACCTCCCCATCACCAGGGCAACATGTCTGCCCCGGGAGCAGGCGGGGAAGCGGTGGGGTGCGGGGAGGTGTAACTGCCACGTCCGCGTGTGGAACTTTACCAAGGCTCCTTCCTTCCATAAACACTAGCATCTACAGTGTTCAGAGCACTGCTGGGGGAGATACACAGGTGAGCAGACAGGCCCTGCACTCATGCAGCTTAGAGTCTAGTAGGAGAGGAAGGCACCAACACAGACAACATTTCACGTCAATAACCGACAGTTACAAAACAAAAGCAGCATGAGAAGGTGCGGAGAACGGTCATCATTAAGCAGGATATTCTTTCTTGAATCTCTGGGTCCAAGCCAGGTGTAGAAATGCGCCCCCCCCCACTTCCACTGATCCAAATGGCTTCCACGCTCTGTCTCCCCAGTGTGAGGGATGCCACCCCTGCTCCGACCCAAACCTGAGGCTCCCTTTTCCCCACACCAGACAGACCAACAGCTGGTGCCATCCCACACCCAAGGAGACTTCCTTTGGGGAACAAAATATGATTTCTGAAGCTGTAATAAACGCTGATTAAGCAAAACCACAACCTCTGACGTCCCCAAATATGCCCAGACATCCACAGGAACAGGTCACCATGATCACCAAGCCTCCTGTTCACACACACTGCAGCGGATGGACAGTGTATGTGCAGGTGTGCGAGGGAGAGAGAAAGAATGAGCAGAGCAGAGGGTGGGAAGAGAGAATCTTACAAAGGAAGCCAGCCCTTTCAAGTGCCCAGCACAGTGCTGCTGCAGAGTCCTCTGACCCAAGTGGAATAGCTTCCATTCCCCAATGATACTCACTGAAAGAATGGAAAAGAAGACAAAAGAAGAGAATAGACTCCCTCCATAAAGTGAACGTTAGGCACTAGTGTGGCCAGGAGCCCTGGGGATACGTGGCGGCAGTACCTCGTCGTGTCCCAGCATGCCAAGCAGGACAGAGGTGAGGCTCTTCCGGATGGTCGTATCCACTTTGGCCCCCGCTCCTTGGGTCACAAACCTCAGGGCTTGCAGCATGGTGTCCCTACAAAACAATACTTTCCATTTTAAAGCCTGGTATTCCTGGTCTGTGATTCCCTGCTCAACCAGACGCTTGGTCCCAGGCTTCCCTCTGGCCGTCCCGTTGGGTGACAATGAACACCACTGGGGGATTTCTGTCTGGATGCACGGAGGCTGCCGTGTCAAACACTGACATACCAGACCCCGCCCTCCTTGGAAAACACATCCTGAGAAGGGGCCCTTGTGCAGCCTCTGAAGCTGCCTCTTGCTTGGGGGGAGTGACCATGCCCATCTCATGACATCTGGGGGCTCCATGGAGAAGAGCGGGCTCTAACAAATGAGGTGGGTTTCACTTCGGCACTTGAGACAAAGCAAGCAACATTCAGGGCAAATAAGCAAAATGATCTTAAAACATTTTCCTAGTTCAGGTCTCTCACTATGGAAAATTCTACAGATTTCCGGCCTATTCTCCCTCACTGCAGAGCCGTCACGTGCCAGGCACTGACCCCCGGCAGGGTCTCACGGCTGCCTCTCTCCCTTCTCACCTGACACCAGAGTCCTCGGTGGCACGGATCCCATTCAGAAGCTCTGTGAAGAGGGGGTCCACCTTGACATGGATGGCGATGAGCTTGCCCAAGGCATCCGCAGCTTTGAGGCGCACCGCTCGGTTGGAGTCCTGGAGGGCTTTGGTGAAGGTCGTCTGCAGCTGAGGCAGGAAGGGCTTCAGGGCGATCCCAACCTGCAAAGGACATCGTGCCTTAACACCTGAGCCCGGGAACGGAAGACAAAAGGAGACGGGGAGAAGCCAAAAGCAGGCGAGGCGAGACTTGGTTGTGTGTGTCATCCCTCCCCACCCCAGCCCCCAAAATAAAAAAATCCATGCCTTCAAAAATGTGACTGTGCACGAGGTCACTGGGCATAGCCGGTGATTATAGGCCCTGAACCCCCTGCGGTCGGTAAGGGGCTTCGGTCCCCCACTCCCTCTGGGCGGCTCTTTCAGGTGTGGGAGGGGCAGAGCTGCTCCCTACTGACCTTGGCCAGCAGGAGGCTCAGGGTCTCCAGCAGGGCCACCTTCACGTTCCAGCTGAAGCGGTCTCCCAGGATGCGAATCAGAGGGCCGGTGATGCTGACGACAGAGGGCTTCAGGGCTTCTGAAGAGGTCAGTCTGATCACCAAGCCTAAGGCTCTGGCTGCTTCCTCTTTCTGCTCTGGGTTGCCGGTCAGGACTCCCTCCCGTAGCACAGGGAGTATTGAGGTCACTCCCTAACAACAGGAGGATATCTGAGTCAGAGGGCCTTAGAATCCAACCCACCCCCCAGCAGCTCCCACCAGCCTTTCTACACATATTCAGGGGGCCCAGGTACAACTAAAAGAGGGCACGCATGGCTCCATCTGCTCTGCAGGACCCTCTGTGTAGGGGTGCCCTGGATGCTGCCTCTCACTCTGGGGGAGCTGCTTGGTTCCCGTGGATTCAGCGGCCATCACCTCTGTGCAGGTGACTCTCAAACCCACCCGGGAGCCTTCAGCTCCCCTGAGCTCCAACCCCCTTCCCCAACCCTGCTGTAGCCAGAGGCCCGGCTGGCAGCTCAAACTCCACACACCCAAAACAGAACCCATCACTCTCCCCCAAACCCACCCAACTTCCATGGACAACCTGCGCGTTGCTCTTGACCCCTACATCTCACCACCCTGTCCCCCAACATCAAATCAGCTGCCAGGCCTTGCCAACAAGTAGCTAACATTCCTGTGGTGCCACGCACTGTACCAAACCCTCTACAATGACCTTATTTGATCCTCACCAAGAGCTTGGGAGGTAGGTGCTGTTGTGTTTCCCATCTTACAGATGAGGCAGAGGCTAAGTGGCTCGCCTGGGGTCACACAGCCAGTCAGTGTCAGAGGAAGGCTGAATGTGAACTCAGGTCTTCCTGATTCTAGGCCTGAAAGTCTATTCACTGTACCACCTAGCAGCCCCTTGGCACGACACTTCCTCAGTATGACTAGCATGCTACCCCTTCTCTCCACTCAGAACACAACCGCCCTTCTAACTGCTCTCCCTGCACCCAGAGCTGCTTCCTTCAAACAGACACTCAGACGTGAGCAGGCGTCTCTTCTTGGGAAGAAGGCCCCAGCTCCGAGCTGAAAGCCCTTCGCAGCCGAGCCCTCGCCCCCCCTTTCCAGGCTGTCTGCCCTCCACGGCTCTCTCTTCTTCTCGAGGCAGAATTCCAGTCAAACTGTCCTAATTGCCATCCCCAGTCATGACCTTCTATCTCCAGCCCCCAGGCCTTTGCACAGGCTGTGCCCTCCACACCGGGCATGCAGCATACCCCTCCTCTTCTCTCCCCCTGCCCTCCCCGGCCAGGATCTGCTCAGATACCCCTCCCTCCAAGGGCCCTTCTAGACACCTTCCATTTTTAGTAGCACCCCATTCCCCACCCCCACCTAGATCACAGGGGATTGATTTCTCCGTAAGCATGCTCTATAACCCCAGAAGAATGTAAACTTCTTGAGGGCAGGCACCCTCTCCTTGTTTGTGCATGTCTAGCATCTAGTAGAGTGTCTGGAGTAGAGCAGGGATATGAGGTCAGAAAACCCGAGTTCAAGTCCTCCGTGTGTCCCTTGGATCCCTTTTGACCCTCAGTCTCCTCTTCTGCAGACAGTGACACCACCACTAGCCACCTCACAGGATTACTGTGAAGGCATTTGCTAACTCGAAAGCACTTCCTCAACAGAAGCTATTCTTTGGAGTCATCCCCCATCTCTAGAAGAAGCCGATTAACCACATGTGCTTAACAAGGCTAGGCCTTCACTGGGTCTGAGCGGGCTGGGCAGACCACAGCCAGGGCAGGCTGTCAAGGGACCTCTGGGGTGACCCTCACAGAGGAGGCTGCTGGGGGTCTTCTCACAGCACCCCCAGCCCGGGCACGCCGGCCTTTACCTTCTTGGGAAGGCAGAATCCTGGCACATGCTCGCCCTTGGCCTCATTCCCCACCATGCGGACATCTCTGTGCAGGTCTTCAATGAGTGCCAGCTGGTTCCCAGCATCCAGCTTCTAGAGAAGTCCAGGGGAGAGCAGAAATGGATGTCAGAATGCTAATTATCTCCATGGCAGAACTCCTCAAACGTTCTCAGGCATCAAGCTGCCGACTTAATTTACTTGATGCTCACAGTAACTCGACATGCCCCCCATGGGCTCGCCGATAAATGAACGAATGACCCCACAATGCCAGTCTCTGCAGCCAGCCCACCTTTGTGATGGAGTTCAAGGCATCCCAGCTCTCTTCCAGGACCACGGTGTTGGAGTCGTTGAAGAGGCGGATCAGGCCCGAGACGAGGCTGCGCAGGTGAGCCGTGTAATCCGCCTTTGACTTAGAGCAGTAGATGTTGAGGATGGTGGCGGCCGCCTGCCGCATGCCCAGCTCGGGGCTGCGGGTGGCTTCCAGCAGGTCCTCGATGATGATCCTGTGGCCAGCATCGTCATCCACCGACAAGATGACCGCCTGACAGTTTGCCGTCTCCTAAAGCCAGGGAGGAAAGGGCAGTGAACGTCACGTTCTCTGGATCAAAACGGAGTCGCCCTCCCAGACCCACGGCTGCTCTGGTCCCTCACCAGCTGCTCCTCACTGGTGCCCAGCTTCTCCTTCAGGGCCGACATGACAGCCGGCAGGATCACCCCGAGGTGACGGGTGAGAGCGTCCCCTGCCACAGAGGAAAGGAAGGCCAGCACCCGGGTGTTGACAGGCGGAGATGTCAGCTGGCAGGAGGAGGAAAAGGAACAACTGTCTCACAGAAGGGACGCCCCCGGTGCCCGTCCAACCCCAACAGCAGCCCTGGGAACACTCAGCCCCTCGGAGCTACGAGGAACTGCTAGGAAGAAGGGCTAGGATCCACTCCCCCCCAGCACCACCTCATGGCACGGCAGAGCTTCCACAGAGAACCCGCCCAGGGAACATACTTTGGGCACCAAGTAGGGCAGCACCACACGACTTTTGACAGCCATGACTTGCTTCAGACCATCCAAGGCGAATTCTGACATCTCTTCATCCTCCTGAGGAAAGAGGTAAGAATCCAGGAATCCAGGCTGTGCTGCGCCTCTCCACCCCTCAGGCCCCTGACGGCCCACCCTCCTCATCCCATCTACCAGCCCAGGAAGATGTACATGCATACACACCACACACACACACACACACACACACACGTGCGTGCGCACACACCTCACCCAGCCCAGCCCCTTGAGCCCAGAGAGCAACCTCACCAGCTGCTTCAGCAGGAAGGGCAAGATGTCTTCCAGGGCCTGGTAGCCGATGGTGGAGTGCAGCTGCTCGAAAGTCTTGGCGGCCGCCTCGCGCACCTCCTCCAAGGGGTCACACAGGGCCTTTCTGGCTGTGGGCACCAGGGACTCAGAGAAGAACAGCACCTGCCACAGGATCAAGCGCATAGGAACTGCATCAGGAGAGACTCCACAGACCCCAAGGCTGGGCCAGAGCAGAAACTAGGAGCTGGGGACAAGCCCAGAGGGAGGAGGGAGGAGACAGAGGGTCTGCCCTGGAACCCTATCGATAGGAGATGTCTTCCCCATCAGAGAGAGTACAGTACTGGGGAGAGACCTGGGTTCCAATCCAGCCTCTCACACTTACAGCTGCTTGTCCACGGGCCAGGCGCTGAACTCAGAACTAAGATGAGCTCACACTGATTAAGCACCTACTATGTGGCAAGAACTGTGCTGACTAAGCGCTTCACACATTTTACCTCATTTGATCCTCACAGCAGCTCTGAAAGGCAGGTGCTACTGGGATGCCTGCTTTACAGGCAAGGGGAGTGAAGTGGGCAGTGGTGAATGACTTGCCCAGGATCCCCCAGCTAGGAAGCATCTGAGGCCCCACTGGAACTCAGGCCTTCTGGAGCCTAGGCCCGGTGCTCTGCACCTGTGGCGCCCCCTGGGGGTTCTGAGCCTGTTTCCTAATCCTCAAGGTGAGTGGTGAGCCCTGCCAGGCACGGCCTTCCCCATCCCTGGCATCTCCTGAGGGGCCGTGGCAGCCAGGGTCCAGAAGGCCCTCTCCCAGGCTCCTGTGAGGACCCCGCCAGCCTCTGCAGGAGGGAATCCAGGGCCCATGTGACCGTCACAGAACCCGCCTGGAGCCTAGCCTGGCCTCTTCTGCGACAACCCTTCAAAGGCCTGAAGGCAGCAAGAAGAGCCCATCCACCTTCTCTTCCAGGTGAAGATGGCCCTCTCCCTAGTTCCTCTGACTGACCCCTCCAGGGCATGTTTCCGAAGCACTCCTGGGGAACGTAGCAGCACCAGCAGCTGCCTCTGGGCACACCATGGGTGTCCTTCAAGGGAACCTGAGGTCTCCTTTACTCTTTGGCTGCCAGACCACACTGGTGACATATATTGAGTCCACTAAGGCCCCCAGATCATCTTCAGATAAACAGCTCACTCGCCAGGCAGGCTTCCCGCTGCTCAGGCAGGAGGGATGCTGGGGATGCAGAGTCTGTTTCTGATCACTTCATCAAGACCTCCTGGTCTCAATTTTAGATGAGATCTATTCCTAACCAACCTCCCAGAAATGTTTTGAGAATCCTCAAGTAGCCTGAGAAGCAAATTCTTTAAATTCCTTGAAAACAATGATTTTGGAAATGCCAGCTATCACTGAAGCAGCCCAGAAGGCATTCACAGCCTATGACCCCAATCGTTTGTGCCATGCACCTAACACCTGGCGCACACACACCAGTGCCCATCACACACAGGATATGCACAACACACTAATAACACGCACGCGCACATGAGACATCCCATGAGACCTGCGCAAGGCAGGGGTTAGTTCTGAAGTTCGGCTGGGGGGGGGCACTCCCCGGCTGCGTCCGGCACACACTCACCGCGTCCCTGCTGGTGGACTTCATGATTTCACTGAGCCCCACACACACGCCCTGCCTCTCATCACTCTTCTCGGACCTCAGGCCTTCCTCAAGGATAGGGATGATCTCTGGCAGGATCTTCTCCCCCAGCTTCCGGACAAGATCCCCCAGCGTCCGTGCAGCAATCTGTTGGCAGAAAGCCCTCATTAATGTACCCCACGGGGAGCCCTGAGAGATGAACCCCAGAGACAATCCAACCTGTGAAGTTGTTTGACTTAAACATTCTCCTACTTCAGAGTCTACAGGGCAAATATAAACTGATAAACAACAACAAACTTCTCTCTGAGATTCAAACACACCCCCATAGCCACAGCAAGAGTCTGTATCTATAGATGGACACAAGCTTCCACACACCACAGTCGTGGGCCAGTTCCCTTTGATTTTTTTTTTTTGGTGGGGCAATGAGAGTTAAGTGACTTCCCCAGGGTCACACCGCTAGTAAGTGTCAAGTGTCTAAGGCTGGGTTTGAACTCGGGTTCTCCTGAATCCAGGGCCGGTGCTTTATCCACTGCACCACCTAGCTGTCCCTGCCCTTTGATTTGAAAACCAGTTTTCTAGCCTCTATATCTTACTTTGACTTAAGGGAAGCTGAGGCTGGAAAGAATGTTTTAGAAGGGAAAAAGCCTTCCTGACCACACTCACACAGCCCATGTTCCAAATCTACCCATGAACTGCCACTGCCTAGGGGTGGAGGCTAGAAACCAGAACCGAGGAGATGGGCATCTTCATCCCGAGTGACTGAAACAAGACGAGAGGTCAGCTGTGCACTGGGGAAGCCCAGAGAGGCCGCCCTTCCTGACCCCCCAGTGCTGAGTCTCCTTCCTGTGGCTCCCTCTTTTCCCCCAGCTTCTCCTCTAGGTGGGACTGCATGGACTACATGTGGACGCAGGCCTCAGAGGTCACCTGACAGACAACGAGGCTCAGCCTGGACAGAGCCAGGTCACGGACTGGGGAAAGCTCTTACTGTTCGCTTGTCTGCACAAGTGCTAGCCAGGAAGCCCAGCAGGAGGCCAAAGAGGGTGGGCAGGATCTCCCGCAGGGTGCGGGGGGTGTTGGAGACCACGATCTTCCAGACGTGCAGAGATGCCTGTCGCACGACCAGCTGAGTGTCAGAGCGCCCCATGTACAGCCCAGCCAACACGCGGTTCCGCCGCTCCACTCCCAGGGCGCTGATGATTGCCTAAGGCCAACCAGGGAAAGGAGAACAAGCAACATGAGTTTGTGAGGTCTCCGTGCCCAGTAGAGATCGGCAGACAAGGTTCCTCCAACTCCCCCCATTAGCATCCTCAAGAGAACAGGTGTCAAAGATGGCACCTTGTTGGACTGGGCAGTGCCAAAGTTGTCGTCTTCAGAGGCTGTTTCTGTGGTCATTTTGCCCGTGACCCCCGAGATGTGGAAGAGCAGGTCCCCGAGGAGCTGCACAGAGCTGAACCTATGGAGGAGGGACAGCGGAGTCACATCTCCCTTCAAAACGAAGCACTGGCGGGAATCAGACAGACAGGATCGGCATCTGCTCAGCCGAGCGCTTGCCCCACCTCTCCTCTGAGCCTCTCGACCCTCTGACTAAGGACTTGGTGTCTACCCTGTACCGGGCACTGTGCTGACCAGTGAGCTACAAGGACAAAGCGGCACTGCCCCTGCCCTCAGGAGCTGACACCCTCGTGGGGGAAGCACCACCAGGAACAATCAGGCCGAGGCTTGGCTGTGAAAGCCCAGGAATGGGGAGCACCAGCCCTCGGTCAAACACCAGACAAGGGGCCCTCAAGACGTATGAAGACAAGTGCCCCGGTGTCAGGGAGGGTCATCCAGCACGAGAAGGCCGGAGGGCTCTGGACTCTGCTGGCCGGGCCACCCACTTCAGTTGCACAGCCCTGCCAGAGGCCAGAGAGAAATCACCTGATCCTCCATAGGTCATCAAAGAGGCCTTGCTCCAGCTGGGGCAGCAGCAGCGCAATGGCAGTCTCTGCATACATCGAGATGATCCTCTGGCCTGCCCGCAAGGCCGTGTCCCGCACAAACTCATTCTCATCAGCAAGAGCCTGCAGAGAAACCACTGATCAGCCAGGCCCGCGTCTCCCTGGGCCCTGCAATGGTGCGCGGCTCTTTGAGGCCACTTGGGCCTTGAAAGTCTTGTGACTTTGTCCTTCAGAAAGATCCCGCCCCCCTCCCGAGGGCAGGTCCCTGCCTTGAGGATGCACGGAATGATGGGCCCCACGTAGGGGGTGAACTTGTCTCCGAAGGTGATCGGCAGGTAGTTGAACATCATGATGTAGCCATCGCGGACGTGGGGTGCGATGTCCACTTTGCTGGCGGTCGCCACGATCTCTGGCATCAGCTTCTCCAGCTTCTCCACTCCCAGGCCAGCCATGACCTCCGCCAGCCCTGCAGAGCACGGACGGATTTATGGCCTCTCTCCCCCAACTGTGGTAGCAGCAAGAGCCCACCCACAAGGAGCCCCTTCCCCGAGGGAGAGAGGTCAGAGGATATGATGAACAGTTATCCAAAGAAGAGTCACAGACCCATTCACAGCCACACAGAGCACCGCTCTAAATCACTAAAAATCAGAGAAGTGCAGAGCAAACCCTCCCGAGGTCTTCCTTCACATCCAGTCATTTGGCAAAGGTGACAAGGGGTGGAGGGACTCGGCAGAGTCGGCCCACTGAGGCATCAGCAGCAGAGTCGGGGTGGCCCGACTACCCCGGAGGGAAATCTGGATCAGCTCCGAAAGGGATTAAATGTCCGAATCGCTCCCACTGCCCTGAGACACAATGAGCGTGTACTCTGGGAAGCACTCAGGGAGTGAGCTCGGCAGGGAAGCGAGCAGAGCTGGGAGCACCCTGTGTCCCTGCACCACAAGACCCGGAATGAGCAGAGAATGAGGCTGGACCAGACATACTTAGAGCGACACGCGTGGCCAAGGGCAGAGCTGGGGCAGGGGGGGGGGGGGGGGTGTCAGGCTGGCCTGCCCTGTTCTCCCTAACTGATTTTTTCTGCTCTTTAAAAACTGGGGGCAGGAGGGGCGGCTAGGTGGTACAGTGGATAAAGCACTGCCCTGGATTCAGGAGGACCTGAGTTCAAATCCGGCTTCAGACACTTGACACTTAACTAGCTGTGTAACCCTGGGCAAGTCACTTAACCCCCATTGCCCCGCAACAAAACAAAACAAAAAAAAATTGGGGGCAGGGGAGCCTCCCTGGGTGGGGGGATGGAATATTCTTGTAAATGAAGGTGACATATTTAAGAAAAACAATCCTAGGGGGCAGCTAGGTGGTGCAGTAGATAAAGCACCAGCCCTGGATTCAGAAGGACCTGAGTTCAAATCTGGCCTCAGACACAAACTTACTAGCTGTGTGACCCTGGGAAGTCACTTAACCCTCATTGCCCCGCAAAACAAAAAAAACACAAAAAGACCCAATCCTACCCCACCCCCACTGTACGTTCCTCCCTCCAAACTCCCAGACCCGTTCCACGCTCACCCTGTGCAGCTCCAGAGCGGTCCACTGAGCTTTGCTCGTACGTCAGGGTCTCCATCAGCCAGGGCAGCAGGTCCTCAAAGCAGGACTCACCCATGCCTTTCACCATGGCTCCCAAGGCCTTGGCAGACACTGTCCGAACCTGCCCAGGAAGCAAGAGAAGCAATGGGCAAGGCCTCTCCCTCCCCTCAACCCAACCAGGGCCACAGAAGTGGCTTCTCTCTGGGTTTCAACCAGAAAACTCGTTCCCTTCAGTTCTAATTGAGTGCCTGGGGGTGCCCACCCCGCACGGTGCTAGGCTGAGAGGCCCCTACATCACATCATTTACAGCAAATGCAAAGACTTACCTCAGGCACAGGGTCCAGGAGGGAGGCCTTCAGCCCAGGGGTCACACTGGGTAAGTAAGGAGCCAGGTCCTACAACACAAGCAGAGACGGGCTGGGGCAGGCTCTGGGTGCACAGCCCGGGGAGCCCCGCCAGCCTCCCCTGCGGCCCTACGGGCAAGGCCCACGAGAGGTGACCTGACCCAGGTCAGAGCAGTGGGTCGGGGGAGGGAAAGCAGCCGAGAGCCCCCCTTCTACTGCCCAGGGGTCCCGGGCCTTCTGGCCAAGAAATGTCTTTCCTTCTTGCCAGTTAAAAGAGGTCCAGCCATGGCTGGCTATGTCACAGTGTGATGGATAGGCCAGAAAACCTGGCTCCAATCCTTCCTCAGGCACCTCCTGCCTGTGACCGCAAGCAGGTCACCTAACCGCTCTGGGCCTCAGTTTCCTCCTCTGTAAAACTGGGCCAGACCTGATGAGCCCTCAGGTCTCCTCCAGCTCTGGATTAGGGGCCTATCTGGGATCTTCTCCCTGGGACCAAGTCGGGGATCTCTGAGCCTCCTGGGGGGCCTTTCACAACAGCAGAATCTCAGCAGGACAGAGGGAGGGTGGGCAGAGCCACAGGCAGCCAGCCCCACAGCCTGGACAGCTGGGAAACCCTCGAGTTCCCAGCAGAAGAGTCTAAGCGCATTTACATGCTTAGGTGTCTGTGAAAACTCTGCTTTCCTTCCCAAGCCGGAGCTGGGATAACATCTTCTCCTCCCCTCCTCCTGTCCCCTTCCCAGCAAAGGGATCTGATTCCTACATAAAAACGCCTCGAGGGACAGAAAGCTCGAGGTCTGCCCAGTCCAGGAGGGGTTATCCTCCCCAGAACGCCATGTGCTTCACCCACGCCTGCCCAGAGCTCACCTTCTGGTCCGTCAGGGAGTACATGTTGCCAATGATCTGGGCAGCCATCTTCCGGGTGTCGGTGGATCGGTCCTGAAAGGCCCTTTGGACAATGGGCATGATGAGAGCCAATGAAGGGGCATCGATGAAATGGACAAATTTGGTATCGAGCAGGGTCTGCAGGCACTGCTGAGTCTTCCTAGAGGGATCCGTCAAGGCATCCAAGAGCACAGGAGCGATCGCTACAAGTCCAGAAACAAGAGAGTGACCCCTGGGTCTGCACGTGTGCCCCAAGGCTGACCCACAGACTCTGAACCACCTCTGAAGACACAGGAACATGAGGGCTCCTGGGAACCCTTCCAACTGTCCCACGAAGCCCCGAGTTAAGAAGCCGTCTTGTCAACATCCAGAGCTCTGCTAAGCTCATCACTGTTCACGGGGCAGGGGCCAGGGAGAGGAGCCCCTGCTGACTGTGCTACACCGAGAGGCTGGGACCTCTTGGCCTATGGCTCTGGGGATCAATCCCCATGGGCAGTGAATGGGTCTGTGTGAATAAGCACCTGTGGCCCCGCAGCCCCTTACACCCGAATCGGGATTTGGGACCACATGCTGAGAAGCTCGAAGCATTTGAACAGCGCAGGTGGGACGATGATGGGCAAGGGAAGCGGGCTGGGGGCCTCTAGAAACAGAAGCGGGCCCTCTCATTGGAAAAATGGGCCACCCCCTGTTCTTTATGCTGCTCTGCCCCCTCCTCCCAATCACAAAGAACAAAGGGGAGCACAACCCCTTGGTCCAGTGAGCAGGGCCTGACTGGCCAAAGAGGCCTGCGCCAGCGTCTTCTCCTTCCTCTGCCCAAAGAGGAGGGAGACGTTTCTCCTCTGCCTGGGCCCAAGACTCGTCCCCTCGATTCTTAGCGTGCGGTTTTGCTTCCGTGTTGACATTCCTGTTGTCACCGCTCTGCATCCTCACTCAAGGCTTCCTGAGTTTCTCTGAAGTCTTTTCCTTTGTTGCTTCTTATGATCACAAGGACTGCACGCTAGAGTTTACTTAGCTGGTCCCCAGTCAGTGGACACCCCCAAGGTTTCTGGTTTTTTGCTCCCTAGTGCCCTCCCTTCAACTCCTTACTCCATATTTGGATGTTTGCTGAGGTTTCTTTTTTTTTTTTTTAAATCTGTTTTTTCCACCCTAGTTAATCTTTCTGAATTCTCCATAGAATTTCACAACAGGCTCCAGATGTGGAGGGGGACTGGATTAGAGATCTCTAATCTCCCTGGTAACTTGAAACCAGGAGGAGGACCTGAGATAAGTAGCAGCAAGAAATACAGCGAGCCTTTCCATCTCCAACTTCTCCAAACAGATCTAGAAAATAGGTTAGGCTGAATCCTGATCAAAAAATCCAAGAAAAGAAAATTACAATGAGCCATTTCTCCATTCCAGGTCAGCGTAGGATGCTGGGACCGGGGGCTGGCCAGGAGCACGGTGTCCAGAACATTCCAAACCATAAGGACCAGCACTGATCAGACCAAGAAGAGGTCCAAGAAACAGCCCACAGGGTCCTAGGAACCGACAGCTCTGCCTAGGGGTGTCATTCCAGGACAAGGTGTGGCCACAGACCCTAGAAATTCAGAAGTAAGCACAGCTGGGTGGCTTGGGCCCCAGGAACAGAGCAGAGTCTCAGTTCCAGCTTCTAGCCCAGCCTCAAGTCTGCAGCAGAATAACCAGGGTATACCAAAGGGAAGCCTCAAAATTCTGTCATTCTGAACCAGCAGGGCTTTCCAAGTGTCTGAGAGTCACTGAATTCATCGGCAGTCTAACAGACTGTAAGCCCACTGGCATGTTGCTTAGACCCACGTTGCAGAACAGAGCAGGGCGGCAGCCATCTAGATTTTGCCCCAAATCACACCATTCTGCAGGCATCAAAAGCTTGCAGATCCCAGCCTGAGCAGTCTTTGAGATCCTGGATTAACACAATACTCAATACTCTAAGAACAGCTCCAAAAACCAGCTCAGACATTCCCTCCAGAAGTGCAAAAAGCCCAACCTTAACAAAGTCTGCAATCAGAAAGGAGGCAGGGGGTGGCTAGGTGGCACAGTGGAGAAAGCATCAGCCCTGGATTCAGGAGTATCTGAGTTCAAATCCAGCCTCAGACACTTGACACTTACTAGCTGTGTGACCCTGGGCAAGTCACCTAACCCCCATTGCCCCACCAAAAAAAAAAAAAAAAAAAAAAAAGGAAAGTAGGCAGGAAGAATGAGCAAACAACACAAAAAGAATCCCATCATAAAAAGTTATTATGGTGATAGGGACACTCAAGACACAAAGCCAGTAGAGAAAAATTATTCCAAAACATCTTTAAGCAACACCTCAAAGAAAAACAGGGTTTGGACATGATTTTGACTAGGATTTCTGAAAGAGATGAAGCAAGAGCTTTTTAAAAAGAGGTAAAAAATATTTTTTACAAATGAAATGAGAGCACTAGAAGAAAAAAAGGGAAAACAAGTAAGAGCTGTGGAAGAAGGAATTGGAAAAGGAATTAACAGCTTGGCACAAGAGGAACATAACCTTGCCCAGGTAACAAGTGCCCTGAAAACCAGAAGGGGCCCAAATAGAAAATAATGATACCATGAGGCTACAAGGAATAATAAAACAAAGTTGAAAGACTTCAAAGAAAATGTGAGGTATCTCATAGCAACAACAACTGACCTGGAAAACCGGTCAAGAAGAGGTAAGTTATAGGGGCAGCTAGGTGGCGCAGTGGATAGAGCACTGGCTCTGGAGTCAGGAGTACCTGAGTTCAAATCCAGCCTCAGACACTAAACACTTACTAGCTGTGTGGCCCTAGGCAAGTCACCCCAATTGCCTCGCTAAAACAAAAAAACCAAAACCAAAACAAAACAAGTCTTTTGGGGCAGCTAGGTGATGCAGTGGATAAAGCACTGGCCTTGGATTCAGGAGGACCTGAGTTCAAATCCAGCCTCAGACACTTGACACTTACTAGCTGTGTGACCTTGGGCAAGTCACTTAACCCTCACTGCCCCACCAAAAAAAAAAAAATTTTTTTTAATTAAAAAAGAGATAAGTCAGGAATCACTGGGCTACCTGAAGCAAGGCCAAGAAAAAATGTACTTTTCAACCTATTTCAAGAAATCATTAAAGAAAACTGCCTGGAGCTCTCAAAACCAGAGGCCAAAGTAGAAATAGCATCCACTGGTCACCTCCTGAAAGAAAGCCCCAAACAAAAGGGAATACTTGAAACAAAACCCAGCATTTCCAGGTCAAGGGAAAAACCTACCAGCAGAAAGAATCCAAGCACCAACGAGCCTCAGTCAGCTCTGACTCAGTTTATTAGATATCACTAAAAGGAGCATCAGGATAATTCGGAAAACAAAAATATTACCTAACAACCTAGAAGAATTTACCCAGCAAAACTGACTATAATCCAGGAAGGGGGGAAAAGGGGGGGCGAGGGAGTTAAGAAAAACCTAAAATGGTAAAATACAAGCCAACAATGACATTCTAGTGAGGGGAAAGGATATGTGTGTCTCCTTTGAACTTTATTACCATAGGGGGCTTAGAGGGAGACTAATTAGACAGAAGGCCTGAGTGTGCCTCTTAAATTCTGATGATCTTAAAAAAAGGAATGGAAAGAGAAGAAAAGAGGAATACACTGGGGTGGGGGAGAAAAAGGGGAAGGAAATCATATAATCAGAGAATCCATTGTTGAAGTATATACACAAACAAGGTAAAAGGGAGGAGAAGCCGCTGACAAGAGCTGCATCCTCGTCTGAACTGGTCAAAGGAGGGAAGAATACCCCCCCACACCTACATACATACATCAAACGCACAGGCACACTCGGCTGGACACAGAAATTCATTTCACTCAACAGGGAATAAGAGGGAAAGGGGCAGTAAGGAGAGCAGAACAAGAGAGAGATTAGTCCTAAGCAAAACAAACTCGTTCAGTTGTTTCAGTCGTGTCCAACTCTGTGACCCCTTTTGGGGTTTTCTTGGCAGAGACACTGGGGTGGTTTTGCCATTTCCTTATCCAGCTCATTTGACAGAGGAGGAAACTGAGGCAAATGGGGTGAAGTAACTTGCCCAGTATCTGAGGCCAGTTTTGAACTCAGGAAGATGAGTCAGGCCCTGTGCACTACGGCACCACCTAGCTGCCAAAAAACCTCTAAGGACATACAAAAATACTTTGAGCAGCTCTTTTTTGCAGGGGCAAAGAACTCAGTCAGAACTGAGGGGTGAGTCCATCAACTGAAAAGTGGGTGGACAAATTACATCTAAGGACGTGATGGAATACTACCGTTCTCTAAAAATAGATGAAGGGAGTGACTTCAGAGAAACCTGGCAAGGCTCATATGAACTGAATTTGTTTTGTTTGATGACATATGTCTGTAAATGGTGGTTTTGTTTTTCTTTTTTTCTCATTTGGAAGAGAGAGGTAGGAGAGAGAGGGGGCAGATTTTTGCTAATTGAAAAAATAAGATTTAATTCTTGAAAACTAAATGAGGGAGGCAGCTAGGTGGTGCAGTGGATAGAGCACCAGCCCTGGAGTCAGGAGGACCTGAGTTCAAATCCAGCCTCAGACACTTAACACTTACTAGCTGTGTGGCCCTGGGCAAGTCACTTAACCCAAGAAAAAAAGAAAAAGACAATTAAATGAAGGATTTGGGGAAGAAAAAAAGTAAAATAAAACCTAGACCTAAATCCCTGAAAAACTAAAATTAAAATAAGTTGGTAAGTGGGAGGAATCAAGATACAATAGGATCAGAGAATCTTGAACTGTGAAAAGACCTCGGAAGATATCTAGTTCATGAAACCCTCAATATCATAAATACTGGTCTGTTTTCTGATGCTTGACTTTAGTACAGGAAATTTCAGTGCCCCCAAAGAAGGAACCACTCCAAGACTCACCAATGTTATGGACCCACGGCCA
The DNA here is from genome assembly GCF_019393635.1 of Dromiciops gliroides. Lineage (NCBI taxonomy): Eukaryota > Metazoa > Chordata > Mammalia > Microbiotheria > Microbiotheriidae > Dromiciops > Dromiciops gliroides. The sequence continues at coordinate 18,796,297 of NC_057861.1, read as the reverse complement.
TCTTAACAAGCTCCAGTGCCCCTCAAACCCAACATTTCCTATTCTGTGGTTCATTCCTCGTCCCCAGGACCAATAATTCATTGCTTCCCAATCTCTGCCCATCAAAATTCTCTTCTCCTAAGGCTAAGCTCCGGGGCCTGCCACTTCCATGAAGACTTCCCCAGTTTTCAACCTCATTCTACCACCGCCAATAATCTCTTTCACCCCAAATTCTCCAGGAGTTTTGTCTCCATCTGGATCACTCCTTGGTCCCTATCCCATTCTACTCCACGGTACACTTATCATATCTAATCTACTGTCTCATTTCCCATCCTGCCCCATGTCCATTCTGGTGCCCCCCAATATCTTCTGAGTTCCTTGAGTTCCAGTGCCTTGTTCAGGAGGCACTAGATCAACACTGTGTGAACTCAACATTATTCAGCATTAATGTGCTGATCTGCACATGTCTTCTCCATACACTTAGCTCTCACCCCCATTAGACTGTACTGTCTTGGAGGTAAGGGGATAGACACTGTTGCCCATACTTGACCCCCCCCAATCAGGAGAAGCTAGCACACAGAAGGCACTCAATAGATATTCTGAACCTAACTGAGCTGAATCACAACCCTGCAACTGTGGAAAACACAACAGACACCTACACAAAAACGCCCCTGACACAGCGCCAAGGCTAGTCTTAAATAAATGGTGGCTTGTCTTCAGTGTCTCCAATCCCACTTTCTTCCTGCAGGAACATCCCCACAGGCCCTCGGTGAATTTGGATGTCTTCCTCTCCTCCCCCACGAGTGGAACAAGCTGTGGGTGTAAGGAGTGAGCCGACCCGGGCCAGAAACAATGCTGCCCTCCAACACAAATCACTTCTAGGTGTCGGTTTCCCCATCTAAGAAATGGGACTAATAACACGCTACCTATCCCCTAGGGTTGCTATGAGGGAGAAGCTATTAAGTCCAATATAAATCAAGCTATTAGCCTCACAGTTTTTCAAAACATTTTTCATTCATGTGCCGAGCCTCCAAATTCAATCCTGTCCAAAACAAATACTAAGCTTCTTTAGATGTGACTTGGAACAGGGAGGCAGGAAAGGATTTGGACAAGTCTATAAAGCAATGATGCCCCAAATGCCTTCAAACTATTTGTCTGCGGTTTATTCTCATCCAAAGTAATTCCCCATGTCCTTTCCTTGACCAAGAAAAAGAACTACGAATTAATGTCATGTGCCGTATTGGTGGAGGGGATGGAAATCAATCATCTCTCAGGAGAGCAAAGCATTGGCCTTCTTGCAACCATGAAATAATAAAGATCAAAGGGCAACAAACCCCCTCTAAAATGACTACAAATAAAAACAGGAGCCACACTGACACAGGGAGAAAAAGGCTACAAAACCAATGTAAAATAAGACCCCTACAGTGCCTTCCAATGCCAGGCTGTCAAAAGTCCGTTTTCACACACTGCCCCGAGACCCCTTCCTTGTGACTTCCCAGCCCACAGTCATTGGCATAATAGGTCTCTGTTTAAGGACACGCTAAACCTATCTAGGTGCCCCACAGGAGCCGCCGCCCTCCTGCCAAACACAAAGCAGAAACTTCTGAAGCTCTTTCATCCTAAAACTACCTTCTTTAATGGGCCTTCCATTGATGGAGGGAAAGGGGTTGAGCTTTGTCACCCTCGTCTAGTGTCTGACGACAAAATGGGACCCAGGCTTATAGTCAAGAAATGCCTGTTTCCCCCAGAGCTCTCAGAACGCAACAAGCCTTCGAGAGCCTCATGTTTGCAACGATCTGCTGGACAAGCCCACCACCCAAAAAACGATGAGACATTTCCAACCACAGGAATTCCCACAGCTCAGCTTGGCACCGAGGGATAACTTGGCATCGAGCTGCTCACGTGGGCTCACTGGATGCACCTGTGCTAAATCAAAGACCAGGGAGGACTCTTACCAATGTTTGACACCAATGAAGAAAATGGCCTTCCCATTGTTATCAAGGATAACAACCAACAGGTGACCTAGAATGTTTTCAAGAAGGACATTCCTTCTGATAAATTCTATCTTCCTAAATGGCAAGAACAGTCAACAGAGGTGGTCCAGTGGGGCCTTTGGGCACACACTTGAACAGAATGGAGGAGCAGGAAGAAAGGGAAGGGGGGAGGGGGAACTTACCCAGGATTTCTGGGTTCCGGATGACAGAGCCAATCTGCCTCAGTGCCTGCTGTCCAGCCTTCTGAACTTTCACATGGGAATCAGTCAGGACTTCAGTGAGCTTGGGCACAATATTGGGCAGACAAGAAGACAACTGCTTTGGAGCACAGTAGGCCATTGCCCCGAGCAATTCCACAGACCCTAGGGACAAACAGAAACTGTCAGTGGGCAGAAAGGGGCAAAGAATCCAAGTTGGGTCCCGTGTACTTCCAAGACACTGGTGCAAATCATGGTGAACCAGTGGAAACACTGAAGAACACCAGCTTCCAATGCACTCAAGCAGCTTTGTGGCACTGATGAAAAATGAACAATCACAGGGAGCAGCTAGGTGACACAGTGGATAAAGCACCAACCCTGGATTCAGGAAGACCTGAGTTCAAATCTGGCCTCAGACACTTGATACTAGCTGTGTGACCCTGGGAAAGTCACTTAACCCTCAATGATCCGCAAAAAAACAAACAAAAAATGAACAATCACACAGACAAGGTCCACAACACACAGAAACAAATGAGCACAGTATCCGGGGGTTTGAAAAACTCAAGGACACCAACGACCAGGGCAAGAATTCACTCTCTGACAAAAATTGTTGGGAAAATGGAAAGTGGTCTGAGAAAACTAGGAACAGAGCAGGGAGCCTGAAGAAGAAATCCAAGCTAACAAGAGCTTTATAAAAAATGCTCTAAGTCACTAATAGAGAATTGCAAATTAAAACAACAGGTTCTGCCTCCCACACATTAGACTGGCAAAGTGGACAAAAAAGGGAAATGACAAAAGCTGGAGGGGCTGTGGAAGAACAAGCGCATTAATGCACTGTTGGTGGAACGGGGAACTGGTCCAACCATGCTGGAAAGCAACTGCAACTACAAGAAAAACAACAACAACTACTATTCAACTGTGCACATCCTTTGACTCAGTATAGATCCACCAGGTCCATTATGAGGCGCTAGGGGGCGCCATTGTGCATGAGGAGGGGGGGGGTGGGGACTGGAGTCAGGAAGACAGGAGTTCAAATTCAGCCTCAGACACTTACTAAGTGACTCCAGGCAAGTCACGTAACTGTTTGCTTTAATCCACTGGAGAAGGAAATGGCAAACCATTCCAGTATCCTTGCCAAGAAAACTGCCTGGACAGTACCGGCATGCTCTGTATGGACCACAAGGTCACAAAGAGTCCCAGAGAACTAAACAACTCAACAATAACATTTATAGCAGCCCTTTTTGTGGTAGCAAAGAATCTGAAATGGAGGGGATGCCCATCAATTGGGGAGCAGGTGAAGGAAATGGAATGCAATTGTACTGTAAGGAACAATTTACACAGTATCAAGAATATTGTAAGAGAGCGCACCTCCAGAGAGACTCAGAGCGAAGACTGAGATGTAATTTTTTTAGACATGGCCAATGTAGGATTTGTTTTGCTTAACTGTACATGTCTGGCACAGGCTTTTTGTAGTTATGTTTTGGGTTTGTAGTTTTTTTTAAATTTTCTCAGTTGGGCAAGGGGGTCAAGGTAGGAGGGAAAGAAAGAAAATGACTGAAAAAAGTAAAATAAATTTTTTTTTTGTGGGGCAATGGGGGTTAAGTGACTTGCCCAGGGTCACACAGCTAGTAAGTGTTAAGTATCTGAGGCTGGATTTGAACTCAGGTACTCCTGAATCCAGGGACGGTGCTTTATCCACTGCACCACCTAGCTGCCCCTAAAATAAAATTTAAGTTAGAAAAAACATTTAAATGACCAGTCTCTTCACACCCAAGCCCTCAAACTCACACCGTGGCAGGAAAAAGCCCCAAGGGGTGGTAGAGAAGGGAGAGCTTGGTAAGGGCATCTAAGACAAGCACCCTCAGCATTTACCCAGCCAGACGTCAGGCTGAGGAGATTCAGAAACCCTGTAGAAACCCTGACCCCAAACAGCAAGGAAGAGCCATGGGTGTGGACACTGCAAAGAAGGTCAGATTTTTTTAAAAACAAAGTGTTCAGTTTGCTGATTTTTTTTCTTTTCTTCCTCTTTTTTAAAGAAAAATTATTTATTATAAGGAATTGTTCTCAGGGAGAGATTGCAGGAGGGATGCAGGGGACAATTTTGTGATGGAAATACAGACAGTGTCAGTTAAAACGTATTCCTAAAAAAAGCAGAGAAACTTCAGGGGCAGAGAGGAGCTGGGAGCTGAGAGGAGTGCCAGGGCTCTAATAGGGGCCTTTCTATGGGGCAGCCCCCTTACCGGCTTTGGTCCTCCAGGACTCTTCCTCAAGCGCAGCCAGCAAGGAGGGGAGGACCAGCTTCACCCCGTGAGCGCTCAGGTTACTCATCACGGCTTTGGCACAATCATCTGCAGCCTCAAAGAAGGAGAAAAGAAATTCGGAAGTAGCTGCGAGCCCCCTCAGCCCAGCCCCGCCTTGCCCCACACAGCCCCAAGTCTGGCCGGGCCAAGAGGCCCAGAATGTCAGAGCTGCAGGGCCCTGCTGGAGCTCAGCAGACATGCACCTCCGCCTGGCGGCCCCCACCTCCCAAGGGAGCCCGGGCCCTCAGGGGCCCAGCAGAGGAAGTCTGGTCTCCTCCAGTATGTGAAGGAGCCACTTATCAGGAATCCCCTAAGCAGCTCTGCACCACTGACCCCAGATCCAATGACCCCTCCTCACAGCATGACCTCCAGCTGCTCTCCTCTGGGTCTCACAAGATGTTGGCTGGAAGGGGTCTGAGAGCTCACCTGAGCCAGCCCCCCACTTTGCAGATAAGGAAACTGAGGCCTAGATAGAAATGCCTTGCGAGACCCTCACATTCTGCAGGAATGGGATCGGAATCCAAGACTTCTGGCCAAATGAATGCTCTGCCCACTAGAGAAAGCTTCTGAAACTGGGGGTCTCAACCCCACATGGGGTCACGTAACTGAATATGGGGGTCGCAAAAAATCTGGCAACAGTAAAAGGTTACGTAGACCTCTTTTACCTCCCTATCTACCTGGGGCTGCGAGTGAACAGGGGTCGTGAGTGGAGATAGTTCAAGAAGTGCTGCCCTGGCCACACGGCACAGGTGTGCCCAGCGGGGGAGGAGAGCCTCAAGACTTACCTCACGCACATACTGGTTGCCATCTCCGAAGCAGAGCAGCAAGTGCGGCAGCACGTGGACCACATATGGCTCAAAGAGCTTTCCTAGCATGGTGCAGAGCATCTCAAAGGCAAAGAGGGCCCCTGGGGGAAGAGCAGGCACTCATCAGAGGCGAGGGCACCGAGGACAGAGGGCACCGGGGAGGGAAGGCGGGATCGCTGCTGTCTAACGCCCTCCCTCTTCAATCCGGCACATTCACCCCAGCATGGACGTCCTGTGTCAGCAAAGGCTTTCCCTACACCCCAAGTTCAATAGCACCAGCCCAGGAAGGGGGCGCGGAGGCCACACCTTCAGCTTTTCTGTGGATAAAGCCTCTGCCAAGGCTTGGAGCACTGCCCCCAAGGAACAGAAAGAGCAGATGGTGTGAGGCTTGCCCACCCGGGCAGCCCTGAGCCAACCCTGGAGCCAATGGGATGCGCCCACTCACCCTCTCGCCGGCGGAAGTTCTTCTTGTCCTGGATGGCATCGGTCAGCGTGGTCATCATCTCCTGCTGCTTCAGGGAGAGGATGCCCAGGCCCTTCACCAGGCCTGCTAGCCCATAAGCCGCTCCTTTGCGCTCAGCGTACTTGTCTGACTCCAGCAAAAGCTGCATCAGCTTCTGGATCATGCCACCAGCGTCCTCCTTGATGGCAGGCACCAGAGGGGGCAGACAACCAGCTACAGACTCCTGGACCTGGGAGAAGATGTGTTCTGTCAGGCTGGCCTTCAACCACCCACTCTTCAGTAACATGCTCGTCCTCGACCCCAGGGAGCGGGCAGGACCAGGTCACTCCCGCAGAGGAAGCATCAGGGGCGCCAGGGCTAACCAAGCCACAAGCTCCTCAGCTGGCTACCGGAAGCCCTCACAAGCTGGCACCAGTCAACCTGGCCAGAACCTTCCCCGTCCTTGGCATTTCAGCTCAGCCTTGACGCCCATGCGGAGGCCGCTGCCCCTCACTGCTGCCTCCCAGAATCCCTGGTTCCCCTCCAGGCTCCGGTCTGGAGCCCTGTCGGGGAAGTCTTCCCAGACCCCCTGGTCAGGAGACCCCAGCCTCCTGCAGCTGCCAGCCAGCCCTTACTGTGCACCCGCTACCTGCCCCCGCAGAACATAAGCTCGCGGAGGACAATGTCTGTTGGATCTGCTGAGCGCCCCATGCAGTCACCAGAAACTCTCAGAGTAACTAAGTCTGGTTCTGTCTGCAGGGGCCACACAAAATGTATCCACAAGAGACTGGAAGCTCTCTGAGGGCAGGCTCCATGCCTTATTTAAGCCTTCTGTCCCTGGCACAGCACCCGGCACTTGGTAGAAAGTCTGCCAACTCTTGACAGGTTCGACTTGGAAAACAACATCGAGCATCAAAACCAGAAGCTTCTCTGCCTGTCCCTTCTCTGGTGCCCCCGGCCCTGCCAAAGCACCTTCCCCCATGGGAGCTGGACTAGCAGGCATGGGGATGCAGTAGGCAGACACGGTGCCCTCAGAGGAATCGGCCACTACAGCCAGAACCTTTCCATTCACTTTAAAGACAGGACCACCCTCTCAGAGGACGCTTCTTCACGGCTTGGTCAGCGGATTTGGGGGTGGGGGGAGGGCAGGTCGCCGCTCTCCTTTGGCTCCCCCATGGCTGCTTCGGGGACTGGTGATCTCCCATGTAAAGCAGATTCCTCCCCAGACGTCCTTGTTTTTGGGAGGTTGGGGGGCACTGAAGTCTGAGGTTTCATGGGCAGACAGGTCCCTCGCGTTCTTAGAGATGAGCAGGGAAGCCCCAAGGAATAAAGCAGCGATAGCTCACGCTTGGATGATGCTTTAAAGACATTCTTATGACACTGGGAGGGAGAGGGACCCCCACTGTACAGCTGACAAAACTGAGGCAGGCACAGGTGAAGTGACCTGCCTGGGGTCACTGGACAGAGGCGCCCAAGGCCAGATTTGAGCTCAGGCCTTCCTGACACCCAGCCTGGTGTTCTGTCCATTGATGACTTGCCCAGGACCACCGAGCCAGCATGTGCCACACGGGCGGTTCTTGAACCCAAGTCTTCCTGATGCCAGGGCAAGTGCAGAGCACTGAGCACCCTGCCCGCTGTGCCTCTCCCACATCTCACTGGACGGTGCCAGATGCGCCAGCAGGGGTAATGGTATCGCTCAACCCTCAGCCTCCCACTGCATATGCGGCACCTGGGTCTCCCAGGGGATGTCTGTGTCACACTTAGAGCTCCCTCCACCCCCTCCTAGCCCCATTCCTCCCCAGGCCCTGCCACGCACCCTCCCTAACCTGCCACGGGGATGAGAGAACCATAGCCAAGAGGCCAACGCTGGGTGTGGGGGGGGGGCTGGCTGTGTGCGGCCAGTACCTGCTGTGATGGGGTGGAGAGAGCGGCCACCAGCTTGGCCACAATTGGCTTCACTTTGGGATCACTCTTGTCCAGATGCTTGGCAAGGGAGCCCATCAGGATCACCACACTCTGCCGGACGGCGTCGTAGCTGGCATCATTGGGGGCGTCCTTCAGGAACTCCTCAAACACGGGCAGCAGGGAGTTAACGTTGTCCTGCGGAGCCAAGAAACCCAGAGGCCACTCATCACTCCCGCCTTGGGCAAAGCCCTCCAAGGGCCTCTCTCTGTGGGGGCCCAGCAGGCACTGCCCAGGCCCACGGCCTGAGCTTGGAGGAAGGGCGTGTTGCTACGGGACAAGGATAAAGGCTCACTGCCCAGAAAAACAAGGATGCCAGGAACCGCTAAATAGCCTCGCTCCCAGTTTTGTGGGGATCCCCGTCTGGGATGTGGGGCTTCCCTGGCAAGACAGCGCGACCTTGGGCCAAATGCGGCCCAAATGAGCCCTCCCTCGTCCTCCCCACTGCCTACCCCCTCTGCCCTGCTAGGAAGGGCCCTCGTCAGGCGCCTGCCCCATGATGCTGCCCTTCTCACCTTGCCGTGGGTATTGAGTGTCGAAAGGGCAGCGTCCAGCATACACTTGCGGACGTCCGGGCTGCGGTCATTGAGGGCATCAGGGACAAAGAACTGGAAGAGTGGCTTCACCTGGGAGCTGTCCAAGTACTGCGAGAGCTTGTTGAGGGCTAAAGCCAGACCGCACCTGGGGTTGAAGAAGGGCAGGAGGGCGCGTGGCAGGACCCAAGGACAGCAGAGAATCCCCCCACCCCCCCACCAGCCCCGGGCTCTGCTTTGGGAGCTTTAGCCAGGCGCTGGGGCAACAAAGGGGAGGAGGCCAGGTGGCCAGCAACTGCTCCCCACTCCTCTTTCCTGGCTTGGGAGCCGGTGAGGCCCCTCTGTGCCTCTGTCGCTCCTCAAAGACAAGCAAACAGCGCCACTTTACCCTTTCCCCCACTTCAGATATGTGTTGTACAGATTACAGGAGGCCGATGACAGGCGGCAGGGTTCTGTTGAAGTGGGGACGCTGCTAATACAGTCACCCTTCCCCACTCTCTAAGCAGTCCTAAAACAACCCTTTCTGGAGCATTAAAGACAGAACAAAAGTCTTTCTTCATGACAAACTGGGAGAGAGGCCATGCCAATAGCAGAGGAGAAAGTCACAGAGAGAAGCCATCTGCCCATGATCACACCATGAACACGTGTCCGTCTGTCCTGGGGCTGGAGGCCAGGCCTGCTAACCGCACGCCTGATGCCCTTTCTGCTGTCTGGGCACTCTGCCTCCCGGTGTGCGGGTCACACGAGTGCTAGGTCATTTAAAAGCAGCCCCACCTCCACCCCAACAGGGGTCCCGGTCCATTTCTCATCAAACTCTGTCTGGGGCACTGAAGTCACCACATACCTGGCTTCCCACTGATCTGGTGGAGATTCCGAGATCACACGTCCCAGGGCATCCAGGATTGGGGGCGGCCTCTGTAAGAGAAAGCTGGTCACGGGGATTTACCCAATCAAGGCGGCAAGTCCGTTGACACCTCACGAGAAGGACTGAGAAACAAGAACTCCGTCCCTTCCCAATGGACAAAGGCTGACAGGCCCATCTGCCCTGGAACCCTCCCCCTGCGGCCTGGGAGGACCTTCCGTCCAGTTAACTCACATAGAGCTTTTCCTGGTAGATCTGCATGAGCCTCCCCATGACTTCGGCCGCCTGCCGCGGATATCGGGCCACAGCTTGGGAGAGGGCCTCAGCCCCGGCCTGCCTGACCGCAGCCTCATGATAGATCACATCGTCGATCAGCAGGGAGCAGAGGTCAGGCTGAAGCTCCAGGTTCATGGACTCCCAAAGCCTCCACGAGATCAATTGATACATGGGGAGTCAGACACAAGCTCCCTCCCTCACACCCCTCCCCCGCCTGGGTCCTGCTCCCCAACACAAGCACCAACAGCAGGTCAGGAGGTTCAGAAGGTGGCATGAAGTCTGGAGGCCCTCGGCTGGTACCAGCTCTCACCTCTCAGCCAGCTTCCGTATCTCCTCCTCGCTGTCAAACTTGACCACCCACAGCCTTCGCAGAAGATTCAGGCCGTTCTTCTCATCGCTGTCGGGGGTCGGCAGCACCATCTGTAGCTCCCCCAAGCCCTGGAACGAGCACCCAAATCAGCCCCTGCTGGGGACGAAGCGAGGCACCAACCAGGGCCTGGAAACAATGAGTGACCCAGAATCCCCGAGCGAGTCCATCTTTGGTCCAAGGCTCTCACAAGTTCAGAGGCGGCAGCGACAGCAGCCGTTCCTCAAGTCAGAGGAGTGAGACCAAAGCTGCCGAGTGGGGGAAAGATGACACGCTGTGGTGGACCATGGGTGAGGGGACATCAGAACAGATGCCAGCTCTGCTAGGTATCTCATGTGAGACCTTGGGCAGGTCATTTCCCTTCCCCAGGGCTCAATCTCCCCATCTACACAGAGGGGGTAAGATGAGAAATCACTGCCCAGAGCAGTCGGGAGGGTCCACTGAGGTAACCTGCGCAGAGTCCTCTGTAGGCCTTGGCTATCATTACAGGGATCCCATGTGACGGGGCCCAGAATGAATCAGTCTTGTCCCTGCACGACCATAGCCAAGTGGAGGGAGCTGCCACGAGGTCCAGGGGTCCCAGGGTGAGGGGGCCACACGGCGCTAAGAGAAGGGGGCAGCTGGCCGCTACACACCTGGAGGGCCGTGTCGCGCACGCTGGAGCATGGGGACCACAGGGCCTGGAGCAGCACATCCACCTCCTCCTGTTCTGCAAAAGCACAGCCGTCGTCCCCAGAGCTGCTGGCACACAAGGCCTTCAGGGTGTCTGCAGCCAGTGCCTGAGAAGAGCGAGGATTCTTAGGTCAGCCGCACGCAGTAGGGCCCGGGAACAGGACTAGATATGGCAGGAGAGCTGAGACACCGAGAGCCCCCTCTGGTCTGTCTCCAGCTGCTGAGACTCGGGAGGTGTCCCCAGACCCCCCAAGGCTGGCCCACAAAAGGCTCTGAGGTGGCCAAACCAGAGAAGAGCTCGCGCACCTGCAGGCGGGGAGAGCCGGTCCCGATCACTCCCGTCAGAAGCCGCAGCATATCCGTACGAGGCAGTAACTCAGGCCCATTCTAGGAAGGAACACCACACCATGACTTGGAGACAGTACGTGGGAGAAACCCGTGGCCAAGCTGGCCGTGGGGTATGAGGAGCCTCCCGTCACCCGCCAATGCTGCACTCTGGTCCACCATCAATGCCCCAGCATCGCTGCACATCAAGAACACGAACTCTGCAGTGACTGACAGAGAACAGGTCCGTCCACACAAAACAAATGATCCAAGAATTTGTTTATGGGGATCAATGAGGATGCACATCTAGAAGTTTCCTCCCCAAGCCTCTCCTTCCAGGTGACTTTCATGGATCCGCTGAAGGAGACCAAGCTTGATTCTTAAGCCCTCTCTGGCTGTGAACCTCAGTCCATTAAATGAGCCAAAAACCCATCTGGGTCAGAATACTGGAGGTCCTGGCCAGCCTGAGAAGGAGGAGGTTCTGATGCCAAAGACAGGCCGAGGTGACTCCCAGCTCTCTCTAGCTGCCCCCCAGCGGGCAGCTCTCTCTCCAGCCCCGGGCAGGATGCCACGCTCACCTCATCCACCCACAGGGCCTGATTACTTGGCGATGGGGACGACCTCAGCTGGGCGTGGACAGTAAGGATTTGCAAGATCTGCACCATGAGCTGCTCATCATCTTCGCTACGGTTGGGGGTCTCGGTCAGCACCATCTTCAGGAAAGGAAAGACCAAGGAAAAGGCTGGGGCGGACAAGGGCGAAGCATCTGCAAAGTGAGAAGAAGCCAAGTTGGGCCAAGCGGCGGCCGGATCACGTGCCCTTGGGCATTCCCGCTGCCCCCGGGACCAAGGGAAAGCAGACTGTCAGAGGGAGGCCTGCCAGAGAAGCCCCTGCTCTTCCCAGCTTTGAGACCCAACGAGATGAATGCCGTTGGCACTCCCAGGGGGCAGCCCTGTTCTCTTTGAGATGGAGGCTGGGGCACTAATGGAACTAGAAGAAACCCAGGCAACCAGCCTGATGAAAGCAAGGAAACTGGGATCCCACGGGCGTCCTTCCGTGGTGCTCGGGCCCCCAAGGGTCTGACAGACAGAAGACCCTGACCCTGCAGGCAAAGGTCAGTCAGCAAGAGCTTCCTCGGGGCACAGCGGCTCCTCTTACCTGGCTCACCCTTGCCTGTCTTGACAGGAATGGTGTGGGCGTGTAACAGGTTCACGGCCCGCTGAGTGGCAACCAAAAGATCCTCCTGACACCACGACTTGTCCAGGGAGCACTCGGGTCTCAGCAGACGCAGAGTCACATGGCTCACCAAGGTACCTGAAGAGGACAGAAGAGAGCCTGGTCAACAAGGCCTCCCCGCCCCCACCCCCATGACCTAACGACCCTCCGATGGGCTTTGCCAAAACGTCTCTGGATCTCTTTCTAACTGTGACCATCCCCCCCACCCCAGAGAGCAGCCATCACACTGCCCGTTTCAAAGATGGGGAAACAGAGGCAAGGACACGAAGGAATCTGCCCAAAGCACTGCAGCCAAGGAGTGGCCGGAGTGGGCCTAGCAGGCAGGTCCCCCAGTGCCCAGACACGACCAGGCTGACCACCAGGGCCACCCCAGGTATATATGGACACACGGTGTGCGTGGAGCTGGCACCAGAACTGGCACCCTCCGCACCTGAGGCGGGGGGGTGGGGGTGGGGGTGGGGGTGTGGGAGGACGGGACGGCCCACTGACCCGTTTGCTTAGGGAGCCTCCAGCCCAGAATCACAAACTCAAGCATTAGGAGAGAGCCCAGAGACCACACAGTCCGGCTCATCCCAAGAACCCCGCTCTAAGGGGCTCTGGTGGCCATCCAGGCTCCAGAGCATGGAAACCCGCGCCCTCTTCTGATTTTAATTCTCGTTCTTTTGTTTGCTTTTTCAGTTTTTAAATGGCTATTTTCCCGTCAATTATATGTCAGGACAATTTTTAGCATCATTTCTACAAGGCTTTGGGGTCCACGTTTTCCTCCCTTCCTCCCCACCTCTGTCCTCTTCCTAAAAGTCCATCCCATCTTAAGCCAGCCCAGGCCACGTGGGTCAACTTCTCTGGCGCCAAACAGGTGAGCAGAGCCTTTCTTCCCCAGGATGCCGCTCCAAAGCTGCCACCAGGAGAGGGTGAGACCACTCTGCCCCCAGTCTCCTCTCTGAGCCTGGCCTCCCTGCTTCCTTGCGCCAACCCTCAAGGCCCTCCGCCGTGACACCCGCCCCGCTCTGGATGAAGTCTGACCAGGAGGCTCCACAGGCAGCTCGAGGCCACCTTCCCTTCCTTGGCTGCCAGGGCACCCGGTGGGTGCCCCCACTCTCGGAGCTTTCTCAGAACACTGGCTGCGTAGGCAGGCCCCCAGCCCCAGGCCTCATGAGAGCTCCTGAGAGTCAGCCTGGGGCTCTGGTCCTTCAGGCCTCTTTGGGGTGCTGCCTCCGCATCCTGGCTGTCCTGCCCAGTTTAACGGCACCCACCAGCCTGATCTCCAGTGAATACGGAGACCCAACCCTCCCAAAGGCCTGGCCCCACCCCGCCTCTGTACCGCTTGGTGCAAAGACCAGGGCCTGAATGGAGGCCCAAGCCTGGCTGGCCCTTCAAGCCCTTTACAAAGGGCCTCCAGCCTTCCTTGGATCCTCCTTCTCTGGCCAAAGTAGACGGCTACCGGGCCTCTGAACCAGACTCCCCATCTCCCACCTCCAGATGCATGCACGCACCAGGCCCCACGCCTGGCGTGCCCTCCCCACCCCTTCTTCCCCTCCTCTTTGGGCTTCCTCTAAGGCTCTTCTCTCAAGTCTTGACCTCCTGGCTTCCTGTGGCTTTTCAGTCCTGCGTTTGCCAATGTAAGACAAACTCCTCATGTGCAGGGATTTCACAGACACAGGCTCGTTGCTCACCTTGAGCAAGAAGCCACCAGGTATAGGGAGCAGCTAGGTGGTGCAGTGGATAGAGCACCGGCCCTGGATTCAGGAGTACCTGAGTTTAAATCTGGCCTCAGACACTTGACACTTACTAGCTGTGTGACCCTGGGCAAGTCACTTAACCCCCATTGCCCCGCAAAAAAAAAAAAAAAAAAAAAAAAAGAAGCCACCAGGTGTGCTGGGAAGAGTGCTAGATTTGGGGCCCAATAGCTAACAGAGCCCTAGCTCTGGCCCCTCCCAGTGTGACCCTGGACCTGTCCCTTCCCCGGCGCTCCCCCGCAGGCAGGCACTCACCCAAAGTCTTCAGCCTCGGGGGCATGACGCAGCCGGCCAAGGACAAGAAAGGGTCCCTGATCCTCGGAGCAGCCAAGGGGGACTTCAACAAGGGCAGGAAAGAGCGCACCAAGACAGGGATATACTGGCTCAGGCCTGGAGGGTTCCTGCTCAGAACGGTGTCCAGAAGCCCCAGAGCCGCCTCCAGCGAGCTATCGAGCTGCAAAGGAAGCACTCACAATCAACGGCCGGACCCCTGTTCTGGGGGGGGCCTCCTGCTCTGGGGACACCTCTTGCTCTGGGGGGGCTCCTACACTGGGGGGGCCTCCTGGCCCCAACGGTGCCTGTCGCTAGTCCTCTGGAGCAGAGGGCTGGCCGGCTCACTCACCGCCTGCAGCCGCTTGCGGATCTGTGCCTCCTTGTCCAGCTGGGCCCGCATCGTCTCCTTCTGTTTGCTGGTCAGCTGGACCTCGTCCTGGATGCCCTTCTTCTTTTTTATCTCCTAGAAGGAAGGGGGTGGTCACTCACTACCCAGGGAGGCTGCACCTAGGGCCCCTCAGCCCAGGGCCGCTCTCCTCCAGCGCTCCACAGCCTCTCCTTCTTGACTGAGCCCCCCCTGCCTGAGGGAAGCTCACAGGGGCCTTTCATCCTCAGCTAATGTTTCCAGAGGACGGCCAGGACACCCTTGAAGAGAAGGCCCTGGAGCCACGCTGCCATGAGGACAGGTCAGGCACAGGGGCCCCGTAACCCCCCGGGGCAGCCCCGTAACCCCCCGGGGCAGCCCCATAACCCCCCGGGGCAGCCCCGCTGACCTCCTTGAGCTCCAGCTCAATGATTTGCTCCTTGAAGGAGTAGGCCTTGTTCTCCCGCTTCATGTTGGCCTTCTTTGTGCTCTCCTGCTGGGCACTAGGAATGCCAGAGAGGGGGGAGGGGGGGTTAGCCCGATTCAACCAGCTGGCACCATGTGCCAGGCGGCGCTAAGGGCCGCAGAGACGTGAGGAAGCCAGGCCTCCAGGAGCTCACACTTGGCTGGGGAGACACGGGCACGTGTGCAATGGGTCATTCAAAGAGGGGAGCAGGGAAGGCTTCCTCTGAATCAGTGGGGGACACGCCACAAGGCAGGGGAGGAAGAAGGGCGTCTGCCCTCCCTGCAGCGGGTCAGAGGACGGGCGGCCGCGGCGCCTACCTGGGCATCACAGACTTGTCGTACAGCTCCCCAGCGGGCGTCTTCATGATGGCAAATTCCTCCCTCGTCACCTGGCTCAGGGCGGGGTTCTGCACGGTGGCTGTGATGGTGCGGATCAGCTGCGGCAGGACGCGGTGTGGGGACAGCACGGAGAGGGAGCCCATGGCGTTCATGGACGACTGTCGATGTGCAGAGACAGAGTCAGGGCGGCGGGCAGCTGTGCTTCCTGCCTGCTCCCCAACTTCTTCGGCAGTCCACACCCAAGACCCCATGGCCAGACTCCTCTCCCCCTCCCAGGCCCCCTCCCGTCCTCAGGCCAGTCACTCTCCAGCTCCAGTGCTGGCTATGCGCCCACTCTGGACAGAGTTGGGAGGTATAAAGGGCTTCTGCCCTCAATAAGCTAACATGCTACCGAAGCAGGAGAGCGTGTACACAGAAAAATAAGAAGTGATGGGGGCGGGGGAGAAAGGCAAGCACGGAGAGGGAGAGAGTCAGACTGAGATCAGAAAGGCCAGGAGGGAGAAGAGCACAGAGACAGACATGGAGAAAGAGAGAAGGGGTGGGGTGGCGAGGTGGCGCAGTAGATGAAGCACCGGCCCCAGATTCAGGAGGAACCGAGTTCAAATCTGGCCTCAGACACTGGACACTTACTAGCTGTGTGACCTTGAGCAAGTCACTTAACCTTCATTGCCCCACCAAAAAAAAAAAGAGAGAGAGAGAAGGGGGAATGAGAGGGAGAAAGAAAGGGAGACAGGGACAAACAGAGAGAGAAAGAGGCTGGGAGAGAGAGGGAGAAGGACAAAGGCAAGAGAGCGTGGGAGGAGAAAAAGCAGAAGGAAAGAGAGGAGGGGAAGACACAGAGAAAAAGAGAGAAGGAAGAGGAGGAGTCAGAGACAGACAGGAAGAGGAAAGGAGGGAGACAGAGAGACAAAAAGACAAAGGGACAGAAGGAGAGGCAGAGGGCAAGCACGGACCCTAAGAAATGAGAGGCCCCAGAAGAGCTTTCCCAAGCAGGCCTAGCTGCCCTCAGACGTGGAGGCTGTGAAGGGGAGGAGTGTACAAGGGCCTGGAGGGAGCCGCTCAGAGGCTGGGGGGGTGCGTGCAGGGGGAGACTCATCTCAGGAGGGATAGAAGGACGGAAGCAGGAAGTGCAACGCCAAGGCGGCCACCATGGGTGCGCGCAGAGCAGCGCTACGGCTTGCACTTGGGTGAGAACAGGGGAGGCTGTGCAGGACAGAGACGACGGGGCAGAGGTCGGCAGAGCCCCACGATGCCCATTAGATGCCTGCTGTGCCCGGGGATCCCGAGGGAGGGTGAGGGAGACGGAGATGCTGAGCACGGCCTTGAGGGAAGAGGCCTGGGCACCTGATACCCAGGATGGCAGCACCCTCAGTTCAGAGGAGAGGGTCACGAACGCCCTTCTGGGCTCGTTAAAGGAGAGACAAGGAGGGAGCTAAGAGGCAGCCAGAGACGGAGACGTGCACTCAGGAGAGAGACAGAGCGGTGGGAGGGGCGCTGCAAGGACAGATGTGCTCCCGGCCATTGTTCCAGGGGTTCAGAGCAGTGCGACCGCCCAGACAAAAGGAATCCATTACCTGGTTCAAGGGTGACTGTGCGGTAATTCTGGGAAGAATCTGATCCAGGTGCTTAGTGATGAAATCTGTGGGGTCAATCTTCATCTTGGCCAGGAGTGCTGGCCAGAGCCCAGACTGCACCGCAACTGAGGGAGGGGTACAAGGAAGGTGACCTGACTTGACCTCTGGAAGAGGCCGGCTGCCCCTCACTTTCCGATACAGCCCCTCCCACCAGCCACAGACCTATGGATGGATGATGGGTGACGATCAGCATCTCCTGGGCCAGTCTCTCTGTCTCTGCGGTATCTGCATCAAGCCCCAGCACCCCTGAGATCACACACAGGGTTTCCTGAAGGACGCGAGGTGGTACGTAGGCTTTTCCCTGCTCGGACAACTCGCCTGACTCAGTCACCAAAGACTCCACCGGCAGCACCTGGGAAGATGGCACGCGTGACCGGGAGCATACACAAGACGGGCTCAGAGGAAAGACTAGAGCTGTCTGCTTGGCCCAGGGCGGAGGCCGTGGGGAGGACACACCCGTGACTGTGTCTTTCCAGCTCCCGGAGCGGAGGGTCAGGCCAGGAAGCCGAGCTGGGGAAGCTGGGCTCCTACAGGGGCCCGGAGCCAGCTCTGCTGCCGATGCTAAGTGCCCCCTCCCCATGTCACAGCCTCACCGTCCGATGGTGAAGCAGGCATCGTCTTCATCGTCTGAAGACTTGTACCACCCCCCTTCGGGGGCACTTTTGGGAAATTGGGGAGCCACTCTTAGGAGGTTTACTGCTAGGACAGGGTGCAGCACAAAAGTACGGGGTCCAGTCAGTGAGGAGGAGAAGGGGACTGAGAATTTCATTAGGGCATGATATTTAATGGAAAAAGATTCAAAGAGAACATTTGGAAGGAGAAAATAGAGTCTTAAAGTGACAGGGGAAAAAAACAGTTTGTTCTGGACTCCACAAAACACTAGCCTCGGAGCCCCAGAACCTGAGTTCAAGTCTCTGCTCCACGCCTGCCGGCTGAGGCCCCATAACCACTAAGCCTCAGTTTCATCATCTGCAGAACGGAGACGACATCATACTAGCTGCCTCCCAAGGCTACTGTCCTGCAGCCTGTGCCCAGACCCACTCACCTTGTGAGAGCTGAGGACGGCCTTCAGCTCGTTGAGCAGCCCGTGGGCCAGCGAGTAGCCTCCCAGGGAGGACAGGAGCTTCCGCACGGCCTGCTGGGCCTGCCTCCTCACATGCCAGGTCCGGCTCAGGAGCACGGCCACCAGGGCCCGGTGATACTGCCTGCAAGCACAGGGATGGCGGCTGAGCAAGGCCCGCGGGGCCTTCTCGGCGAGCCCACGGGAGACGAGGGCCAGAGGTCTGAGCCGTACGTACTGGATTTTGCTGCCAGGGAGTCGGTGAGAGTGGTCAAGGAGCAGCCTCTCCGTCAACTGCAGCACCGTGCACATGGCTGCAAGAGAGGCACAGAGACCTGTCAGCAACAAGCGGGTCCAGCCCATCCAGCGGAAGCCGTTCGAGAGAACGACGTCCCACATGACGAACTATTAGCCGAAACGGTGCGAGAAAACTCGACTGTTCCCAAATAACAGTATTTAAAGTGCGGGCCTTTCTTTTCGGCACAGACCAAGCGTTTGTCTTTGGCTGGGAGCCGAGTCCACCAGCAGTCAGCCAAAGCTGTTCAGTTCCCTGTTAGAACACAAGGAAGCCCTCTCGACAGCGCCAATTAACCAATCAGCTATAATTACAGCCGATCTAACAGCTCCATTCTTTCCTTGTCTCTACAAATCTCCCAGCTTCTCCCACACACTTCCCAGGCTCGGCGGTCCTGCCCTCCTTGTGAGCTGCGCACACTCCCTGCACACCTGCCCTTGCCTCCTTGGGCCAAGAACGCCAACCTGCGACAGCCCAAGATGGACAGTCGGGGGCCTGGGTTCAAATCACGACTCTGGGACCTCAGACAGAACCAGCCTCCTTTTGAGGCCTAAGCTCCCTTATCCGTCAAACGGGAACCAGACGCTGTCTGAGGTCCCTTCCGGTCCCGCGTCTGCGGCCCTGGGAGCCCCTCGTACCAATCCAAAGACCGGCTTGTTGGGCTGAGCCGAGAGCAGGGACTCAACACGGGGGCCAGACTTGGGTTCTTCTACATGTCTGGATAAGGGAACCTCAATGTAACTAGTTTTCTTGGTCATCCTAGGCCTCTGAGCTTGGCTCTGAGCAACGGTCCCTCAGTGGTCAAGGACACAGAAAAGGGGAGGCCCCACCAGGCCAGCACGAGGGTCAGGATCTAGGAGGATCCGCCAGGCCACTGCTTTCACAAACTCACCATCCTCGGAAGCCAACAACAGGAATTTCTCCGAGGTGAAAAGCTGCTTCTTCTCATCTACGATCAGCTGCCAGAAACTGTTCAACTTGGCCTCTGCAAGGAAAAGGAGACCGCACGTGACGGCACTGCCCCCTCTGACCCATGGCAGTCTGTGCCAACTGTTCACTCCGGTGTTTCTGGGGCCTCACTCTCCGTGACTGAGGCTCATCCAGGAAAACTCTAGTGCAGGCCCCTCACCATGAGCGCAGGCCCCTCGCTATGCCCAGCGCCCAATCTCCATAACTCCCAGGCTCCTTCAGAAATCAGTGGGAATGGGCCCTGTGGTGCAGAGCAGAGCAGGACTGAGGAGACCAGAGGAGGTAAGAGCTGAGCAGCACCGAGGACCGGGAGGAACAAAAGGTGTGAAAAGGGAAGGTTCGACATTGCTGCCGCCAAAGGGGGAGCATTCTAGCCCTGGGGGACCCCTTCTTCCCCACACACCGGAGCTTCTCCAGGCCTCAAGCATCCACACCTGGCCTGGCAAAGGAGCCGGGTTTGATCAAGATGGTTCAGGATGTGGGTGTCTACACCGTGAGCTGAGAAATGCCACCAGGCGCTTTTACAGGACGGCTGAAGCTCTTGGGGCCAGGCCCGGAGACGTTTCTATTGGCCAGAGCTGCCTCTGGGGCTCTTCCACACTGAGACTGAGCCCGACACGATGGCGGGGGCCAGGGGGAAGGGGTTCCACTCTGCTAACACCAACTCCTACTCGGTGAGATGCCCTCAGCAGGGCCCCGGATGTGAGCCCACCCCCAGTGACTCCAGAACCCTTACCCGTTTGTGTGTCAATCACAGACAGTCTACAGATGAGCAGGGCGGCGGCAACGCCTTCCGTGACTATGGAAACCTGAGTGCTCTGTGATGCTGCCTTTTCCACGGTCTGGATCAGCAGGGGAAGGAAGTCCGCTCCTTGCAGGAGAGTGTCGCCTGGAGGGTGGGAAAAGGCCCTCAGGAGCCGCCATCCCAGTGGGAGCATCAGGGGCCAGGCCTGAAAACCCTCAGGGACTGTTCAAATGATCCTCTGCACAGCTAAGGCAGACGAACAGGCCCTCTGGATGTCCATGTCAGACACGGAAACCAGCGCCGGACAATCAGCCAGAACATCTTATCGGACTAACCGCGGCGCAGGAGGAAGTGCGGGGGAGGGGAGTTCAAGTGGAGACTGTGGCTGCGGCTTCTCCCCCTCGGGCCTCTACCTCAGCCTGGTCATCCGTGCACAAGTCTCACTCCCTCCGCTGCCCACCGGTGAGTGCCTAGGGAGGCCTCGGCCCTTTTGTCCCCAGCACAAACCCGCCCTCACTGACCCCCGGGCCCACACCTGACCTTCATCTCTCCCCAAGTCAACTTTTTAACTCCCTTTTGGCTGCTGTTTCCCCCTTTCCCGTGTGAGCTCCTTGAGGGCAGGGGCTCCCTTTCTTTGTGCTGGTCTTTGGATCCCCAGCTCTTAGGGCAATGCCCGGTATACAGCAGGCGCTTAGTAGATACTGAAACACTGACCGAGCTGGCTCCCACTCACTCTGAGCCGCGGCTCTAACAGAGAAGTGAGGTGGCAGCCTATTTCCCATCATCGCAGCCTCGCCCTCTGCCATCTGGGCACCTGACTCAGAGCAGAGGCTTATGGGCAGGAACAAAAATACAAAGTGACCATTGGGAGGACTGCCAACGTCCTCCAAGAAGAGACTCAGAACAATCTGGGGGCCCCGGTCTACACTTAGCATCCTGACTCAAACATCCTCCCAGGGCCCAGAGGTGGCAGGTAGTTAAAATGCCATTGTCCTCACTTCACCCAACGTGGGGCAGGGAGCTGCCCACAGCAGGACAAAGACCGGGAGGTCTGACTCCAAGCCCAAAGCTTCTCCTGCTAAGCCTTCTGAAGGCCCTTCCATTATTCTCCACTAGCACAGTCTTCCTCCCAAGTTACAGAGGGAATGCCAAGGGCACAAAGTTGATGCACAAGACATTTCCTACAAAAGCATTGGGTTCTCTGTCAGTGTTCTCTGACATCTGCCAAGGATTTGGGAGCCCACGGGGGGAGACGTTACGCAGACTGTCAGACACCATCAAGGCACCGGTTAGTTCTGCTGAGCGCGCCTTTTTTTCCTTTTCTATTTTTTTTTTGTGACAAGGGACAGCTCACTAGGTCTGGCGGGAAAGTGACCTATTCAGAAATGGTACTGATTTGAAAAGAAAAGACAGTAATGAAAAATGCATTTTCAAACAGACTCAGCATTTTTCTAATCAACAATCATCAAAAGCCGCAAGCTGCCAAAAAGGGAAATCCTACACTGGGGCACAGGCTACAGACAGAAGCGAGCTCTGAGAATTTCCTTCATGATGTTTCAATGTTCATTCAAAGTTAAGAAAATAAACCCCCTCTATCCACATGAACCTCTTCAGTCCTCCGCCTCTAATGATCGAGGCTGTATCCAATATTTCGTCCCTGCTGGCATACCCACACCAGGACAGGTGGCCATCCCAGCAGACTTTTTGGAAAAAACAAGTGCAAAATGAAGGATGGCTCCCCAGACCAAGAAGCGCTAGAGCAGATCTCTGGGAATCGTTCAGCAGGTCGCGGTTGTGATCCCTCCCTCCCTAGCTCCGGCCGATGACGTTCAGGTTCTGAATCTTGGGAAGGAGGAGGTCTGGATGCCCATCCTTTAGAGTGGCCAATCCCCAAGTTCTCCAGGTGGAACAGGCCTCTCAAGGGGGCCACGGCACAAAGAGTTCCCCACTCTCCGGGGCAGGCCCCTTGGGCCCTCGGAGCCACCTTTGTTGGCAGAGGCCCAGATACCCCACTGGATGAGCACAACTCACCTCGGAAGGCAATAAGCATGCACTGCAGGTAAGCGTGTCTCACAGCAGAGGTGGACGTCTTCAGGCTGAAGGCCTTCTTCAGCCACTCGATGACCTTCTTGGGGACTTCGGTGGTGAAGCGGGTACACCAGAGGGCAAGGGTGGAGACGGCATGGACCAAGGTGCCTTCATGAACTGGCAAGGGAGGGAGGGGCCAGTCAGTGCAAACACAAACACCCCAGACTGACCAGGCCATAGCGAGCTAAGCAAGAAGGAGCGAGAAGGGAGGACGAAGGGAAGCTGGGACATTTGCTCCCTCCAGAGATGAGACCTGCAGGGAAGGAGGCCCTCCTCATGGACTCTCATGCCACCTGTCCCAGAAAAGCCTCCAGGAGCTCCCAGGCTCTGCCCTGGCCTGGCCCATTCAGGGCCACAAGGCCCATGAGCTCTCACCTTCTTGCTGGAGGAAAGGAATGAAGAGCTCGGCCACAGTCCCGCTCAGGGCTTGGCTGGAGAGCCCAGAGACCACGTGGTGACTGAAACTCCCGATCCCTAGAGGAGCAGCAGATGCCAGTCGGTAAGTGCTGTGGGGCAAGGACTCCAGACTGCTCTGCTCAGGGTGGTGTCCCCGGGAGGCCTGCAGCCACCTGCCACCTGGGCCCCCAGGGCCTGTCCTCCCACCCTCCCACCTCCTTTCTCCATTCTATTCCACTCTGTGCTTTAGAACTGGGTTTCTCCAGAGGGACCAAGCCAGGCTGCCTGCCCTCCCCTCCCCCTCCCCGCCCTTTCACAACCTCCTAGCCACCCCCTTTCTCTTCACTGATTCTGTGCACGCTCCAGGGTGTCCTTACTGTCCCCCCGTCCGAATGTCAGTTCTTTGGGAGAAGGGACTGTTTCAGCCTTTGTCCTCCTCTCCCGGGGCCTAGCACGTAAACACTTATGGGCTGCTCCTCTTCCCAGGGAGCTCTGGGCTAACCCAAAGTTCAAGGAAGGAATGCCTCCTGCTCAATCTCATCACCAAGCCTGACCTCCTGCTCCCCTGTACCTGAAAGGACGCTCATCTTCTGAGAAACAATGGTCAGCTTCCCCTCAGAACCTGTCAAAAAGATGACAACAGGAGACCAACATTATCCAGACATTCACCCAGGACAAACTGGGAGCTCAAACCACATTACAGAGCAACAGCCAACAAAACCATGTGGTACTGGTTACACAACAGAGCCTAGACAAGAGAGAATCAGAAACAATGGCAATCAACAACCCAGTATTTGGTAAACCAGAAATCTCAATTACTTAGGAAAGTACTCCCTAAAAGATAAGAACTGATGGGATAACTAGAAAGCAGTCTGGCAGAAATTAGGGTTAGACCAATACCTTACACCATATTCCACAAGAGATTCTTTTTTTTTTTTTTTTGGTGAGGCAATTGGGGTTAAGTGACTTGCCCAGGGTCACACAGCTAGTAAGTGTAAAGTGTCTGAGGCTGTATTTGAACTCAGGTACTCCTGACTCCAGGGCTGGTGCTTTATCCACTCACTGCACCACCTAGCTGGCCCCCAACAAGAGATTCTTAATGGACACATAACCTTAACATTAAAGATCATGCTAAGGGCAGCTAGATGGCGCAGTGGATAGAGCACCGGCCCTGGAGTCAGGAGTACCTGAGTTCAAATCTGGCCTCAGATACTTACTAGCTGTGTGACCCTGGGCAAGTCACTTAACCCCAATTGCCCCGCAAAAAAAAAAAAGATCATGCTATAAAAAAAATCAGAGGGGCAGCTAGGTGGCGCAGTGGATAGAGCACCAGCCCTGGATTCAGGAGGACCTGAGTTCAAATCCAGCCTCAGACACTTAACACTTACTAGCTGTGTGACCCTGGGCAAGTCACTTAACCCTAATTGCCTCACTTAAAAAAAAAAATCAGAAGAGAGACAGATCACATACCTCTCACAGCTATGAAGGGGAAATGTATTTTTTTTATAAGGTATTTTATTTTTTCCGTTACATGTAAAGATAGTTCTCAACTTTTGTTTATAGAAGCTTTACAATTTCAGATTTTTCTCCCTCCCTCCCCTCCCTCAGGTAATCTAATATAGGTTATATCTATATATCTATATACATATACATATATATATATACACACACACATATATATATCCATAATAACATTAATCCCATTTCTGCATTAATCCTGCTATAA
This sequence comes from Dromiciops gliroides, assembly GCF_019393635.1. Lineage (NCBI taxonomy): Eukaryota > Metazoa > Chordata > Mammalia > Microbiotheria > Microbiotheriidae > Dromiciops > Dromiciops gliroides. The sequence goes on along the minus strand of NC_057861.1, from coordinate 18,772,257 downwards.
GAGAAAAAATCAGAGCAGTGATGCAAAACCTCAAAATAGAAAAAAAACCACAACAGCACCCAAAACAGAAGAAATAGTATGGTTCAATCAGCATCCACAGTTCTTTTTTTTTTTTCCTTAGAGATCCTCTTCTATCATGAGTTCCCTGGAACTCTTCTGTACCATTGCATTGGTGAGAAGAATATAGTCCATCACAGTAGGTCAACACTCAATGTTGATGATACTGTGTACAATGTTCTTCTGGTTCTGCTCATCTCACTCATCATCAGCTCACGTAAGACCCTCCAGGTTTCTCTGAACTCCTCCTGCTCATCATTTCTTACAGCACAATAGTATTCCATTGTATTCAAATACCACAACTTGTCCAGCCATTCCCCAATGGATGGGCACCCCCCCAACTTCCAATTCCTTGCCACCACGTAAAGAGCAGCTATAAATATTTTTGTACATGTGGGTCTCTTTCCCCTTTCCATGATTTCTTTGGGAAAAAGACCTAAAAGTGGAATTGCTGGGTCAAAGGGTATGCACAGCTTTATCGCCCTTTGGGCATAATTCCAAATTGCTCTCCAGAATGGTTGGATCAGTTCACAGCTCCACCAACAATGAATTAATGTTCCAATTTTCCCACAGCTTCTCCAACATTTATTATCTTCTTTTTTTGTCATTTTAGCCAATCCGATAGGTGTCAGGTGGTACCTCAGAGTTGTTTTAATTTGCATCTCTCTAATCATTAGAGATTTAGAGCATTTTTTCATATGGGAATAGATAGCTTTGGTTTCTTCATCAGAAAACTGCCTGTTCATATCCTTTGACCATTTCTCAATTGGGGAATGACTTGGATTCTTATAAATTTGATTTAGTTCCCTATATATTTTAGAGATAAGGCCTTTATCAGAAGTACTGGCCTCAAAAATTGTTTCCCAGCTTTCTGCCTCCCTTCTAATTTTGGATGCATTGCTTCTGTTTGTACAGAAATTTTTTAATTTAATGTAATCAAAATCATCCATTTTGCATTTTATAATATACTCTATCTCTTGTTTGGTCAAAAACTGTTTTCCTTTCCAAAGATCTGATAGGTAGACTATTCCTTTCTCTCCTAATTTACCTATGGTATCACCTCTTATGTCTAAATCGTGTATCCATTTTGACCTTATTTTAGTATAAGGTGTCAGATATTGGTCTATGCCTAATTTCTGCCATACTATCTTCCAGTTTTCCCAGCAGTTTTTGTCAAATACTGAGTTCCTATCCCAGAAGCTGGAGTCTTTGGGTTTATCAAACACTACATTACTAGTGTCAGGAAATGGATTCTTAACCAAGCTAGGGACTGTAGTAATCACAAAAGATAAAATAAATAACTGAATACATGAAATTGAAAAGATTCTGCACAGACAACATTGATGCATCTAGGATAAGAAGGGAAGTGGTCAAATGGGAAAAAAATCTTTGTTAGAGATTTCTCTAATAAGAGTTTGGTATCTAAAATATGTAAATAATTAATAAATGTAAATAATTAATAAATATATGTAAGATTAAAAGCCATTCTCCAATGAATGGTCAAAGATGATGAATAAATAGTTTTCAAAAGAACTACAAAGTATTAACAACCACAAGAAGGAAATCTCCAAATTATAATAGTAAGAAAAATGCAAATCCAGGCAAGTCCGAGGTTCCACCTCACATCATGAAATTTGGCAAAGATGACAAAAGATAGCAACAGTCAGTGTTGTTGGGATTGTGGAAAGACGGGCACATTGATACACCGTTTGTGGAGCTATGAATTGGTACCAAAAAAAACATTTGGAATCGTGTAAAGTGATTCAAATGTCCATATCCTTTGACCCATGGATTTCGTTACCTGGTTTGTGCCCACAGGAGGCCATTAATAATCAAAGTCCCCCCCCACGCACACAAGAATATTTATAGCAGCACTTTTTGTGAGAACAGAGAACTGGAAAAAAAGTATGGGGAATGGCAAGACAAACTGTAGTACATGAATATGATAGAATATGACTGTGCTGCAAGAAATGATGAATGATACCAATACAGAGAAGCACGAAAAGATCTACAGGGGCTGATGCAGGGGGAAGGAAGCACCAAGAAAACGATACACTCAGTATTATAAACGACAACAATGGAAATGGATAGAACCACATGCTAAACCATCAAGAGCTAATGTTATGATTCATAAAGGATGAAAGAAGCTCAAAAGAGGAGAGATGAGAAAGACACGCCCACAAGTCTTGCACAGTGCACCCATTTTCAGACCTTTTCAATATATTGATCAGTTGTGCTGATTTTTTTCCTCTTATTTTTCTTTTTATCTTTAAAAAAATACTATTTGCTAATGATATGATTCCCTGAGAGGGGGAAGCAGAAGGGGAGGCATACTGGAGGAAAGGACAGTGATGTCAAAAACAAAAGACAGCAATGAAAAGGTGTTTTTAAAGAAAAGTCACCCAGAACCACCACAGAGGCTTTCCGCAATTATAGGGTGGGCGTAAATGGTAGCCTGGGCAGCTAGGTGGCACAGTGGACCGAGCACTGGGCCTGGAGTCAGGAAGGCTCATCTTCTGGAGTTCAGACAACTTAGTAACTTTGTGACCCTGGTCAGGTCACTTCACCCTGTCGGCCTCAGTGTCCTTATCTGTCAAATGAGCTGGAGAAGGGAATGACAAACCACTCCAGGATCTCTGCCAAGAAAACCCCAAATGGGGTCACAGAGAGCCAGACACAACTGAAATGACTGACTATTCCATCAATGGCTACCATCTGGGAATTTCCTGAACTACGACTTGAGAACGACCCACTTTCTGACAGTGCCCAGAAGGGTTACTCACCCCCAAGGATGGCAAAGAGGTGTTTTGTCAGGGACTCCATAGCCGACGGATCACTGCACTGACGGGCGAGATTCCTCAGTGCCACCACGGCCTCATCCATCAGCTGGGGAGAGTTAGATTTCAGCTGACCTAGAAGGAAGACGCCCAAAGACAAATGTAAGACTCCGCTGAAGGGCAAGATCGTCTCCTCAGTCAAAGATAAAGCAATCTAAAGCCGTCTCCATCTCAGGGTCCGAAATATAATCTCCGTAAACTGCTTTACAAAAGTGCTACCATAGTGACAGTTATCAGGTGCCCGAACGTCGACCCTCCCCTTCACAGGGTCACAGACTGGGAGCTGGACAGGACTCTGGACATTATCCGACCCAAGCCCTTCCTTTTAAAGACAAGGCCTTCCCACCTGCTCAAAAGCCTCATTCTAAGTTTAGGAAAAGGACCCAGGCCACTTAAAGCACAGCACACCATCTCCAAAGTCAGACTACAAAAACCAGAAGGCGTCTGCTGCAGGCAGTAAGGAGACCAATTATTTGGAGATCGAGTAAGGACACAAAGGAGGGGGTTGGGGGGGGGGGGGCCTGGAAAAGCTCTCTAACTGACCAGGCCAGCTAGGACTCAGACACTGCCCAGCCCAGAAGCATCCTGCTGCATGACTGAAGAGCACCAGACCTGGGCTTAAAGTCTAGCTCCCCTACTCATTGCTTAGGTGACCCTGGGTACCTTCTCTGTGCCTCAGTTTCCTTTTCTTTAAAATAAAGGAGCTCTCAAGTCCCTAACCAAAGTTGTGGTCCTCTAGTCTTCTGCTGGACCATGAAGCAAGAGGAAAGAGGAGCAGGGCATTGGGGGCAGCTAGGTGGCGCAGTGGATAGAGCACCGGCCCTGGAATCAGGAGGACCTGAGTTCAAATCTGGCCTCAGACACTTAACACTTACTAGCTGTGTGACCCTGGGCAAGTCACTTAACCCCCATTGCCTCGCCAAAAAAAAAAAAAGGAGCAGGGCAAAGAGCGCCTTTCTTTCCCCCATCAGCGATCAACAAGTAGTTAAATGTCTCTCCTGCTACAAAGAAAACCAAAAGTAAGATGCTGGCTGCCCTTAAGCACTTGGGACAAAGCTGCTCCTCCTCACCTTACCAGAATGGTAGAGAGGGACAATTCACTTCTAACTGAGCAGATTCAAGGCAGAGGAGAGCGACTCAAGACCGAATGAGAATAAACAGGGACCGACAACTGTGAAGGTTCATGAGAAAGGCGCCTAATTGTACTTGGGCATCTGTAGTTCTCCAAATCTGCAGGAATTCTTCCAAGTGGTGCACTGAGCTATTTAATAACAAGTTCTTTCTCACACAAGAAACATGATTAAGTGGGAAACCCGCTCGACTGCTTTAGATCGGGTTATGTCTGTGACTGAGTCCTGAGCGGAAGGAGGCCTGGGGCTTATCGAGTCTAGACTCCTCATCTTACAACTGAGAAAACAGGTGAGAGCCAAACTGCCAGGAGCCCAGCTTGCTGCAGCAGCAGATCTCAGCGGGGATGGCCTCCCGGCCCTCCCACAGGGCCAAGGGGGCACGCAGCCTTATCGCTGACCTCAGCCTTGCCCCATCTGCAGCAGCAGGCACATGTTCCAGGTGCCTTCCTATGAAGACAGGGCAGGGGTCACCACACTTACTAGCGAGGCCTTTCACGATGTCCAAGGCATACTGGCTGAGGTCAAGGGTCACTGACGCCAACAAACAGGAGACAGCTAAAGGCAGGGGGAAGACATTGAGATTTAAGTGTATTTAATGAATGCATCAGTTTAACTCAAAGATGATTCCCAGGGAAGCACTGGCCTTGGATTCAGGAGGACCCGAGTTCAAATCCAGCCTCAGACACTTGACACTTAACTAGCCATGTGACCCTGGGCAAGTCACTTAACCCTCATTGCCTTGCAAAAACAAAGAGTCTATTTGTTTGGCCTCTCTGCTCATGCCAAGCAAGAATCATGGAGCTGCTTGTGTTCTGATTCTTCTTTCACAACATGACTAATGCAGAAACGTGTTTAAGGTGATTGTACAAATATAACCTCTATCAGACGGTTTTCTGTCTTGGGGAGGGGGGAGGGGAAGGAGGGAGGGAGAAAAATTTGGAACTCAAAATCTTATAAAAGCTATCTTTATATGTAACTGGGAGAAAAATCAAATACTATTAAGGTTGGAAAAACAAGACTCATGGGACTGCCCTGTGCCCCTGCCTGAAATCAGTCATTGCCACAGACCCGGCCCAGTCACCATCCCAAGGTTCTGCTGAAGCCACTACCACCTAGTCCTAAGTGTGCCCCAAGTACCCAGCAGGGAGAAGCAAAGCTGGGGAGCCCTCATTACCCCACTCTCCTCCTCCTCCTCTGCAGCCCTTTCCACTCCGTGAATTCAGGGCCCCGCCTCTAGCCGGGTCCCAGTGAGACCAATGAATCAGCAGAACCATTCGGTCACTTGACCCTCGTGACTGACGCGGCAGGGATTGGCTCTTCCTGTGGCCTGGCGCCCTTCGCTATCACCCACCCACCTGAGCTGTCTACGACTCACTTTCAATGACATTCTCTGGGCTCCGAAGCAAGGACTTCTGCAGGGAGGGCAGTACCAGGTCCTTGAATTCAGAGTGGGAGATGTAGCGGAGAATTGGGGTGCAGTTGTCCTACAGAGAAAACACGGTCAGACAGCAGGCCCCCACAGCCTCCTGACTCAGGGGGGCCTGAGAGGCACAGGGCAGCCGGGGCTCTCCCTCACTCACCAGCAGGTGCCTCGGAGGTTTGACTTTGCTCATCAGGATGTTCTTCATGTAGAAATCCAGCAGGGCGCTCTGGAGGGCCAACAGCCTGCTGGTTAGAGGCCCCTCCTCCTGTCACTGGTCCCCCCCACCCCCACCCCCGTGCAGAAGGAGCCTCACTAGGAAGTGGCAGGTGCCAGAGAGACTGGGGCCAAAAGCCCATCCCCCTGGCCAAGCTTTGAACTCAGCCAGGCCCGGCCTCTGCCCACACACTCGGGGTCCCCTCCAGGCCATGGTGAGCACTGGAACATTCGCCCCACCCAACCAGCCCCCACTAGAGCCCACATCATCAGACAAGGCTGCAGCTCACAGACAAGGGAGAGAAAGTCCACATCAGACCAACCTCTGCTGCAGCACCAGCTGGGCCCTGAGGGGGGCGCCACGGAGCAGGCCTAGGGCCTCTCCCACTCTCCCCCAGGGCCTCTGACTCACCTTGTGTCTGTTGACCACGTCCATCTCCTTCTGGCTGGTGCAGAACTGCACCAAGAGCCCAAGCATGCCGGCGTAGTTCTGGCTCGGCTCGAGGCTGAGAATGACAGACAGGTACTGGTCCACCAGGCCCGAGTTCTGAAGGAAGAATTACCGGGGGTTCAGAGAAGCGGACAGCGGAGCTGGTGCCGAGGTCCGCCCCCATCAGCACCCTCCATCACCTCCTTCCACAGTGTGTTCAGCTTCTTCACAGCGCCGTCCACCGCGTGCTTATGAGAGCCGCCCAGGACTTCCAACAGAAGCAGGCACTGAACCTCCACCTGTGAGACCAACCAGAGCCCGGGTCAGGACAGGAGGAAGAAACCCTGTGCCTCCCTCGGTGAAGCAACAGGCAGGGGTACGGCCCTGCTCTGGCCCATCCCATCTGTACCTGGACCCGTCCATACATGCTGCTCCCTCCCAGCCTGCCCCCTGAGCTGGGCTGTTCTGTCTGAAAGCCTTTAAACCCCTCTCAGGGCCATCTCCTCCCACATCTTCCTCTGGGAGGCCCTCTCTGGTCTACAGCACCAGGAGCAGGCACCCTTGGGGGCCCCCAACTCTGAGTCTGCTTGTCACACAGCCACAGTACAGGGAATGAAGGTAGCACCAGGCTGGGCTACAAGGAGACCCACGGCCACGGCGGCCACAGCTGCCATGGCTGCCACTTACAGGGGACACTAAAGGAAGGGTCACCACTGTTCCCTTTGCACACACGACAAAGCTGGAGGCTGGGGAGGCACCGCCACGGGCCTGAGGTCCCACAGCGCTTATGTGACAAATGCCAGGCTTCTGATGCCAGGGCTTTCCACGCTATCACAGCACCTTCCCAAGGTGACCCCAACAGACTCCTCCTGCCTCTAGGGTGCTTTGAGGTCTACAAAGCCCCAAGAACTCTGTGAGGAGGAAGAAGACGCTGAGTCTCAGAGGTTTAGGTGCCTTGCCCAGAAAGTTTGGAAGTATCAGAGGCAGGATTTGAACCCAGATCTCCTGGCTCCAGCCATTACGCCACAATGGACCCTACTGTCCATTTTATAATGAAAGCATGTTGTAAGTGAGGTTCCTGTGTAGACGGCTCTGATGTGGCCATCCTGTCGGTGGCCTCCCTTTCAGACCACCTCAAAGTGATTTGTAAGCAGCAATGCCCTGGGGAGCAGCTAGGTGGCACAGTGGATAGAGCACTGGCCCCGGATTCAGGAAGACCTGAATTCAAATCCAGCCTCAGACACTTGACACTTACTAGCTGTGTGACCCTGGGCAAGTCACTTAACCCTCATTGCCCCACCCAAAAAAAAAAAAGTGCCCTGACAGGTCTCTACATTTAAACCATCGAGTCAAGACAACAAGCATTTGTAAAGTACCTACTATGTGCCAGGCACTGTGCTAAATGCTGGGAACACAAAGAACGGGAGGGGAAAAAAAGTCCCTGCCCTACTGGGGCTCATAGTCTAGTGAAGCAGATAACATGCAAACAACAATGTCCAAGCAAACGCACCCACACCTCTACATGTCTGTGTGGGTGCGTCTAGACCTGCAGGTACACACATGTGTGTACATGGTAAAGTGGAGCTAATCACCACCATGTGACCCCGGCTCAGGCACCAAACCCCTTGGGGGCCCAGACAACCCGCTACAACCAAGCTGCAGAAGTGACGGCAAATGTGCACCGGCAGAGTGGGCTTCCTTACACGTCTGTACCTTCGGGGAGAGGCCCAGAAGCCCCACGGACAAGTTCACAGCAGATCCAACCTGATTGAGGCCAGCACCTAAGCCCCAGCTGCCGTGAGGGGCTCTCTCCACTGCTCACCCCAGGATGCTAACCCAGGATGAGGAGGAGGCCCCACCCGCCCAGAGGCCCTGGTCCACAAGCCACTCCCTCCTCTCCCCTCTGAGGGCCCAGAGCTACGCACCAGCTTCCTCCAGGTCTCTCCTTGTCTCTTGGCCCGAGTAGGAAAGACGACACGAACAAGCAGGCAGGTCCAGGACAGAGCCAGCAAAGCTGCAGACCCACTGCTCTTGCTGGGACAAGACAGAAGAGAGATGATGAGGACAGAGAAGCAGCAGCCGGCCACAGGATCCCACCTACTGCCAACGCCAGGACACAGACCTAACAGGAATTCCCTGTAAATTACCTACAACGGACCAGGAAAGCGAGCTCTATCTCTAGTAACTCAACCAGCGTCTGAGAATGCTGGCAGGCAGTCATAAGAGGGGCGGCCTTCCCTGTGGATGACTTTTGAGGGGAAGCCGAACGGCCCCGCATCCAGCCCCGCCACAGCATGATCAAACCCACCTCGGGAACAAACGATGACATAGCGGTATCCTGGAATGTTACTACCCAACAACAAATCATGAATTCAAAGAAACGGGAAAAGACTCGGATGAAATAACGGAGTGAAAGCAGAACAAATAATTAACAACAACAGCTCTCATTTGTAAGAGCACTTATTTACAGAGCGCTTTTCCAGATGGTCTTTCATCTGGTCCTCACTACAACTCTGTCCTATACGGATATTATTAACATCATTTTACAGGCAGGGAAACTGAGGCCGAGAGAGGAAGCAGGAACTTGCTGAGGGCCCTACGCTACTATCAGTTGGGATTAGAACTCAGGTCTCCCTAACTCCATTGTGCTCCCAAGCTGCCTAGGGAACAGAACCTCCTGAATAAAGGCAGCAGCATTAAACCGCAACACGATGAACGCTGAGCATAAGCGGGTCTTTGTGTCCCCCTCACTGCATTCTAGATGGGCTTGCTTTTAGCTGCCTCTTTCTGGTGCTTCCCCACAATCCCCCGGGTGCTTCACCCCAGGCCACTCCAGCCCAGCACTCCACCCCACCCACTCTACTACCCGGCTGCTCCCAGAGCCTCCCCAGACTCCCCTTGGCTAGGAAGCTCTCAACTCAGTGGTCCCTACCCCAAGGCAGCTAGGAAAGAGCATTTGCAACCATATATAACTGATTGACTGGCTTAGTTTTTCTTCTTGGTTGTCTGTTTGCATTTTTATTCATTTTTGGTCTTATACTGAAGGCTGACACAGCTTACAAAAATATGTGTGTACACGTATGCATTTCTAGACACACACATGTATATATATATATATGTGCATTTGTGTGTGCACATGTATGTCCTGTGTATATAACATAAGTACATGCACCTATGGTTTCTCTACATATGTATCTGCATATACCTATAGGTACATATAAATACTTGTGGATTTTTGTGTCAGCCTTCCAATGCATAAACAAGAATAAAAGCAAACCCAAAAAAAACACCATAAAGGAAAATTAAATCACTAAAAATCCATTACCAATAGTTCTAAATGACTACACGCATGGCTTCCTTGTGGAATGGGTCGTATGCATGAACATATGTACATACACATTTCTAAAGGTCAGCCCGAGAATTTCCCAGATCCCACTTCCCAGACTCCTTAGGCACCCAAGGCTCAGATCCAGGTCAAGCCCACCTACAAGGGGTTAAGGCCCCACGAGAAGACCCACAGCACGCCTCGACGTCCCTGGCCATGCAGAGCAGGCCTTGCCCTCACAGCCTTCGGTTCTTACCTGGGCACGCCGGCTTTGCCACCGATGCCTGAAGATTGCAAAGACTGCAGCAGGTTCTTGGCGGTGGCTTCGGGCTGGGCTTCCGCCAGCTGCTGGATTGCAGACTGCAGGGCTCGGCGAGATGCTGCATCTCTACGGGGAAGCGTGGAAAGCAAGCGCGATGCTGGGATGAGACACGCTGGGCCGGCCCATCCGACCCTCCCTTGCCAGGCTGCAGCCTCCTGCTCAGTGGCCCAGATGGCCCGTCTCTCACTTGGGAGTCAGACGCTCTGCCTCGACCACCGAGACAAAGCCCGTGGGAGGCTGTCAGCAGGCCAGACCCCTTCCAAGCTGCCCTAAGACCTTTTAAACAAATGGAGCGGGGAGGGCAGTTCAGGCCCTCCTTTCTCTGCTGCCCCAGAGAGAGAGCTGGTGACACGTCTCACAGGGATGAGGAAGCGTGAGCACTGTCAAGGTAACTTCTGAGAAAACCGACTCCAAAGGGAGAACAACCACAGGACCAAGGGGCAAAGACCCAGAGCACTGAGCTGCCTCAAGAAGCCCCGACACCCAGAGACAAACAGGACTCTGATGAGTAATGTGGGCCGGAGCCCCCAAAGACAGGCCTCCGCACTGCTCTCCGCTACGTCGCTCCTGACAGAGCAAGCGGCTGCGTCCAGGCCGACAAGCGAGGCCATCAGGCCATCTAAAGAGGTGCGAGCAGGTCTCCCACAGAGCAAGCGCTACGGTGCTCTAGCCAAAGGACTTACCGAGGAAAGACTGGGCACTGGGCCCCCATTGCCCAGAACGGGAAGCAATAAACAAAACCCAGCAAACCAGGTAATGAGACTAAAGTCACATGTCGGAGTCCCCTAAATACTTTCACTGAGCCCAAAAATTCCGGCCACAGAAGATGACAGAATGTCAGAATGTCAGGGGCCTGAGAGGACATCCAGTGCAGGGCTCCTCAGCCTTTTTTTTACTATGAGCCCCTTTCTCAATCTGGTAAAGCCTCCAGACTCCTCAGAATAGTGTTCTTAAATGCATAAAACAGAACACAGAGGGCTGTAAAGGAAGCCAATGCTTCTGAAATGAGGCCATCAAAATACTCCTCATCGATGTCCACCAAGGAGCAAGCCAAGGTTCACAGGCCAACTGACCAATACCAGCGATCCTGGGCCTGGAACCAGATCTCAGGACCTCGGACAGGCCTCTCACTGTCAGAGGCGCTCCCTCAGGCTGTGCCGTCCTCACCCCTCTGCCCTCCCCACCCTAGGGACTCACCTGTACCGATGCAGAGTCAGGCAGAAGAGCTTGCAGAGGCCTTTTACCGCTCCCTCAGGCAGGTCTGAAATCAAAACATTCCCAAGAACTCATCCATCAACAAACACGAAGTGAGAGTCCACACCGGGCAATGTGCCAGGCTAGCACCAGGGGTTAACACCTAATGACACATGACCCTCACCCATGGGGCTGGAATCTCATGATTTCCAGGTAGCTCCTTTTTAACTAAAAGCAGAAGGCCAAGCCTGGCACACAGTAGGCAGAGCCTGGCACACAGTAGGCCATCTGTAGAGTCTGCTGGTTGAATGAGTGGCAGAGAGGTGAATACAGGCCTTCAAAGAAGAGTGATAGCACTTCCGACAGGGGCAATCAGGGAGGATTTCAGAGGAGGTGGGCTTGAGAAGGACAGAACTTAGAAACTTCCACTGAGAAAGAAGGAATCCCAGACAGCATAAACCACCAGAGCCAAGGGGCACCGGTGAGAATACACAACAAGGGTTCAGAGGACCATGAGGAGGGGCTCAAACTGAAAAGCCATGGGAGGCAAGGCTGGCCAAGGAGACTGGGGCTGGCTTACAGAAGGCCACGTGTCAGAGCTCGGGTTTTCTCTTGAAAACAATGGGGAGCCAGTGAAGGTTCTGAGTCAGGGAGCAACACAGTCAAAGTATTCAGTCCTTTCCCTTCCATCTTTGCAGGCCAGCACTGAGCACAACACCCTGCTGGACTGAATTAAACTGACCTGCTGGCCATAGACCAGATGGACTAGAGCTGGGACAGAACAGTTAGGGGATAACTTAGAAATTCAGGCTGCTTTGCTTTCTGACTGGGACAAAGACCATAATGAAAGCAGCTAAAATTGTGGGAGTCCCGAGATTCGGTCAGCGAGAGACCAGAGGCCTGGCCTAGCACAGAGCAGGCGCTCAGGCCAAAGCGCTCATTTGAAGCTGTGACACGAATCCAGGGAAAAGGGGCAAAGGGGCCGAATTCGATCAGCAGCGAGGGACAGAAAGAGACCACGGAAACACCACTAGAGGAAGGAAGGATCACAAGCCTTAGTGACTAGTTGACAACAGGAAGGAAGGGCAAGGAAGCAAGGCAGCCAAGATGACATATGACAGTGCTGACCGACCCCACGGAAGATTTCACTGCCCTGTAGAAAACCCTCACCTCTCCTCTCTGATGACACTCTCAGCTGCCTTTTTAACCTGCTGAGAGAGCTATTTTGAAAAGGAACAGCCCCAAAACCATCATCACAATTTCAATTTTTAAAAAATTATCAAACCCCAAGAAGAGGAAAAGACCTATTTGTACAAAATTATTTATAGCAGGGGGGCAGCTAGGTGGCACAGTGGATAAAGCACGGCCCTGGATTCAGAAGGACCTCAGTTCAAATCTGACCTCAGACACTTGGCACTTACTAGCTGTGTGACCCTGGGCAAGTCATTTAACCCTCGCTGCCCCACCAAAAAAAAAATGTATACACACACACACACACACACACACACACACACACACATATATAATCAGATCTTTTTGTGGTCGCCAAGAATTAGAAATCAAAGAAATGCCCATCAATTGGGGAATGGCTAAACAAACTGTGGTATATGATGGTGATAGAATATTTATTTATTTTTTTGGGGGGTGAGGCAATTGGGGTTAAGTGACTTGCCCAGGGTCACACAGCTAGTAAGTGTTAAGTGTCTGAGGCTGGATTTGAACCCAGGTACTCCTGACTCCAGGGCCAGTGCTCTATCCACTGCACCATCTAGCTGCCCCTATGGTGATAGAATATTATTGTGCTCTAAGAAATGACAAGCAGGATGATTTCAGAAAGGCCTGGAAAGACTTGTATGAAATGATGTATTGCGACATGAGCAGAACCAAGAGAACACTGTTTTCTGTTTTTTGCAGGGCAATGAGAGTTAAGTGACTTGCCCAGGGTCACACAGCTAGTAAGTGTCAAGTGTCTGAGGCTGAATTTGAACGCTGGTCCTCCTGAATCCAGGGCCAGTGCTTTATCCACTGCGCCACCTAGCTGTCCCTACCAAAAGAACATTGTGCAGAGACAGAAATACTGTTTGATGAAGTATGAATGACTTGACTATTCTCAACAATACAATGATCCAAGAAAATCCCAGAGGACTATTGATGAATCATACTATTTACCTCCAAAGAAAGAACTGATGTTGATGGAACAGACTGAAGCATGCTATTTTTCACTCTCATTTTTTTTCTTTTAATCAAGCTTTCTTGTACAAAATGACAACTATGGCAATACTTGGCATAATCATATATGTATAACCCATATCTGATTGTCTGCTGCCTCAGGGATGGGGAAGGGGAGGAAGGCAAAGAAGGATAAAAATTGGAACCCAAAACTATAAATAAAAATGTTTTATTAGGGGCAGCTAGGTGGCATAGTGGATAGAACACTGGCCCTGGATTTAGGAGGATATGAATTCAAATTCAGCCTCAGACACTTGACACTTACTAGCTGTGTGACCCTGGGCAAGTCACTTAACCCCAACTGCCTCACCAAAAAACAAAAACAAAAAATGTTTTATTACAAAAATTTTTTAAATAAAAAATTATCCAGAATGTTGTCAGAAGAATGGGATGCAAAGGATTCCAGCAGCAGAGGACACCCTCACCACCATGAGTCACACACAACCCTATATGGGGTCGCATAACTGAACCTGAGGGTTGTGAAAAATGTAGCAACAGCCAAAGGTTACGTACAGCTATTTTATACACCTGGGGTCGTGAGTGGAAATTGAAGAAGCCTGACATACCCCATTCAGTGCCCATCTACTTGGTGACCACTCTGGGTGTGAGCCTGTGCTAAGTGCCAGGGACATGGACACAAAAAAGAACCCCTCCCTGCCCTCCGGGAGCCGGCATTCAATTGGGAGATACAACATAGAGGAGAGAAGTAAAGGCAAGACTGAGGCAGGAAGAGGACATTCACAACGACGTCCTCAGAACTTTGCAAGCAAGCACGCCTTCCATCCAACAGTTTCTTTATGACTTTTTCTAAACTGGGCACACTTTGAAGTGAAATTCTAAGTACAGACAGTTCTCCATTTATGTAAATTCATATTATGCAAATTCAACTTTATGTAAAGAACTCTGAAAGCGGCGGGCACTGCAGAAAACACCTGTGTTCACTTACCACCCAGCACAGTGCTTCTCTCCCTCTCCCTCTCCTTCTCCCTCTCCCTCCCCCGCCACCTCTCTCTCCCCTCCTGCCCCTCCACTTGGCACCCACCCACCACAAAACAACCTCCAAGTGAAAGCAGAACAATAGCCACACAAAGAGAGCTTCGGATCCAGGGCTTGGCCTGCCATATCCAGAGAGGAGACCTTTGCACCGCTCCACCTGCCCATCTGTGTGGCCATCTGCACTCGGGTACCACGGGCCTGGTCCCACATGTTGCTCCTTGGGCTCTTGCTTCCCGGTCCCTGGCCCCCAAGAGTCTTTGAACCAAGTGCCAGCTTCCTCTCTCCATGGGCACAGGGCCCCCGTCTTGCCTACATCCCTCCTTTCTTCCCTTCTCCATCTCCATGGGCAAATTCACATTACCTAAATAACGCTTTATGGAGAGGTCTACACAATGGTCCATTTACATAAAGCGGCAACTGTGTCTTTTACAATTTCAAATTCATGGGACCTTGCCCCCCACTTTACTGAGATCATCTGCCCTGGTTTCCCTCTTCACCCCATCTCTGCATCCTATAACTCCCACTGTCTCCTCCCTGACCCCGTGTGTGATGAAAGAGGGAGCCCTTCTCCTAGACAAGGCCAACACTTCTCCATGGGTGCCACGATCATCATCACCCCATCTCTCTCTTTGGTTTCTCCCCATTTCTCCATCTGAGTCCTCTGGCATCCTTAAACCATGCCTACCATCCCCTCCAGTCATCATCCTGTCTCCCCTCCCTTTCTCTACCAAAGTCCTGGGAAAAGCTGCATTCACTCCTGGTCTCCACTTCCTCTGCTTTTCTCTTTTTCTCAACCCTTCATAATCTAGATCCCAAACATATCACTTGAAACTGTCCTCTCAAAGCTGCCAGATCAAAGGGCCTTCTCCAAACTCCTTTCATGACATCTCTTTGATCATGAACACAGCTGCCCAGCCTCACCACCTGGACCTCTGGGTTCTCCTGCCAGTGGCTGCACCGTCTTGGTCCCTTTTGCTGGATGGGAACCCCCCAAAGCTCTGTCCTGGGCTCCCTTTTCTCCCTCCACACTGTCTCATTAGGCTCATGGGCTTAACTATGCTCTCAATCAAGATCACTCCCAGATCTATATATTCAGCCCTCATCTTTTCCCACATCACCAGTTAGATATTTCAAACTTGCATAACCAGACCAGAACACGTTACTTTTCTCCCCAAGCCCGCCCCTCTTCTGACCTCCCCAATCTCTGTTGAGGCCTCCACCATCCTTCAGTCACCAGGTTCACAGCCTTCACAAGCATCCTCCACTCCTCAACTGTCCCAAATAGCCAATCAGTGGTCAAATCCTGTCTTTGAACCTCCACGATGGATCTCGAATTCTGTCCCCTTGTCTCCATTCACACAGCACCTCTTCCCTGGTTCATTACAACAGGCTTCTAGGTGGGTCTTCCTCCCTCAAGTCTCTGAAGGACAGTGAGGCCCAGAGAGACTAAATGACATGTCCTGGGTTCCCAGGGTCTATGGTAGAATCTGAATCCAAGTCTTCCTGATTCCAGCTGCACCCACTACGCCAGGCGAGGAACTATCAGACTCTACTCTCTCCCTGCTGACCACGCCCAGGTCTCCCCTTCCCCTGAATCTCTTCTTTCTTTCACAGTCCAACTCCTAAGAAAGCTGGCTCTACCTGTGCCTCATTTCCCTCCTGTCCTTAGCTTTTCAAGCCCTTGTAAACTTTCTGCTGACGTCATCCCTCCTAAGGTTACCAAAGGTCTAGGAACAGCCTTTTCTCCGTCCTCACCTCTCTAGACTTCTCTGTAGCATGAAACTTGGATCCCCCCCCCCCCCCCCCGTTTTTGTGACCCTGCTTTCTCCTGGTGGTGGTGGGAGTTGTTATCACCATCATCATGGTCATATTAACAACAGTAACAATAGTTAGCACTGACATGCCACACATTATGCTAAGCACTTCACACACATTATCTCATTGGATTTTCACAGTAAGCCAGAGATAGGTGCTATTATTAGCCCCGTGTCACAGTTCAGGGAACTTAGGCAAACAGGGTTAAGTGAGTGGCCCAAGATCACACAGCTAACAAATATGAGGCTAGATTTCAACTAAGGAAGATGTGGGGCATGAGAAAGAAAAGGAGGAAGGGATGGAGGGAGGCCAAAGGTATAAAACTTCAGACAGACCTGGTATGGGATGGAATGCAAGCTTTTTTTTTTCTTATTTGTTCATTTGTTTCTATCTTATTAAGATTCTGAGGGTCTTAAATAAGATTTCCTTCTTAGTTGGTAGATGGTTATTAAGCTGAGAACATTCCACTTGGGGCCACCATCTAAGAGGCTCTGGATCATCAATCGCTCTGTTCCGACGGAGCTGAAGAGCTGATACTTAGAAGGTTACAGAAACTTAAGTTATTAGAACTAAACTAGGTCAGGAAGAACAGGTTAAATCTCACTTTTGTTTTATTGAAGAAGGCCAGAAGTGTATAACACACTTTAGAAAGTCCACTATTCAACCAAACAAAACGCCCTCCCTAACCATACCTTACCAACCTCCCTGCTGCTGCTCCCCCAACTCCCCCACATCCATTTTCCAAATCAATTCTGCCAATGCTCCTGGAGAGGGTGAGTTGTGGCAGCTTCTTCACTTTTGTATTTGTGACCTCACTGTTGGACACAGTAATCACTTCATAGATGCCTGCCTGCCTGCCTGTCTTCTTTCACCTCCAAGTATCCAGGACATTATTTCTCAAGAGTTCAGGAAAGGGGGCAGCTAGGTAGTACAGTGGATAAAGCACCGGCCCTGGATTCAGGAGTATCTGAGTTCAAATCCGGCCTCAGACACTTGACACTTACTAGCTGTGTGACCCTGGGCAAGTCACTTAACCCCAACTGCCTCACTAAAAAAAACAAACTCAAAAAAAAAGAATTCAGGAAAGCAGAGGTTTCGTTGTCTACTCTAAATAGCAAATGGCCCACAGAGAAAAGGGGCACAGACATAAAAGACTGCTGCCAAAAAAGCATATTGCAGGAGGAATTTTCTGGACAGAATCATGGCTTTGAGAAGCTATTTGAAAAGTGCCAGAAGATTAGACCGAGGAGGGGGGGGGGGGGCGGGGAGAGAGGTAAGGGCGAGAGAGGATGTGTGGCGATCCACACAAGATTATGCTGACCCTCTAGGTTATTGAAAATGGCCCCAAAACAAAAGAGAAAATGACATGCAACCTCATTGTTTGAAACCAGAAGCCTCCTTCCAAACGAAAGAGGCTCTCTCCATGAACTCCGAGAAGCCTTTCTGTTGAACCCTTCCCTCCCCGATTCCCCAAAACATGTTTACAATTTTAATCTGTTAAACCATGAAAATGAATTTAAGGACTCCTAGTAATGTTTAACTATAATTTATGAAAGAATGGTTGTTCTGCAGGAGAGCCTGTTGAATTTTATTTCTTAAAAAAGATCTCAATAGTAAAAAGCTTTGACTGTACCATTGATTACATAAAAAACAAATGTTCTAGCTCACATCTCTCCACTTTTGAATTAGGCTTCCAGGGGAAAAAGGCATGAGCAAAAGAAAATAAAATTGACACCTGCCTCCACAAACGAACACTCACGTACCTTTCCCAGCGACACATTTGCCAAGATCATTAAGGATCTCTCGCCTCTCCTTCACACTGGCTGTAGTCACCTTTACTGCGAAACGCTTCAGTGTCTCAGAGACCTGGAAAAGTCACACAGACACAGACAAAAAGAGATCACCTGTGAATATGTAGATAGACAGACAGACAGATACAGAGAGAGATATAACAGATAGAGTCACATAATGAACAAGAAAGCAGGATACGAAGTAGAGGAGCAGAAAGAAGTTCAAGAATCTCTTGGCCACTTGGTCAGTGGCCTAGAGAAACACCAGGAGACGGCAGCATCGGTGATCTCAGGACAGAATGTC
This sequence comes from Dromiciops gliroides, assembly GCF_019393635.1. Lineage (NCBI taxonomy): Eukaryota > Metazoa > Chordata > Mammalia > Microbiotheria > Microbiotheriidae > Dromiciops > Dromiciops gliroides. The sequence continues at coordinate 18,754,192 of NC_057861.1, read as the reverse complement.
ATGCCCTTTCTGCACCAAGGGCCTGTAACCTCAGCACCTGCGCTCATGAAACCAAACCTGTCCATGAACTGAGGTCAATCGTCCCCTAAGTTCAGTCTGTTTCAGCCAACAACTCATTAGGCTGCGAGCCACAAGCAAGGAACACAGAGGAGACATTTCAGGAAGCCAACTGCTAAGCAGCATCAGGGAGACCAGAGACTGGCAAAGAAAGCCGGGGTGACATAAGAGAAACCACTGGCTTCTCTTGCTCATTTGTGACCTTTCTTTAAACCTATATGTCTACATATATCTATACATACATACATACATATATATGCATATATATATATACACACACACACACACACACACACATAATTCAATTTTATATTTATTCTTCTTTCCATGTGGTAAAGTTAAATTTCTAACACCATCCATCTTCTCCTCTCTTCCCAATATAAAAATGATCTTTAACATTTTTTTCAGGGCAATGAGGGTTAAGTGACTTGCCCAGGGTCACACAGCTAGCAAGTGTCAAGTGTCTGGAGCCGAATTTGAACTCAAGTCCTCCTGATTCCAGGGCCGGTGCTTTATCCACTACACCACCTAGCTGCCCCCATCTTTACATTTTTTGTGTAACCCAGTCCCCCTTCCCCCCCAAAAAGGGGACTACCTGCTATTAAGACATCTCCCTAACTCAGACTGAAAACTAAAGAGGAGTCCAAGGGGCGCTTGTGAGAAGTCTCACTTTTAGAAGTCAGTGGTTTCTGAGCTCTCTGGGAGCCCAAAGGGGCTAATGCTACAATTCAAAAGGCACTTTTGTACCCTGCAAACCCTCAAAAGACCCTCAGAAGGCTCTCCAATGAAATGGCATTCATAAAAACTGCCGGGAAAGCCTAGTGGGAGATGGCCAGCCAGCCTCAGTAACTACGTGCAAAAACAAAAACCCAGCATCCAATCATAGACTTAGGGCCAGAAGGCCCCTAGAGCTGACCTTATCCAGCACCCCCCCTTTTACAGACGAGACAACTGAGACACAGAAAAGTGAGGGGGCTGGCCCAGCAGGGGCAGACCTCTAACCCCTGCCGAACCCCTCGGCCTCTCACACTGTGCTAGGCTGCTGGAGGCAGCCAAAGGCCAAGGAGTCCTTCCCTTCAGGCTCTGCTCTTATTTCAAGCTCTTTCCTTTCTTTAAATATAAAAGTGGAACTTCCCATGCTTTTCACCCTTTCCCCTTACAATACAGTCCTGGCCTCTACCAAAGTTGGGCCATCCAGGGAATTGTGCCAGGTCTTTGGGGGAGGAAAGGCGCACTGGAGTCTGAACGGGGCCTATGAGGGCTTTCCAGGGAGGAAAATTCAACACTGGAACCTCTCTTTCCACTTGGTTTTCATTCCCACCGTTCATAGGTTACTTCAGGCTGCTGGTTACCAAACTGGAAAAAAAAAAGGTTCTTGGGGCCTTCTTTCATTCCTCCTTGAGAACAGTCCCCAAGGCACATCGACTACAATCTCCCAGTCCATCTTATTCGCGATGAGAACTGTCCTTTGCCTTCCAGGGAGGGAAGGCCTGGTGGGCTCCAGCCCATCTTTTCAGAGAAAGCTGACAACTCCCTGAGAGTGGCTGGACCAGGGACATCTTGGAAACGCTCCGTCTACAATCAGAGGATGCGAGTTTGAATCCTGACTCTGAGTACACACACTCAGCCCGGAAGTGGTCACACCTTGGACTCAGTCTACTCTTCTAGTAAAAAGGGGAGGCTGCACCCGATGCCCTCCCGCTCTCATGATCCCCCAGGTACCCAGACAGGTTATGTCTGATGGAGGTTACACTAGGAGAGGCTGGGGGGGTGGGAGGAGGAGCGGCTGATAGCAGAACAGCCGGGGAGGGGAGGGACAGCGATGCCCCAGAAAGGAGTTGAGAAATGGGGGCGAGGGGCCGGGATAGCTGGACTTGAGAAGCCAGAGGGGGAAGGAGGGGAAAGGAAGGGGCCCCCGGGAGGAGGGGCCACAGAGCTGGGGGTGGGCACCAGATGGCAGAGAGCGAGAGGAAACTGAGCCTGGAGGGGACAGAGAGAGAAAGAGACAGAAAGAGACAAAGTGACGGAAAGAGGAATGAAAGTGACAAAGAGAGGCAGAAAGTGACAGACAGAGAGAGATCAAAGTGACCGGCAGAGACAGAGCCAGCGGCCGAGAGGGGGCCGAGCAGGAGCGACCACGAGCCCAGGGGGACGGGCGGCGAAGCCGGCTCCGGGCGGGCGCGGGGCGGCCGCTGTCCGAGGCTCCGCTCGCTCGGACTCTTCCGCCCCCCCCCCCCCCGCGGCTGCCCCCGCCCCGGTCTCTCGCTCCTTCCCCGCCTGTCTCGTCCTCTAGGGGTCTCTGTCGCCGTCTCTGTCTCTCGGTATCTCTGCCCGTCTCTCCGGGTCTCTGTCTCTCGCGATCTCTGGGTGCCTTGCCCCCAACGAGCCACCTCTCCCCAACCTCGGCCTCCCGGGCCGGGCGAGCGCCGCGGCTCCAGGGGCCCGACCGGCTGGGGCCCCCCGCCGGAGCCGGAGCCGCCGCCCCCCGCACTTCGCTCGGCCCCGCAGCCGCCAACCTCACCTGCGTGTCCGCCGCCATCCTGCCGGCTCTGACCCCGGAACCGTTTCCGGCTCACATCCGGGTCACCAGAGAGCCGCCACCGCCACTACCTCTCTACACACCCCAAACCCTCCCCCCCCCCAGCCGGGCCCCGGGAGGCGGAGCCAATCACCATGGAGACGCCGGAGCCCAGCCCCGGCCCACCCGAGCTTTGCCGGGCAGCCCCAGGGACATCTGGGAGTTTTCCGCCCGCAGCCCGCCCCGCTGCGCTGGCGTGGGCGGGGCCCGACCGGCCCGGACCATGCCCCTGAAATCACCGTACGGGGAGCCCGCCACCTGTCAGGAGCCCTTGGAGATCGCTTGAATTGCTGGGAAATGTTCCGAAGCTCCATGATGCAAGTCAGTTTGCAAACTTTAAAGTGCTAAAGAAATGATCTGCGGAAGGACGACGGGCACGCTTCATCTCCAGCCTCCGCGGGGCGGGGATCGATCAATCAACATTTAGCCATTTAAAGTTTCTTTTAGCACATAAAAGGCATTGGAGGCCAGACCCAGCGAGCAAGGCCCGACCACCCACCGCCGACCACCGACCCTGGCTCCTTGCACCATGTCCCAGCAATTCCGGCTCGAGGCCGGGCTCCACTACGTGCAGGTTTCTCAAGCTGCTGCTGATCTGAAAGTTTTGCCTGCGAAATGCTCAAAATGATACCCTGCTGACTGGGATATCCTCCAGTACTAATCCTCTGGGACCCCCCAAAAACTGTTCATTCCTGTAGCAAGATGATCTTAAGCTACTTGGGAAGGATCTCCGCATCTAATCTCCATATGTCGATCTTTGACGAGATGCGATGTGAATTGTGACTGACTATTCAAAGAATTCTAAAGCCTGCACGAAAATTTCATCTATTTTGTGTGACAACGTGCCAAGTTAATCATCCAAACTCCAACCTGTGTCAGACTTTCTCGTCTACCTCTCCAGATTTTCATTGGTTTGTTTTGTACACTGGCAATACAATATTCAGGCTCAAAGACCTCAATCTCGTCAGAACTGGCTCAATGACACACTCAATTGGGTGGAGTAATCTATTTAACCCTGCAGAAAAATAGATGGGGAAGGGGATTGCGGCAAAAGAAGGGAGGGCAGACTGGAGGAGGGGACAGACAGAAGTAAATAAATCCCTTTTTAAAGAAGGAGAGGGTGAAAGAAGGTAAATAGGTAATATGGGGAAGAGAATAGGATGGAGGGAAACAGTTAATAGTAATCGTGAAAAAGAGAAAAGGGGGGGAAATTGTACAAAAAATATAGCAACTCTTTGTGGTGGCTAAGAACTGGGAATCAAGAGAATGTCCATCAATCGAGGAATGGCTGAAGAAGCTGTGGTATACGATTGTAGTGGAATGGTATTGTGCTATAGGAAATGACAAACAGGATACCAGAAAAACCTGGAAAGACTCATATGAACTGATGTATAGTGAAGTGAGCAGAACTGGGAGGACATTGTACATAGTGAGAGCAGTATTGAGCAATTGTGAATGACAACTAGTCTCAACAATACAATGATCCAAGACAATCCCAAGGGACTAATGAAGCATATTATTCACCCCCAAAGAATTGATAAAAAGAGCACTTATGGATTGTATATATATAGCTTGATTGATGTCTTGGAGGGGGGAGGAAAGGGAGGGGGAAAAATTTGGAACTCTAAATCTTATGAAAACGAATGTTGGCCGCAGCTAGGTGGCGCACTGGATAGAGCACCGGCCCTAGATGCAGGCAGACCTGAGTTCAAATCGGGGCTAAGACACTTAACACTTACTAGCTGTATGACCCTGGGCAAGTCACTTAACCCCAATTGCCTCACCAAAAAAAAAAAAAAAAAAAAGGGAATCGTTTCCCCCTCATAAAAAAAATGTTGAAAACTACCCTGTAGTAACTGGAAAAAATGTTGTAAAAAAACAAAAAATTTCAGAATATTCAGGTAAAAAAAGGCATTAGAAATAGAGAATCCAAGCATTGGCTGATTAACCATAGCAGCAGCAAAACTCACAGTCCCTACCTTCCAGGGCCCAGGGGGCTGTCCCAGCCTGTACCTGGCCTTCCTCCTTTGGAGGTTAGATGTCTCAGAGCAGGCCCTTTCCAAATTCCTAATTCCACAAAGATGAAGCTCCCCCATCAATGCTGAACCAGCACCAGTTACAACAAAATGTTTAAAGCAGAACATTTTATAGTAAAGAACAAAAAATAAAGCTGACGCTCATCCATTAAGGAGTGGCCCAACAGGTTTGCGGTAGACAAAACGTTTGACGAGTCCAATAAATGGACAAGCTGATGCCAAGGGAAGCGAGAAGAACCAGAAAATAATAATACTGCAATTAGAAATCAGCATGCTCCCACCCTCCTCTGTACAGCTGAGCACCACAGCTCCAGGTAGAGGGCTACAGAAATGGAGATTTCATCATTGACTTGCTGAAGTGGTCATAAAGGATAGGGGTGAGATAAAAGCAATCAGTAAGGATCTCCAGGTGCGCACACACACAGCCAGACACAGAGCCTGGCTCACCATACTCCTATGCAAATTACCCAAGTAATCAAAAACTGGAAGACGGCTCACTCCCTGTTGTGATGTTTTCCAAGACTTTCACCCACACCCTTCTACTTCTTTAGAAAGTTTTAATAGCACTTTGCAAGGCTTATTTCACTTTCTCCTCCCAACCCTGGGAGGTGTGGGCCATTATCCCCATTTTATATAGAGATTTTACACTTCATAAATTCTTGAAGTTAAAAGCATAAACACCGGAACCAACGGCAGAGAAATGAGCACTTTTATTTCTTTGTTTCACAAATAAACTGGCTGAAATAGTTGTTCTAGATGGGCTAATCAAACAGACCAAATCCCATATCTTCATCAGACTCCTCCGACTCTTCCTTAGCTTCCACTTTGGCTGGAGCGGCAGCAGCAGGCGCAGCAGCAGCTGGGGCAGCGGCCGCAGGGGCGGCCACGGCAAAAGCTGAAGGGTCAGCCAGGAAGGCCTTCACCTGAAAACAGGGAGACATGTCAGCACCATGGCTCTCCTCCCACCTCCTATTTCTGGGGGCCAACAGGTATGGACTGGGGTGTTCGGAGGTGCTGGAGATGGGTGATAAGCCAGGGAAAACCCAGAGCGGGTCAAGATTCCCTGGGGCAGAAACTGGGCTGTGCACCTGCAACTTCATAGCAGATTTAGGGGCCATGGGTCACCAATGTGACCTTGAAAGAGCAGACTGTGTTCTCAGTCTTGTGACTTCCAGACCCAAAGGAGGAGGAACAGTTCCTGCCCTGGAGGAAACAAGCCTCTGCAGAAGTCCATACTGGAGCTTATCAAGGATGGGCGGTGCCAGAGGCAGGGAAACCAAGGAGAAGGTACTAGCTCAAGCAACTACCTATTCAGACTACACAGTCTATGATTTTAAAGCTATTGTGATAATCAAGTATTGTATGGAGAAAAGTAGCCTTTTTTAAAGAAAATAAAGGCATTCATCATCATCAAGACTCTGATGAGCCTGTGGACGGTGTCCCTTAAAGTGCCCTGGCTACATCTTTACCTTTTCAGCAAGTGGGAAGGTGTAGTCAGTCTCCACAGCTACAGCCAAGACCCGCTTGTACCCATTGATGATGGAGTGGGGGACTGATGCAACAGTTGGGTAGCCAATCTGCAGACAGACGCTGGCAACATTGCGGACACCCTGTGGACAGAGAGAGCTGGTGACATGGGGGCAATTGTGCCCTGGCTGTGCCCCCAGATCTCCTGTTCACTAACCCCCTTGGAACCTGGGACAGAGGGAAGCCACCCCACCCCCTGGAAACACAGTGCCCCAAAGGCTGACCAAGTCAGATCAGCAGAATTCCCCTTACCCTTTGCAGCCCTCACCCCAACATCCTCATGGAAACATTAGCTGGCCCAATCAGCCTACAAGGTAGCCCCCACCTCTAAGAACCGAAGGTGCAGAGTCTCCTCCGTGATGTCCAGCACTTCAGGGTTGTAGATGCTGCCATTGTCAAACACCTGTTGAATGATCAGCCCAAAGGAGAACGGGGAGATGTTCAGCATGTTCAACAAGGTGGCCTCGCTGGCGCCCACTTTGTCTCCAGTCTTAATCAGCTGCACGTCACTCTGAAATACAAGAGAAAAGTCAGCTGACAAGCTGCCCGGAATGCAGACAGACCTCGCATCAGGATGGGGCTGGAAGAGCCTCTGTACAGAGGGCTTACCCTGGATCCTCCCAACAACCCCTGACCTAAGGAAGTCCTCCAAGCTCTGATCCATCCCTAGGACCCAAAACTACTAAGGGCTCAAAGGGAGATCATTAAAAACAAGGCCTCGTAAGCCACACATCTAACTACACTCACCAAGATTTCAATGGTGCCCCTGGAAATCTTGGTGGTGATACCCAGCGCCTGGAAGAAGGAAGTCTTCTCGGGCCCCAGACCAGTGTTCTGGGCTGGCACGGTGACATCACATGGGGCGATGGCACCAGCACGGGCAGCAGCTGGCACCTACGAAGAAATAAATAAATGGGAATCGGTGAGATTTGCAATGGCATCAGCCAGAATGAACTTCACGTGGCCCATCCTGTCCCAAGGCTCTCCCACATACCTTATTGGCCAGAAGCATATCCCTGATCTCTGTCAGGTCTTCCTTGGTGAACACAAAGCCCACATTCCCCCGGATATGAGGAAGCAGTCTGAAAGAAAGGTCACCCAAGTTAGCTGGTCTCCCAGACAGCATTACCATTCCAAAGAAAGAAACAAAGGGAAGAGTGCACTGTACTCACTTCTCCAGGGCAGGGTTGTTCTCCAGATGCCCACGAATGGCTTTGCGCATCATGGTGTTTTTTCCCATCAACACTACGGCCTTTCCACGGAGGGACATTCGGATCTGCTGCATCTGCTTGGAGCCCACATTGTCTGCTCCCACAATGAAGCATTTTGGATAATCATCCAAAAGTTGCTATAAACCAAGCACCAGAAACAAATACGTTTGTTTGTTACCAGGAAAAGGCAAGATATAAAGAAAGCCCAAATCAGAGGCATTCTGAAAGGCAATTTCTTCCCCCTTTTTTACAGAGGAAGATTTAGGTCTTTGGTCATAAGGTATTAAGGAGCAGAAGTGAAATTTGAACTCAGCTCTCCCTACAAATAAATTCCTGGGACAGCTAGGTGGTGCGGTGGATAAGGCACCAGCCTTGGATTCAGGAGGACCTGAGTTCAAACCCAGCCTCAGACACTTACTAGCTGTGTGACCCTAGGCAAGTCACTTAACCCCCATTGCCCTGAAAAAAAAAAAAGGGGGGGGGAGACAAATAAATTCACACAAATCCGGGGCTCTTTCCACTACCATCCTCTGCTGCTCTTTTCTACTGAATCTTGATACTGCAACACACAAAGTGGCTACCTCACCAAATAGCCCAGGACATAAAATACTGCCAACAAGGTCTTGTCTACTCCACTCACTGTCAAAGCCAACAGGCCCAGTCTCAATCATGCACAAATAGCTTACAAGCAAACAAATTTAGAATCATATCCCAATACAATAGTTTCTACACTACTGAAATGATTAATTGGGGGGGGGGGGGCAATGGGGGTTAAGTGACTTGCCCCGGGGTCACACAGCTAGTAAGTGTCTGAGGCAGGTGCTTTATCCACTGCACCACCTAGCTGCCCCCGAAATGATTAATTTTTAAATGCAGCCTAGTGCCCAGCAAAAAACCCCAACCTGTGAACACTCTCCAGTCAAAGCATCTTTGGGGGCCACCCAAACTGTCAACAATCATTAACCTTCTCAAGACATAAATTCCAAGTTAACTGTGACCTTCAAAATCAAAAGTAACACGCCAGAAAGGCTAAGAAAATATTTTTTAAAATATGCCAGAACGTAAAATTTTCTTGTGGGCAAAGCACTGAATGGACACTTTAAACACATGCTAATTCCCATGCCTGAAGACTTGTTTCCTAAGCATGTGAAGTGACTAGATGAATTAAGTCACTGCTTTAGTAGAGCTTATAATTGAGGAGGGTCCACTCACAAATAACACAAAGTGGGGCAGCTAGGTGGCACAGTGGATAGAGCAACACTAGCTGTGTGACCCTGGGCAAGTCACTTAACCCCAATTGCCTCACTAAAAAAACAAACCAAAAAACCATTAATACAAAGCTGAAAATAAAGTATGAGAAGTACAACTTTCTTACCAAACTTCAACTACATATTGCCAAAGAATACCATTTTACAAAAACCCTAAAAATACAAGTAAATGTATTCCACTCTAGGCTTTCACTTAAGTAAATCTTGGGTTATTTCCAATCCATTTAAACTTAAAACGTGGAAGAGATTTGTTTTTTGTTGACCGCCATCCCAAGGAAGAGATCTAGAGCCAATGAGCAGAAATTGAGAGGGAGATTTCCACTAGATAATAACTGAAATTGTCCAAAAGTAGGTGGTAAATTTTTCATAATAAATGTTTCTTCAAGGAGCAACTGAATATTGAAAAGCATTCTTTTGCTTTAAGCAGAAACAGAACTGAACGACACTTCAGTTCCTTCCAAATATTCTTTTTTACAACTAAGTGGTTAATCAGTCCAGAGAGGAATGACTGCCAGTGTCATGGGCTAAGATTTCTTTCTTCCCCAGAGAAAAGAATGTAACTGCAAGTTTACTTTTTTTGGTTCATCAACTGAACAAGCCAACAGGCTTTTCCCTCCTTGACTAAACTACAGGCTCCTTTGCCACTTGCTCCTCCAGCAGCCAAGATCGCTTCCTCCGCACCCCACCTCTAACCCGTATTCACCCCCCCACCCGCCCCCGTGCCCGTCCCAACACCCCCCACTTACGATGATCTTGAGGAAGTAATTTGACTTCCAGGTAGCCCTGTCTTCCCTGGGCATCTCCAAGGTGCTTCAGGGATTGCCACGCGGGGTTTAAAGACGATGTCACTGCGGGGAGCACAAGCAAGCGGGATGACTGAGCTGCCTGAGTTCTTGGGGGGGACGGGACTTGGAGCCCAAAGTTTTAAAAACCGCCGTGAAAACGTGTTCACACGTGGAAGTGGGGGAGCTGGAAGCCGGCCGGGCCGGCCAGTGAGAACCTTCTCTTCCCCAGCCCGGAGACCCCCGCCCCGCACCCCCCAGCCCTCCCCAGCCTCCCCATTGCCGGCTCCTTGTGCTCAGTCTGGACCCCCGGTAGCGATCCCACCCCACCCACCCAGGACCCTCCCCCTCCCTCCGGCCCTCGGAGGGGCTCAGCCTCTAGACCTGCCGAGAAGACCCAGAGGCCGTGAGCGCAAACCCTCGTGTAACAGATGGGGAAACTGAGGCCTGGAGGGGGTGCCGATGCGGCCCCTCGAAGTCTCTAGTCCAAACCCTTGTTTTGCTGGGGGGAAACTGAGGCCGGGCGCGGGCGGAAATATAAAGCTAACGTGAGCCTCCAATTCTCCCATTTTGCGGGAAAAGAAACTGAGGCTCAGAAGAAACTCTTGGGGTTCCGGACCCCGACCCCGAGCCGCTTCTCCCCCCCGGCCCGCGAGCGCCCAAGGGGACCGGAGCCTGCAAGGCCGCCAGCTCCAGGGCCTCCCTCTCCCCTCTGCCTCCGCGGCCTGCCCTGTCCTCACGCGCGCGCCCCGCAGGCCTCGGCCCGGGGCCTCTCAGGCCTCAGCGACTCCCCCGCCGCGGGGCTGCTCCAGCCGGGGCCGGGGCCCCACCTCAGCGCCCGCCAGCGAAGCCCCGAGCTCCCCTAAGACTAAACCCCGGGCCGCGGGCCACCGTCCGCAGCCGACCCAGAGCCGCCATCAGACTCACCTCGCACGAGGACGCCTGGAGAGAGAGCGGCCGCGCGCCTCCGAGCGCTTTTTATAGCAATCGGGGCAGCCAGACGGCGCCGGCGCACGGAGCTCACTCCCATTGGTGGACTCCGCCGCCCATCCGGCGAGTGGGCTGCGATCCGGGTTGCCATTGGCCTTCATGGCGACCGCTCGGTAGGTGGTGCTCCCGCCTCTCGAGAAGAGGCTCCCGGAGCTCAGAAAAGGAGAGGCAAAAATCCGCTCGCGCCCCCTGCTGGATTCGCCTGGGATCTCTAGGTGCTCTTTCAGTGACCCAGTGCCAACACCAAATAGTTCTAATGGTTGCTGCTTTATGATATAGTTTTGGATCTGGTACAGCTAGGCCACCTTGCTCTTTTTTTTTTTTCACTAACTCCCCGGATATTTTTGACCTTTTGTTCTTCCATATGAATTTTGTTATTGTTTTTTCTAGCTCTATGAAATACTTTTTTGGTATTTTGATTGGTATAGCACTGAATAAGTATATTAATTTGGGTAGAATTGTCATTTTTATTATATTAGCACAGCCTACCCATGAGCCATTTATATTCTCGCATTTATTTGTGTGAAAAGTGTTTTGTCATTGTGTTCACATAGTTCCTGGGTTTGCCTTGGCAGGTAGACTCCCAAGTATTTTATATTGTCTACAGATTTTTTTGGGGGGGGGCAGGGCAATGAGGATTAAGTGACTTGCTCAGGATCACACAGCTAGTAAGTGTCAAGTGTCTGAGGCTGGATTTGAACTCAGGTCCTCCTGAATCCAGGGCGGTGTTTTTGTCCACTGTGCCACCTAGCTGCCCCCTTTTTTAGTTGATTCTTTAGGATTCTCTAAGTATAAAATGCATTCTTTAAGTGCTTGTTATGTTCATGAAAGAAACAGGATGAGGTTATGAGGTTAGAGACTTGACCTCTAAGGCAAGACCTGAGTTTATTTCCCATCTCTTGCCTGGCTGGATGACCTTGGGCAAATCAGTCAATTCAATTCTATTCAATAAACATTGATTAAGCGCCTATATGTACCAGGCTCTGTGGGCAAGACAATCCCTACCCTCAAAGAGCTTACAGTGCAATGAGGGAGACAACATGCAAACAAATAAATGCAAACAAGCCACATATACAGGATAAATTGTTGTTGTTTGTCCTTCATTCTCGAAGAGGACCCTGACATCAGGAGGTGATGTCATGACTTTCACTGAATTGGATTTAAGTGGGAGAGGGCTGTGCAAGGTCACCAGCCTCACTCTCTCCTCCAGAGCCATCTGAGTCCAGTGGCAAGATAATCAGGACAACTGGAGATGGTCCCCGATGCAATGGGACACCTTGCCTTTTTGAGCTTTTTAAGTCCTTCCCTGGTCTCAGTTTGTCTGAGGCAACACCCATTCAGTGATTAAGGCTAGGTAAGAAATGAGACAAAGAATGGCCTTTTTTACCTAGTTAAAAAAAAAAACAAAGCAAAACTCAACAATCTGGGAGGTGAAGACCCTCAGGGTTTCTGGCCAAAAAACAACAACCCAGAAACAACTGCAAATTGCACTCACTCTTAGCCATCAAGAACCCAAACAATGACCAAAAGAGGCTTGAGTTGGGACCTACTTTTGGCCAATCAACAAGTGATTAGTGGCCCCTAAGAGAAAACATTAAGAGAGAAAAGTCAACGGAATTATGAGGCTTTGGGGAAGGCTTCCCGTAGAAGGTGGGATTTTAGTTGGGTCTTAAAGGAAGCCAGAAAGATCAGTAGTGGGAGTGGAGGAGAATATTACAAGTATGGGGGACAGTAAGAGAAAATGCCCAGAACTGAGAGATGGAGAGATGGAGAGATGGAGGTCAGCATCACTGGATCCCAGAATACAAGTGAAGGAAGTAAAGACTGGAAAGGGAGGTGAGGGCTAGATTATGAAATTATGATTTTTGTATTTGACCCCATAGGCAGTAGAAAGCCTCACGCATTTGTTAAATTACTTATTTGCAGTTTCATGTGCATCTTTTTTTTAATGTTCTGTGTTATGGAAATGCTTGTTTTGTTCCCTGAGTTGGAAAGGAAGGAAGGAGAAAGGAAGGAAGGAAGAAAAGGGGCAGGGTGGAGAGGAAAGCTACTGGGGGCTAGGGAATGGTGGGAAAAGACCTGTGTAGTGGACAGCGACAGCCAAAGATACAGACCAGGTTGGCCTGCACTTCCTTAAATTGGAGGTCCCCAGTGAAGAAGATTCTAAAGCACAGTCAGTAAAAGCCTTGTGGAGATAAATCAGCCAAAGAAGAAGGAGGTGATCCGAGAAACTCTCTTATAAGGTACAGAGGGGAGGCAGCTAGGTGGTGCAGTGGATACAGGACTGGCCTGGAGGACCTGAGTTCAAATCCAACCTTAGACACTTGACACTTACTAGCTGTGTGACCCTGGGCAAGGCACTTAACCCCAATTGCCTCACCAAACAAAAAAAAAAGGGCAGGTAGGTGGTGCAGTGAATAGAGCACCAGCCCTGGAGTCAGGAGGACCTGAGTTCAAATCTGGCCTCAGACACTTGACACTTACTAGCTGTGTGACCCTGGGCAAGGCACTTAACCCCAATTGCCTCACCAAAAAAAAAAAAAAAAAAAGAAAGAAGATGCAGAGGAGCTTCACTGATGGAGAGAGTTTACTTATCTGGGAGTTCTCTATAGGAGGGAAATGATAGGTCCTATCACTATCCCCCTCAGATGGCCACAAAGACAAAGAAACCGCCCTTTCCCTTCCCCTCAAGGGCCTAACATTCTGAGGAGGCCGCACATTATTACGAAACAATTTGAGAACGGATAGCATGGCAGGTTGGGAAGGGGCAGGGAATCAGGAAAGGCTTCCCATAGGAGGGGACACCTGAATTATACCTTGAAGGATTTGGGGAGGCCTGGGTGGAGAGGGAGGGCACTGGATTCTGGCAGGAGGGAGCCTCTGAAGCTTCTTGAGCAAAAGAATGACATGATCACACCTGAGCTTTAGGGAGATTCTTCTGGTCCTTGAATAGAAGAGTTTGTAGAGGGGGGATGTTGGAAGCAGGAGACAATTGCAACAGTCTACCCAAAAGGCCGACTGGGGCAGGCTAGAAATGTTGTGGACCTGACAACTGATTGACTATGGAGATGAGGGGGAGGGGGAGCGTTTAAGGTAGGACACAACTAAGACTTTGACCTATCTTTCCATCTGATTTCCTGTCTCTCCCCTTCACACTCCATCTATGCTGATCGTCCCTCCCTGTCTTCCTCTTTCCTCCTCCTCCTCCTCCCCCTCCTCCTCTCTCTTCTCCTCCTCCTCCTTTTCCTCCTCCTCTTCCCCCCTCCTCCCTCCTTCTCCCTTCTCTTCCCCCCTCTTCTTCCATCCTTCTCCCCCTTCTCCTCCTCCCCCTCCTTCCCCCCTCCTCCCTCCTTTTCTCCCCTTTCTCCTTCTCCTCGTCCTCCTCCTTTTTCTCTGTCCATTCCATCTCCCACCTCAGTGACTTTGCACAAGTGATGTCTTCTCCCTTAAATTCTCTCCCTCCAGCTCCTAGAATTCCTAGTTCCCTTCAAGGCTTGAAATCAATTCCATTTCCTCCCAGTTGTTGCTGACCTCTCCTTTTCATCTATTTTCTTTCTATATATTTTGCATTAACTTCTTCATGACATGTTCTTTCACCCAATAGAATGTAAGCTTCTTAAGGACAGGAGCTATTATTTTTATCTTTGTATTTCCCCCCACCCCACTCCCACCTAGCACATAGTAGGGGCTTAATGAATGCTTACTGAATAGACCCAAATCTATTAACTGACTTTCCAAGCATCTTTCTTTTTCTTTCCCTGTATCCTTCTTTCTCTTTATTTTTTTCTTTCCCTCTTTCTTTCCTTTCTTTTTTATTCTTTCCCTCCCCATCTTCTTTCACTTATTCTAGCTCTCCTCATTCTTCTCTCACTCCTTTTCTCTCTGTCTCTCTTTGTCTCTGTCTTTGTCTCTCTCTCTCTCTCTCTCTCTCTCTCTCTCTCTCACACACACACACACACACACACACACACACACACACACACACACACGGAAAGTTCCCAAAGACAGTAATCATCTGAGGAACTTCCCAGTTCCTAAGGGATAATATAAATAGGCATTTCATTTAGACACCCCGGGCCTCAGGAGAACCAGGTTATATCTTTACTTTAAAAACAAACAAACAGGGGCAGCTAGGTGGCGCAGTGGATAAAGCACCGGCCCTGAAGTCAGGAGAACCTGAGTTCAAATCCGACCTCAGACATTTAACACTTACTAGCTGTGTGACCCTGGTCAAGTCACTTAACCCCAATTGCCTCACTTAAAAAAAAAAAACAAAACACAAAAAACCTCGAGGCTGTCTCTGAAGTTCCCCAGAGGCAGGAGGCACTGACTCTTTGGTGTCTCATCCTATTCCCTAACAGAGGAAGGGCAAAGGAGAAACAGCATGAGGAAGGAGAGACCTACAGAAGGAACCTGGGGTCTTTAGTCCGGAGAAAGACCCTGGGGGACATGATAGCTGGTTTCAAGTAGCTGAATGGCTAACATATGGAGGAAGCCCTGACTTGAAGGTTTTGTGAATCTCCGATTATGTGTAAATACTCACACTGAAAATTTAACAACCAACTCCAAGCTGGTATGACCCGGCTGGAGAGGGGTTTGATTCATTGTTTGGCAGCAGAGAACAGATTTGGTAGCGATGATTAGGCATCACAAAGAGGAAAATCGTGTCTGGATCTCAGGGAAGACTTGGCAGCAATTGGTGTCGTCCCCAAAGTGTAATGGGATGCTACGGGAGGTGGTGGCTTCCCTCCCTTACGGGAAGTCCTCAAGCAAAGGTGGGATACACTAGGAATTTCTCTTCAGGTGTGGGTTGAGCTGGAAGGTCCTTTGAGGTCTCTGGAATTGTCTCAAAGGTGTATACAATACACACACATATATATATATATATTTATGTGTATGTGTGTATATGTATTGTGGTAAAATATGAAAGTTTTTAACAGTCGGTTAGGATAACTGAAAGACGCCAGTTTTTGAAGGACCACCCTTTTGGGGAGGAGACGAACAGTCCAAAAGCTTCTTCCATTTACTAGTCTGGGAGATAAATTAAGGGAAAAGTTAAGTAGGGGAGATTTATGATCTAATATCCAATTTTTAATCTCACAGTATGTATACACACATACATATACACACATTTATATATATGTATATATATACAGACATATGTATACAAACATATATACATATATATGCTTGTGTTTCCACACCTTTCTAGACTTTCTCCTGAAAAATGGTGAGATTTCCCTGTTCAACTAGGTGAAAGTGGATAGAGCCCTATGCCTTGGGTGAGGAAGACCTAAATTCAAATTCAGCCTCAGATGCTTATCAGCAGTGTGACCTTGATCAAGTCACTTTACCTCTGCCTCAGTTTCCTGATCTATAAAATGGGTATAATTACATTACATACCTCCCAGGGTCGTTGTGAGACTCAAACAAGGTAATATTTGCAAAATGCTCAGCACACAGTAGGCACAATATACTTATTCCCTCCACCAGCTGCCTTTTTTTTGTCCTTTATCTGCCCCTAATGAGCTGTGAGATCTTGAATAAGTATACTGTCCGGGTCTCACATTTCTTCATCCATAGCAGGATCGGGCTATTTGTTGGTCTATTTGTAATATTTTTCAATTCAGCCTCGAATAAATACAATGAACTCTGCAAACAGTCAAGTGCTCCAGGCTGTTACTGTTATATCATTGAGGGCAGCTAGGTGGCGCAGTGGATAAAGCAGCGGCCCTGGATTCAGGAGGACCTGAGTTCAAATCCAACCTCAGACACTTGACATTTACTAGGTGTGTGACCCTGGGCAAGTCACTTAACCCTTATTGCCCCCCCCCCCCCCCCCGCCAAAAAGAAGTTTTAACCACATTGGTCTCCAGCACCAAGGGCAACCAGAATAGGGAGCTAATACTTAATCTGGTAATTCCTCTACACTCAAAGGGTAGGCTTTGCCCTTGAAAGCATGCTGTTGAGGCTCTCTCAGGGTTTAATTAGGCCCCAGTATAATCAAGACTTTTGGGGCAGCTAGGTGGCGCAGTGGATAGAGCACCGGCCCTGGAGTACCTGAGTTCAAATCCGGCCTCAGACACTTAACAGTTACTAGCTGTGTGACCCTGGGCAAGTCACTTCACCCCAATTGCCTCACTAAAAATTAAAAAAAAAAGACTGTTGAGTACACTCAAAACAGAGCCAAGATGCTCAACCTCCCATGGTATCCTTGCAGAGAACTTCTCTGCCCTTGCTTCTCTTTCAAGTTTTCTAGGGACCACTTGGGCTACTTTCCTAATGCTACCTCAGTTCAACCCAACAAGCAATTATTAAGTGTCTACTGGGGCTTACAGATAATTGATGTCTCCTACTGGGACTGAAACCCAAACCTGACCCTAAAGGCACCACTACCTCCCAGAGGACAACCAGGGCTGGAGAGAGGGGCCAGCCATCACCTAAGATCCCCCAGAGCACTTGGTGCCAGGCCAGAATTTCCAGGGTCACCTTTTCCTGATTAGTTGCCAGCATCCCCAGTCTGACACCACTGTGTATTTCCAGCTTTATCTCCCTGTGACTTTCCTCCGCTCACTATGTTCTCATATTCTCTCTCCCATTAGACTATAAGCTTCC
The DNA here is from genome assembly GCF_019393635.1 of Dromiciops gliroides. NCBI lineage: Eukaryota > Metazoa > Chordata > Mammalia > Microbiotheria > Microbiotheriidae > Dromiciops > Dromiciops gliroides. Next base: position 18,737,128 of record NC_057861.1, on the reverse strand, counting down.
TGAGGGCAGGGCCTGTCTTTTGCCTTTCTGTGTATCCCCAGTGCTTAGAACAGTGCCTGGAACATAGCAGATGGTTAATAGATGCTTATTGATATGACTTTAGAACAGAAGAATTGGGCAGCTAGGTGGTGCAGTGGATAAAGCACCGGCCCTGGATTCAGGAGGATCTGAGTTCAAATCCGCCCTCAGACACTTAACACTTACTAGCTGTGTGACCCTGGGCAAGTCACTTAACCCCATTGCCTCACCAAAAAAAAAAAAAAAAAAAGAACAGAAGAATTGTGTCTTGTCTAAAATTATATCCTCCAAACCAGTTGGTGCTTGAGAAGCTGTTGGACAGGGTGTAAGTAAATAGAGGGCTAGACTCAAGTTCAAATTCTGTTTCAGATATTAACTAGCTGTGGGACCCTGGGCAAGTCCCAGCCTCAGTTTCCTCATCAGTAAATAATAACAGTAACAGTTACCATTTATATAACAAAAGTTTTTACATGTCTCTCATTTGATTCTCACAACCATCCACTTGTAATTATTTCCATTTTACAGATAAGAAAACTGAGGCAAACAGAGATTAAGTGACTTGCCCAGGGTCATACAGCTAGTAAGTGTCTGAAGTGGGATTTGAACTCAGTTCTGTCAGGTGTTCTAGGCACTATGGCGCCACCTACTGGCCTTCTAGGGCCAACTAAAACCATTCAGATCCCTCCTCCTTTCCAGTACTCGAAGTCAACCATCAGCTCCTTCCCAAGTGCTCCATGAAGCCTTGAACTTTGTCATCTGTATAACTGAGGGGGGGGCAGACGAGATACTCCCAAGCCTCTGCCAGAGCTCAATCAATGATTCCAGAAGTCCCATCTTCTTCCACCAAACTACCTGAGGGCTGGGAAGTTTTCATTTTTGGTCTTTGGCTCCCCAGGGCCTAACACTGTGCCCAGCACAGAAGAGGTGGTTAATAAAAATGTGTTCAATGAAAATGAACCCGAGAAGCAGCTAGGTGGCGCAGTGGAGAAAGCACCGGCCCTGGATTCAGGGCCTCAGACACTTACTAGCTGTGTGACCCTGGGCAAGTCACTTAACCCTCACTGCCCTGCAAAAGAAAAAAAGAAAAAAAGGAAATGAACCTGAGAAGAGAGGATCCCCAGGCACCAGAGGGAGGGAAGCACAGCTGCCCTGTGCCCTGATTAAGGGTCCTCTTTACTGGTCTGGTGGCCCTCCTCCGGACACCATCCAGCTTGTCAGCACCCTTCCTGAGAAATGATGGGACCCCAGCGCTCAGGCCCAAATACTGTTGAACTGGCCTTTAGGCTTAGGTACTGGGATGTTTAAACTCCTCTCTCCAACCAAAAAAGTCTTGAAACAAGGCAAAGTGAAAATAATAGTAGATTTTATTGGCATAAATCACAGGAACTTAAATGGGAAAAGCAAAGTTAGAAGTTTATAGGGGAAAAAATATCAAATCAAACTGTTGACCTAGAGAGGCATCTCCCAGATGTCCCTGACCCTGAAGGGGAGGGACAGGGGCAGGTCACTGTAAACAGAGCACTAAGGTCTCATGGTGGACATATGGACACCCCCAAAAACAGAGCTGAGCTGGCGTGGCCAGCTCCTGGCTTTCATTCAGCTAACCGTGCGCTGAGATGCCAGCTAGATCTGCCCCTCCCCTCCACTGCCCGCCAGCACCACCAGACTGCCCTTTGCCCTGTCTGTGGTCCATTTCCAATGACCAGAGGAGGCCCCAGGAGTGGAGAGGGCTGGCAGCTCCACCCGGGGATTCAGGTAAGCTTCCGTTTCAGCTACAGGGAAAACTTTCCCAGGATTCTCTCAAGATCTGACTCAGGAGACTTGAGAATATTTCATGGCCCGTAACCAGACTGAGGCCCCTTCAGTTTCACTCATGACGGTCATCACAAAACGGGGACAGAGCCAGAGCCAGAGCAAATCCTTCTCCATGACCGCATTCCCAAGTTTCCATGGCACAAAAGGTCTAGGAGGATGCCCAGGGTCAGCGGGCATCCTTTACCCAGAGTGTTGGAGCAGTGGTCTGGGAGACTAAGGCCTCAAGAGAGAAGACCCAAGGTGATCGATCACTGGAGGGCTGGGAGGTAGGGCCTCCCCACCCCCTTATGGCTTATTCCAGCAGAAATCGGGCAATCCCATCGTGCATCCCCCCGCCCGAGTCTCTCCCAACCACCCAACACATATTACATTGCTGACCTCTCTCAAGAAGGCAGGCAAGTAGGCTAAGTTAGCAGAGACCCTGGTGGACAGAGTCTGAGAGGAAGGGGGTCTGAACACAGCAGTTTACAAAATGTTCCAGGTGAACTGTGAGGGAGGGAATAAAAAAGGCCAACTGGTTGTGCTAGAGAGAGCTACTGGCTGCCTCTCCCCTAGAAGCCCTCAGTACAAAGAAAACCCGATGAGTTAAGAGCGCCGGAGAGCAAAGCCGGCCTGGGTCACTGCCCCCAGGGGGTCCGAGAGCAGGGGGCAGAGGAGGGGGGCGGGGGTGCAGGACAAGGCCAGAAGGAACATCTTTAAAATCTTTTCAAAATCATTTCAGAGAGAGAATTAAAAGCAACTCAGACGAATAGGAATTCAAACCTCAGTGTAGAAATCTATCAAACGTGGGACAGCGTCCAGCCGGGGGAGCCGTGCTCACGGCACCTGCCAAGCCAGGTGGGAGCCCACGGACTGGGCTCAGTCGCCCGCAAAGTCAATATAAAATATTATTGCTGTAGAGCCCTTTCTCAGTAGAACCAACTGAATGAGAACCGCTAGAGAGGAGGCCTCAGGTGGAGAAGATGATGGCTGGGGACAGCCAGAGGGAAGGGGGCCCCGGGGACCCCCAACTGCCTTCTCCGCAGGTGGGTTTATGCCGGCGTTCACTTGGCAGGGGCAGGCCGCCCTCCAGAGTCCCGAACCAGGGGATGGGGTGAGGAGGAAGGATGGGGAGGGGGAGCAACAAGGTTAGGAAAGTTCTGCCCCTCAAAAACTCCCTGAATGGGCAGCCCTGGTTCTGGGGATGCCCAGTGACCTGGCTAAGAAATGATTCCAGTGTGGGGGGCCAGGGTCTGCATGGCAGGGAGGAGACCTCTCCCACCACAAAAGGAAGAGAGGCAGAGAGAACAAGGAAGGGGGAGGGAAGCGGCCCGGACCCGGATGTGACTTCTCCACTCTCCTGCCCCCCGCCCCCTAGTCTGGCCCAAGAGCAGGCTCCGACCCCTGCCATGAGGTCTGCGGGGCCTAACAGAAGAGCTTGAGGAAGCAGTTCTGACAGTAGGGTTTGTCATTCTGTTCCTTGAAGGTCCCCTTGTTGAGCTGCTTGAGGCAGAAGGCACAGACGAAGTGCTCCGGGTGGAACTTCTTGGCCATGGCGGTGATGCAGCGGCCCGTGATGGGCTTCTGGCAGCCGGAGCAGAGCGAGCCGCGGCGCTCGTGGTAATGCACCTCACAGTAGGGCTGCCCATCGTGCTCGAAGAAACTGCCATTGATAAATGGCGTGAAGCATTCCTGGCAACACAAGGAAGGACGTCACGGGCGGCGGCAAAGGGGCCCGGGCCCTCCTGCAGAGCCCCCGGAGAGGGGCCGGAGGCGGGGGAGCAGAGACAGGACCTTGGAGGCCAGACCAAGCCTCAGGGAGAGCCAAGGCTGCCCAAACAGTAAGAGGTAGTGGCCAGACTTGAACTCAGGGCCAGGGATTTTATCTTTGCCCTGAAGAGATTCCCTAGGGCCCAAAGCCCAGGACTGGATATCCTATAAGGCACCCTCATCCCTGTCCCCCCAAGAAAGGAGTCGGCCACTGGATGCTGAAGTCCATGGGCCTCCCTCAGGAGTGTAACTGAAGACAATGGGCCTTGGCAGAAGGCACAGCAAGGGAGAGGAGGGGGCGGCGGGCGCCTTACCCGGCAGACGAAACACTCAGGGTGCCAGAGGGTGTTGAGTGCGGAGATGTAGTTCTCTAGGATGGCCCGGGCACAGCCACCACATTTAGGGGCAAACATGTCGAAGTAATCTTTTCGACAATATGCCTTCCCATCTTTCTCATGGAACCCTGCACGGGAGAGAAGAGCACACGGTAGGTTTGGAGAAGGCCAGGAAGGGGCTAAGAACAGGGGATGTCAGAGCTGGGAGGAGCCTTAGAACAAGAGCTGGGAAGAGCCTTAGAACAGGGGATGTCAGAGCTGGGAGGGCCCTAGAACAGGGAATGTCAGAGCTGGGAAGGGCCTTAGAACAGGGGATGTCAGAGCTGGGAGGAGCCTTAGAACAAGAGCTGGGAAGAGCCTTAGAACAGGGGATGTCAGAGCTGGGAGGGCCCTAGAACAGGAAATGTCAGAGCTGGGAAGGGCCTTAGAACAGGGGATGTCAGAGCTGGGAGGAGCCTTAGAACAGGGGATATCAACTGCAAGAGAGCTTAGAAATTGTGTAGTTTAAATGTCCTGGTCAAGGCCACAGAGCAGGTCAGGGGCAGGATTCAAACCCAGCACTCTCTTCACTACTATCTCTCTAACATTAAGAACACAGGCTCCTAAATTGAAAGGGGCCTCTGAGGCCACTGAGTCCCTGACTCAGGCCAGGATCCACTCCCCACCCCCACCCGTCCCCAGAGACCACAGACCCCTCCCACCCCAGCTTGGTACCTTCCGGTCCAAAGAAAGCCCCACACTGGGCACAGAAGAAGTGCTCGGGATGCCAAGTCCGGTCCAGGGCTGTCACCACTTTCTAGAGAAGAGAAAGCCCAGAGGGTAAAGCTGCTGACAGGGGTGGGCTGGGTCCCTGGGCAGAGTCACGGCCAGGGGAATGCCTCTGCCTCCACGGTGGCCCCAGGAAGAGGCAGAGGGGCATTAGACAGCCTGGCACTCACTCAGGGCCCCTCCCCTCCCCCGGCCCATACTACTCTGCAGAGCCATGGTATTCATCCAACAATGTGCCCCGGAGGGCGGGGCTGCTGGTCTTTTTATGCCCAGAGCCTGGTACAGAGTAGGTGGCTAATGCTTGCTGAATGAATGAATGAATGAATGAATGACAAACAAATGTGTTTTCTTGCCATCCACTAGCCACAGCTGCCCATTCCCTCACCATGATCCCTGCCCCTTGGTCAAGCCTCCCCACTCTTTGGTCCAACTTTCCAGGCTAGATACTTCCAGGCTCCCAGTGACTGGTCCTGCCCATGGGAGGCACGCCTGCCCCGCCCCGCCCCGCCCAGACACTCACATCCAAGATGGGCCCGTTGCAATAGTAGCATCGAGGTGAGAAGAGGTTGTGATAGTCCTTTTCACAGTAGGGCTGCCCATCGCGCTCAAAGAAATTCCGGGAGCCAATCTCTTCCTGGCAGTGGGTGCAGACGAAATGCTCTGGGTGCCAAGTCTTCCCCATCGCTGTCACCACCTGGGGGGGGGGGGAGAGCAGGAGGAAATGAGGAAGGTTGGCCAGGGGAGGATGAGGGAGGGGGCCTGGGACGAGCCCAGCAGAGGGTCAGGTTCTTGAGGGCAGGCAGTCTGTGCCCGCCCCCCCCCAAGCTCACTGCCTGGCACAGGGGTCGTCATTGTTCAGCCATGTGCAACTCCTCCTGACCCCGTCTGGGGTTTCCTTGGCAGAGATATTGGAGTGGTTGCAAATTGGCTCCCCCAGCTCATTTTACAGATGAGGAAACTGAGGCAGACACCATTAAGTGACTTGCCCAGGGTCACACAGCTATTATGTGTCTGAAGTCTGATTTGAACTCAGATCTTCCTGACTCAAAGTCTGGAGCTCTATCCACTGTGCCAAATAAACCCAGTTACTGAAATAAAATGAAGCCTTTCTCTACCCCTAGCCCTACCTACCCACTGAGTCAAAGGATCTTACCACCTCCACCCCCACGGGGGTGTCAAACCTTCTCAGGGGCAGGCATGCCTCTGGGCCAGGCTGTCTCTGTTCCCCCCTCCCTCTATACTCTGCCCACCTCCCATTCCCGCATCACCTGTCCAGCAATGGGCTTCTTGCAGGCTCCGCAAACACCTTTGGCAACCGTGGCCACACCCAATTTGTTCAGGTCCGACTGCAGGCTGCCCAGCATGCTGTCCAGCTGGCTCCCTGGCTTTGGGGGGCCACCAGGTGGGGAGCTGCTCCCTGCCTTCCCCTGGGCCATGAACTGTGGAGTGGGAGGAGAAAGGTGGTCGGTACAGGGCAGACATCTACATCTCTGGCTGGGAGACCAGGGAAGGGTTTTCTGCCAAACTGGAGGCTTCCTACGGTTCAAAGCCCCTCAACCCATTCTACAGACACAGTAACTGAGGCGAGCAAGAAATCTGGTGACCTTTCTGAGGCTGAACACTAAGACAGGGATCAATCCATCCAGGTCGCCCCTTGTTTGCCTCTCACAGCTTGGAGAAAGAAGGTCCCTGAGGGAGGGAAGCCAGACATGACCCCTCTTGTCCCACCTACCTCCAGCCTGACTAGACAATATTTATCCTTCCCCACGGCCACCCTGACCAGAGAATAAGGCCTTTTCTTACAGAGAGACGGACGGGTCTAGACATTAATGCACATGGGAAGGGCCTGATGCTCGTGGACTGAATGACTGATTGATCTAGTTCAGCCCTGGAACCCAGTGACCTCCAGTGATCCTCTGGCCAGGCTGCCGACGAAGGCAGCTTCTTCCCATCATCAACAACAACAGAGCCAAGGGAAGAGGCGCCCACTCCAGCTGGGGGAGGCCTGGAGAGACCAGGGCTGACCCCAAGAGAGCTCCTTGGAGCAGGGAAGCCCCCCAGGCACCAGGCCTGGCTGAAAGGTAAGACCAAAAACCCTCAGCAGGGCCCCCGTGGAGCTAGGAGCCCAGGACCAGTCCTAGGGGGAGGAGAGGGGCAAACCTCGGGAAAGGCCAGGGCTGCAGGGAGCTCACTGCCGCGAGGAGACGGGCTGGCTGCCTTCCTGAGGGGGGGAGGGCTGGGGGGAGGGCGGGCGGCCATTGGGGCGAGGGGCTGGGCTGCCGAAGTCACCGCCAGTACCTGTGGAGGAGGGCAACAGGCCTGGGTCAGTGGCCTGACTGGGGGGCTGGAGGGAGGCGGAGGCACTGTGGAAAGGGACTGGGGCCCCGACCACCAACACTGGCTACAATGGCTCAGTTAGCCCTAGGGGCCCCGAGGGGCAAGCCTGCCTGAACTGGGGGGAAGAGGGGATCCTCGTCAGTCTGACAGCCGACAGACACGGGGAGACGGGCGGCGGCCGGGGTGCGGAGCACGCAGGAGACAGAGGGCACGGGGCCCGGGGCAGCTGGGCGCCCCTCCTCCTCACAGGAGGCACCCCTGGCCCTCAGAGGCCCGGGGGAGGCGTGGGCCCGGGAGGCTGGTGCCTGGGGACAAGGGGAGCCACTCTCAGGAGTGTGTCTGAGATACTGGAGAGAAGGAGAAGGAGGAGGAGAGACAGGAACTGATACGGTTCTTCTGAAGGGAATGGGAGAATCAGGAGGAAAGACAACCTGGGAAAGGAAGGAAGGAAGACAAGTGAGGACGAGAGAAAGGAAAAGCCTCAGCGATGCTCCCACCAGACGGGGCAAAGGGCCAAGCCCCACCCCTGAAGAATCCCAGAGACCAGGGCCCTGATGAGGGTTTGAGACACCTACTGACCGCACAGGCCTCCAGCTCCTCTTTTAGCCCCAAGCCACACAAAATGGCCCTAACGGCGGGCAGAACCAAGAGCCAGAGGAGATCGGGAAGGGCTCCAGATGCCCCCTCCTCCCCTCTGTGGCCCTGCTGAGCGACCCCTCCCCGATACCTTCTCTACAACCTGTCCCCCGTCCCTCTTCCCTCGGGGCTGCACAGTGATGACAACCCCCTCTGTCAGCCAAGCCTCCGGGTCAGCCTCTGCCTCGTCCACCCCCTCTTCCTCTGGCCTGATGCCCAGCCGGCCCTGCAACTCAGCAACGAGCTGGTCCTGAGACGGGGTCTTGTGGAGCACGGCAGGGCCCAGGCGTCGACGCGGGGAAGGTTCCCGTGACATGGGGTGCGCATGGCCTGTCTCCCGGCTCCTCCTGATCACAGAGCGGATCTGAGGGACAGGGGAAGCCGGTCACCGCTGGCTCCTTTCAGTCCCCCTCTGGCTACCGGGGAGGCCACGCAATACAAAGCTTGTCACTGACCCGGGTCCCCATCAAGCACCGAGGAGGAAAATTCCACACGGGAGAAACAGCTGGATGTTCAGAAAGAGCAGGGCAGCAAGGCCTGGCAGACCTTAGATACAAGAAGGGGCACCCAGAAATCTGGGTTCTACCTCTAACCTTCCTATCTGTGAAATGGGAACAAGGATACACTGTGCCCGGCCCACCTCACGAGGCAGCTGCGAGGATCAGAGAGGTGCAATTGTATTAGTAAGAGACCCCCTGGCGTGGAGGGAGCTGGCCCGCCCCGGCCCGGGCCCAGAGAGTCAAGGCCATGCATCAGCCGCAAGGGGGGAAGTCTCTCCGTTCTCAGCTCAGGCTCATGTTCTTCTGAGGACATGGTGGGGGTCCCCGGTGCTCCCTGCTGACCACCATGCACAAGGGCTCTGTCAGGGCTCATGCTGTTAGTGCGGCAGGAGGGGCTGGGCAACGTCCAATCTCACACCATGCACCAGGGGCCATGCACGGCAGCCACGGCTGCCCTCCCCCTCTGGGGCCTGCCTGGCCAGAGGTGGAAATCCTCTCTGCAGCCGGAGTCTCCTCTCCCGGGGGTGGCTCCAGTTTGTCTCTGCTGGCCCAGCTCCTCAGGCCTCCCCCGGTGGGGCTCACGGCAGACGTGTCTCTCTTCCTAGGGCTCTCCTGGTCTGGCTCTTTCTTGGCCTGGGCGGGGTGGCTGCCATCCCGACCCATCCGACCCTGCACAGCCGAGGTCTTCTGCGGTCTGGGCTCCTTGGCAGGGCCCCAGGTGTCTGGGAAGAAGTCGCATCGGTTCACAGCAACAACAGCTGGCTCAATGGCTCCTTCCATAGCACAAGCAGCTTCGTGCAAATCCGGGGGCTCCGCGGACCCCAAAGCCCGCCGCTGCTCCCTCGAAGCACTGCCCACCTCCTTTAGATGAGGAGGGCTGGTGGGCACCTTCCAGGATGGGCTGGGCTGCCGGGGCCTCGCATGCGCTTTGGGCAAGAAGGAGCCTGAACAGAGCTCCTCGGGAAGCCGAGTCTCACGGCCAAGGCCCTCTCCAGCCCTGTCTTCCATTTGAATCGGGTCCTTTGTCCCTAAGGGACACCCATCTACGGGGTATAACCCACAGCTGCCAGCACCAGACAGCCCCCCGGGCCTGGCTGGATCAGGCCATCGCAGAGGAGCAGGGGCTGCGAGGGGAACTGAGGACAGAGGTGGGGGGCTCCTCCCTGGGTCCCCATTTTCTTCAATGCACAGGATGCCAGAGGCACTCCCCCAGTCACTGGAGAGGTGTCTAGTTTGGGGCGTCAAAGAAGTAGAAGATGAAAGGGCGCCCTGAGGTTCCTGGGGGGCATGCGGACGGGCCAACAGCTCCAATCTCGGGCACACAGAGGAGCTGGTCTGGAGGAAAATCAGGACAAAGGCAGAGGGAGTTCAAGACCCCTCGGCCTTGGCACGGGCTCCAGCCTCAGGATCCAGGGCTCCATCTCCCGCAGGCGACCCCTCGGATCTAAGCGGCTCATGACAGGGAGCTCACTTCCTCCCAGACTCTCAGAACAGACAGCCAGGCCCCCAGACTGCCTGGGGACACGCAAGAGGGTGTCCAAGGGCAAATGGCCGACAAAAAAGCAGCAAACTTCAGGGGGGTGTTGGGGTGGGGGTGGGGGGGTGTCTCTTAAAAGATGAGAGGAGGTAATGTCCAGATGATGCCCCCAACACACACACACACACACACTCATACATAGGCTCTTGCACACACACTTATACATACACTCACACATATGCTCTTGCACACACACTCATACATACGCTTACACATATGCTCTCACACACACGCACGTACACACACTCATACATATGCTTACACATGCTCTCACACACACGCACACACACTCATACATACGCTCACACATATGCTCTTGCACACACGCGCACACACTCATACATACACTTACACATATGCTCTCACGCACACACACTCATACACACGCTTACACATATGCTCTCACACACACTCATACATACGCTCTTGCACACACACTCATACATACGCTTACACATATGCTCTGACACACATGCACGCACACACACTCATACATATGCTTACACATATGCTCTCATGCACACACACTCATACATATGCTTACACATGCTCTCACACACACACGCACGCACACACACTCATACATATGCTTACACATGCTCACACACACTCTCACACACACCCTCTATAAAGAGACCCACTGCGGTCCCATGTGATGGAGAAACAGGAGTTTTCGATGCCCTACAAGCACCACACTTTGGGTTCCCAGTGACCACCTCCTACTGGTCTGCTCCTCCCTGGCACTGAAGCCTTTATTCCCCAACAAGAAACCATCATTCTTGTTCCCCGCCTTGAGTTAAGCTTCTCACAAGGTCTATGGTCTCCCCTTCCCCAGCCCCCACTAGACAGGAGACACCATCGGATGCATCATCACCACCGTACAGTCCAAACTTTAGTCCCCGATAAGGGGATCCTTCTGACCCCGGCCTAGAGTCCAAGGCTCGTCCCCCTCCCTATGATGGACCAAAGAACTCCCCAGAGGCACGTCCTCCAAGATGCCGCCGCCTCCCCATACGGAACCAGGGCAAAGCCGACCCCCAGAGGGCTCAGTTCAAGCTCCGCTGGCAGAGACCAAAGGCTGGTGGGATGGCTCCCCCTCCCTGCGCCTCCCCAAGGCTGCCATCTGACCCAGAAGGCAAGGCGAGGTCAGCAAGTTGTTGGAGAAATCAATCACCATCGATACCCATTTAGATCCTGGCAGATCTCTCATCTTCTAAATAAAACATCCCAGCCCATCCCTGGGGGGTGCGGGGGAGGGTGGCCCAGAGGCTGGGCTGGGAGGGGCTGGGCAGGGTGAGAGACCAGTCTCAGAATAAGCTACTGGTCAGTGCCGGCCCACCAGCCAAGGGTGTTGGGTTTCCCACAGTGGCGGCTGGTGGGAAGGAGAAGCCCAGCTGCCAGACCACAGAGGGAGGGAGGAGAGTGAGCTGTGGAATCAGCCCCAGGAATTCTGGGCAAAGAATAAGTCATTTATCAAGGGCTGGAAGGCAGAGGCCCCCACCCCCACCCCGGGGTGCCGATGGAGGGGGAGGAGGCCAGAGCAGGTGAGAGCTGACCCCTGGGCTTAGGGCCCTCAGAGTCAATGTCCCCCCCTTAACCCAATGCCATCCACTGGCAGAAGCCAGTGTGGATGGAAGCCCTTGTCTGTTCCAGCCCCACCAGCCTCAGCAGCTCAGGAGGTGGGAGCCACCCTCTACCCAGTCTGGCCCAAGGTGGCACCTGATGCTCCCCCAGCCAGGGCTGGACCAGTAGGCAGGGCATTCCATGCTCAGATTTGGGCACGGGTCCGAGGAGGGATGGGGATCAGGGACGCTGGGGTGACAGGGACAGGGGGCACGACACAGGCCGGCAGAGCACCTTGAAGTCCGAGAGGGAGGCCATGAGCTCGTCCAGCTCCCTGGTGGCCGAGGAAGCCGAGATGCGGGTCTGCTGCTGGCTGGATGTGACGCGCTGAGGATTGTTCATCTCTCCCTGGTTCACAGTGATAGCTGGGCTGTAGGGAAGGGGCACGGGCATGGTGAGCCACGAACACCTTTCCAGGTGGCATTTTCTTTTTTTTTTTTTTTTTTTTAGTGAGGCAATTGGGGTTAAGTGACTTGCCCAGGGTCACACAGCTAGTAAGTGTTAAGTGTCTGAGGCCGGATTTGAACTCAGGTAGTCCTGACTCCAGGGCCGGTGCTCTATCCACTGTGCCATCTAGCTGCCCCTCCAGGTGGCATTTTCAACAATGGGATGGAGCACCCCATCCCCAGCCCGCACTCCTCCCCAGGTCGAGGCTCGGCACCCCCAGTCTACCCTGGGGGCTCCCTATCCAAATGGCCACAACCAGCCAGGCCCTGAAGCCTTTAGCAGAGAAGCAAATTTTAGGGAAATCCCAGGCAGATGTGGCAAGGAGAGGTTTATGGGAGCTTTGTGACACTTCTCTGAACCATTTATTAAGCACCAATTGTGTGCAGGGGCTAAAAATAAAGAGGGGGGGGCAGCTAGGTGGCGCAGTGGATAAAGCACCGGCCCTGGATTCAGGACTCCCTGAGTTCAAATCTGGCCTCAGACACTTGACACTTAACTAGCTGTGTGACCCTGGGCAAGTCACTTAACCCTCATTGCCCTGCAAAAAAAAAAAAATTAAATAAAGGGGGGGGCACCCCAGTGCCTGCCTCCCTTCTCAACCACCTGCTCAGAAAGCTTATGAACTCCACGTCCCAGGATCTGTGATCCCACCAGTGGGGGCTTCCTTACAGCACGCTGAGACATCAGGGACCATCTCAGGTGCTATTTATTTATACAGACCCTTAAGCTCTACAAAGTGTTTCAGAGCTGTTCTCTCATTTTCACCCTAACAATGCTGAGGAGTATTATTGACCCCATTTTACAGATGATGAAACTGAGGCCCAGAAATGACCTGTCCACAGTCCTACCACTAGTGTCAGCGGTGGAATCTGAGCCCATTCTTCCAATGCCCTTCCTAACATACCCATGTGTGATGAAATAGTGGGATTTAGCAGATACTCAAAGACCCACCTGGAGATTAATCTAGACTGATTGAATCAAGTGAGAGTGATTGACTGCTGATTAGTCTACTCCAAAGTTAACTAGATTGTAATCACACCTGGCTAGCCCTTAAGAAGGTATTGTTCTGGGGGCAGCTAGGTGGCGAAGTGGATAAAGCACTGGCCCTGGAGTCAGGAGTACCTGAGTTCAAATCCGACCTCAGACACTTAACACTTAACTAGCTGTGTGGCCCTGGGCAAGTCACTTAACCCTCATTGCCCTGCAAAAATTAAAAAAAAAAAAAAAGAAGGTATTGTTCTGGGGCAGCTAGGTGGTGTAGTGGATAAAGCACTGGCCCTGGAGTCAGGAGTACCTGAGTTCAAATCAGGCCTCAGACACTTAATACTTACTAGCTGTGTGACCCTGGGCAAGTCACTTAACCCCAATGGCCTCACTAAAAAAAACAAAAACAAAAACCAAAACGAAGGTATGGTTCTCGGAAGCTAGACTGTGAACTTAACTTGAGAACACCTTCAAGTTCAGTGAACCAATGGATTTGGATAATGCCAACCAATCAGCTTGAAGCAGCGTGTAAGGCCCACCTCTGTTCCAGACCTATAAAAGCTTCCACAATCAGTTTGCTAGAGAGTTCATGATTGAAGCAGGCTCCTGGCGGAGGACTTGAGGAAGAACCAGACCAGGCTGGAACTCTAAGCTAGATAGGCCTTTTCTTAATTTTCTGAACTCCATGTGAATACCTGTATGCTTTAATAAATGCTTACTGCCCAAAGACTGGTGCTAAAGCTTCTAATTTAAGGCAACCACAATTTAGATTTTAAACATCACACATGACAGGGAGAAAGGAATGAAGCATGAATTCCCGGCCCCCCCCAGGCTCTTCCTAGTCTTATCAGGATCCAGGGTTCTAAAACCCAGAGGGAGGAGGAGAGAGCAGCTACTCAGGAAGTGCTGAGGGAGGGAGGGAGTGCTCAGGAATTTCCCACAGGCCCTCCAACCTAACACGGAGGCTCCAGGAATGCCCCCACACACCCTGCTGCTCCAGGCCCGGATGGTACTCACACAGGGCTGGGCACAGAGCTCTCCAGCTCATCCAGAAGGCTCTCCACGCTGGGTCTCACGTCCTCTAGCCCCCGGGCCCCATTCCGCTTGGGCTTCTCCTTCACTGGGGGGGTGGCCTTCCCACTCAGGGGGCTGTTGTTCTCGGGGACGACATAGTGAGGACTCAGCCCCCCGGGCAGCGGAGGACTCTGGTTAATGTCATCTTGGGAGAGAAGGGGAGATGGTTCATTCAGTGCCAGTGGAGGCCGCGCCGATGATGACTTAGGAGGGGGCGCTGGCCTGGGAGAAAAGGACCCGGGCGAGCAGCCCCCCACCCCCACCCCAGACATCCCCTTACCTGACAAGAAGCCAGAAGCAGGGCTGTGCTGGACGGCGTTCAACTCCAAGAGCAGGCGGTCCAGTTCTGACAGGTTACTGCCCAGCGAGGAGCTCATGATGGTGGGGGACGGCTCAGCGGACTTCTGCTTGTTGGGGAAACTGGAGGAAAGGAAGGGAGCCGTGAGGGTCTGCCTAATGGCAGGGAGATGGGGCAGCGCACAAGACACCAACCTGCAACGTCTGCCCAAATAAGCATCCCAGGTGGGAAGGCTCTGCAGCTTTATCTACAGCTGATCCACACAGGGAGAGCCGGCCCGGGCCCCCGCCACTGGGAGGGTCCTCCCAGGGGAGATTCCCTCAGGGTCTGGGCTAGACTAGGTGGCATCTGCCAGGACAGGCCCAGGGGGGAGGCAGGCAAGCTCTCCAAGCCGTAAGATAAAGCAATCACAGGGCTGGGACGTGGTAAGTTGGGAGAGGAAGGAAATTTGCTTCTCCCCCTCAGCTACCCAAAGAGGGAGCAGAGGATGGGGCCCAAGCTTCAGTCAGAATGCAACAGGAACGTGGGTTAGGCAACAAGTGACATTTCCACCTGACCAATAAGAGAGGGGGGGAGGGGAGGGGAGGGGGAGGGGGAGAGGAGAGGAGAAGAAGAGGAAGGAAAGGGGGAGGGGGAGAGGAGGAAGAGGGAGGACAGAGCAGGAAGGGGAGGCCACCTCCTGATAACGGTAACCCCCACAAATGGCATTTTTGTAGCTCTCTAAGCCCATCATTGCATAAAGGGTGTCACCTGTGACTCCCTACGATTCTGAGCCGTTGGCAAGACAAGGATTAGAATATATGCACAGACTCCAAGGTGGAGAAGGCATCTGGAGACTCAGAGAATCGTCCATTTGGAGCTGGACTAAATTTTAGAAGCCAACTAGTCCCATCCCATTTTACAAATGAGGAAACTGAGGCAGAGAGACGTGAAACAACCCGAGGCAGATAGGTATCACAGTGGTTAGAGCCCTGGACCCAGAATCAGGAAGACCCGAGTTCAAATACAGCCTCAGACAATCACCAGCTGGGTGATCTGCTTGCCTCAGTTTCCTCACCTATAAAGTGAGAACAATGATAGCGCCTACCTCCCAGGGCTGTAAAGGCCTCTGCAAACTTTAGTGCACCCTGTATGTGCCCACTATCATTATTATCACTGTCATTATTGTCCAAGGCCAACAGGCAGGACGCTTTTTAACTCGGCCGCCCTAGTCCCCGCCCAATCCCTTCCCACTGTACTTGGCCCTCCAAGAGACCCCGTCCAGAAGACAAGCCCCCACCCCATGCTGGGCACTCAGAGTGACCACACGGGCCGGTACCTGTACACGTGCTCTTCCTCGCTGGCTCCACGGGGGCAGGGTGACCCAAGGCTGTCCCGGGACACAGGGACACTGGGATTTTTCACACTGGAACCGTACACAGGAGATTGGGGAGGAGGCTGCTGGGATAAGACACCGGATCAGGGCCGGGGCTGTGGACAGGGCGAGGCAGCAGCTCCACCCCAGAGGAGGTGGCAGGGGCAAGTCTAGGGGAGACTCCAAGTGGTCCTGAATCATCAGCAAACCCGCCCCCATCCTGGGAGGCTCACACTCAGCCCCACAGGCCCACTGGGGGCTTTCCGCTGCCTGGTGATTAACACTGTCCACTGCTCCGACCATGCATGGTTGGGATGACTGGGGCTTTTCCAGACTCTCCTCTCATCAACTCCCCTGAAAGCCTGCTCCCCGGCCCACCCTTCCCTCCAGGCCACCGGCTCTGTTCCATTCCTGAGCCCCACCCACGGGACCCTCCCACGGTGTGCCATGGGGGTCTACAGACCCTACCTGCTGGTGGATGTATCGGGAGCCGCTGGTCTGCCACTGGTCCAGGGGGTCGAGGACGGTGCCGTTGAGCGCCTCACTAGAGGGGGGTGGGGGGACCGGAGGGGGCACCGCAATCTCTTGATACGTGTGGTTTCCCGTGGGGTAGGAATAGGGGGTCTCCTCAGACAGGAACACAGGCCGTTTGGAGATGTGGGATGTGGTGGACTCCAAGTCCGCGAGCAAGGCGTCTGTGAGGAACAGGAGAACATGACAGGCATGTGAAACCACAGAGGCCTCCCCTGGTACCGAGGGCCCAGACACATGACCCACTCTCCTAGGGGAAACTCACAGCTAAGGGCGTGCTGGGACACAAACAGGACCGCCTGCCCGGGTCGTCCTCCCACATCCCCCCCAAGCAAACCTGACAAGGCTCCCCTGGACTGCAGAGCCTCTTCCCAAAGTGAGCAGAGCCCAGGGCTCTCGGGGGAGAATGCTAGGCTTACTGAGAAGAGATAAGACATTCCTAACCAAGCAGGAGGGATTACTCTGGACAGAGGAGTAACGGGGAGGGGCCCCGTGCCACAGGCACAAGGAACCTTCTTTGGCTCTCTCCCTGTCAGAGGGGGGGAAAGGGTGCCAGTTCTGGTGGCCTGAACAGGCGGCAGGACCAAGGGGGACGGTGCTAAGTCCACCACAGGGCCCAGCTTCCCTGTGCTGCAGTGGCATTACCCAGAGCTACCCCAGGGCCCCTCAGCCCCACACCCCCTGCCAGGGTAACAGGTGAGAGCAGGGAAATCAGAGCCCCTCTGCCTCCTCACCCCAGCCCCCTGAACCCCATTCAAATCAACCAGCACTTAGCATGTTCCGGAAGGGACAAGGTCTCTGCCCACAAGAAGCGTACAGTCTAGGGGGAGGAAACACCCCGGACACAGATGAAGTCCGAGGCCAGGGAGGCGCCGACAAGGAGGTGGCCTCTCCCAGAGTCATCTCAGAACTGCCCAGAGCAGAGGGGTCAAAGGCCAGGCTAGCGGCCCCTGTGTCCACAACACTCCCTGGGGTGGCCAGAGCCAGATTAAGAAAGATACAATAAAGAGTAATGTCAACAAGTGTCCAGCAAGGAGCCTTCTGAGAGGTCCAGGATCACAAGCCGGCATGCGTCAGGCACAGGACTTGAACTCAGCTCCCAGACCAAGTTCCCATCTATCTACCCCACACTGCCTCTCTTCCATGACAATCTGAGGGTAAGGGTGGGGTGGGGGAAGGACCAACAATCTGGGGAATCAGGAAAGGAGAGCCAAGAAGTCACAAGTTCAAATTCTGGCAGACATATAATAGCTCTGTGGCCCTGAAGTAAGCCTCAGTTTCCCCAGCTGTACAATGAAGGGATTTCAACTTGCTGGTGTGTGTCTAAGACCCTTCTACCTGTAGCCTCACTCACAAGCCTGTGAGGAAGCACTAAAGAGGAACCCAGTTTGCCCCTGGACCAAGGTCCCTTCTTGAATTTCTAACCAGCCCAATCCTCAATCCTCCCTCCCCACCGTCAGTCCAGGAAAAAGGAGGAAAGGCCAAAGTCCAGGGCTCTCCAGCAACTTAAAATGCCAAGATGTCTGCCAACTCTGAGGATGCCCCCCCCCAGGGCTGGTTGATGCCCCCCCCCCAACCCCCACAATAACAGCCTCAGTGTGGTCAAACCTCGTAACCTGGTGCCAGTCTAGAAGTCTCCTCTCTTAGGTAGCAAAAACCTCCTACCCTCCAGCACAGAGAAACCTCGGGAAGGTTAGGGTGGGGCAGGCTAGCCTGGAGGACAGGTCTTGTGACGTCAGAGAAAAGAGACTTCCTGTGGTCCCACCCCATCCCTTCCACACGCCTGGAGCTTCCTCTTTCTAGGCCAGGTGAAACCAGAGGAAGCTGGGCTCGAGGGGAGCCAGAAAGCACCCAGAGATGGCCCAGGCCAGGCTGCCCCGAGCAGCAACCTCACAGAGTGGGGCCCAGGCCGACTCAGAGCCCTCTCTACCACACTTCCACTTGGTGCCCTGTCTAAATTCTACACACCGCCCCCTGAGCTCCACCCCAGCAGGTAGGAGGTGACAGAGGGGTGGATTTGGGCTTTTTCATCTGTGTGACCTAGGGCAAGTTCTTTCCCAGCTCTTGTACCCCCAATTTCCTCATCTGTAAAATCAGCGGGCTGGACTGACTTCTAAGTTCCCTCCTGGCTCTTACATTCTATGTCAGTGAGTAAGTCAATTGACAGCCAGGTGGCACAGAGTGCCTGGGTCCGGAGTCAGGAGGACCTGAGTTCAAATCTGGCCTCAGACACTTGACACTTACTAGCTGTGTGAGCCTGGGCAAGTCACTTAACCCACATTGCCTCACAAAAACAAACAAAAAGATACAGAAAAATGCAAATTAAACTGAAAAGTGTGTACTAAGTAGGGGGATATACCCCCACACACACACACAGGAAGCTGGCTGTTAAATATTTACCAGGATACCCCCTGCTTACACCTGCCATTTTGTGCCTCAGAATGCTCTATGTTCTAGGGTCCCCACAGGCTCTTTTATTTGTGATCTTAGGAAATGGGACATAGAATAAGGAATATCGTGGACAAATGGAGACAGACCTGGAGGAAGCTGGGAAAGAGGGCTCCAGCTGCATTCTGGGGCCATCTGGATCCTAATCTTCGGATCTGGTGAAATGGTTAAAGTTCTCAAGTTTCCTCCCTTGGTATGAGTCAACACAAGCTCAGGGCCAGACTGGGAGGAATGAGGGGGGAAGAAAGGAGGGGTCTTTCTTGAGAGGTGAAGCTCCCTCCCTCTGGGTGCCTGGGCCAGACTGGCACCCACCTGCTCCGTGGGTTTCAGTTACAGCCCCGCTAAGCGCCTCAGACAGCAGCCGGAGCCAATGAGAGAGCAGATAAAAGGGAGGCCATGAACAGGCCCCTCCCAGCCACCTGGACACAAACTCTCCTCCCTAAGTCCAAGACACCTCCATTCAGATCAACAAACATTCGCTAAGCACCTGCCATGTATACAAGGCAGCACACTTGGTGCCAAGGATACCAAAGCAAAGATAACAGGATGTTTGTTTATACGGGGGTGGGGTGGGGTGGGGGAGAGTAGGGTGCCTGCAGTGGATAGAACACCGGCCCTGGAGTCAGGAGGACCTGGGTTCAAATCTAGCCTCAGACACTTAACACTTACTAGCTGTGTGACCTGGGCAAGTCACTTAACCCCAATTGCCTCACTTAAAAAAAAAAAAAAAGAGCTAGAAGAGACCTCAGAGGACACTAAGTCCAACCCCATCATTTTATAGAATGGAAACAGGCCCAGAAAGGGTAAGTAAACTACCCAAAGTCACACAAGGGTTTGAGGTGAGATTTTAATTCAGGTCTTCCTGACTCCAGGTCAAGCACTGGGAAACCTAGCTGGCTCCTAAAGTGCCCGATCTGAGTTTGAATTCTGCTTCACACACTTACTAGCTGTGTGACCCTGGGCAGGTCACATAGCCTCTCTGACTTTGAATTCCCTCATCTGTAAAATGGTGATAAGCCTAGTGCCTGCCTCACTGGGCTGTGGTAAGGACAAAATGAGATGATATTTGTAAAGCGCTTTGCAAACAATGTCATACATGAATGCCAAATATTGTGGTAGTTATTAAGAAAATGCAAAATAATGTCAAATGGGAAGGAGCACAATTCCTTTGGAGGTGGTGTGGGAGCTGCACTTGGAGGACCTTCATTCTACCAAGGAGAGGAGGAGACATCATGTTTATATCCTGACTCCCAGCACAAGCCCCACCTAAGCTTTCTTCAGGGTTGGGGTCAAGGGGCAGACACCTGACATCAGCCTCCAAAATTAGTCATTCCTCCCCCACCCCTCTTTAGACCGGCCCCAGTCCACTGACTATCTCCCTCAGGAAGAAGATCCCTCTTTGCTGGTCAGCCAATAATCATTTATTAAGCATCTACTATGTGCGTCAGGCACCATGTAATGTGCTGGGGATACAAAAAGTGGCAAAAGCCAGTCCCTACCCTCGAGGAGCTCACAATCTAATGGGAGAGACAACAAGCAACCAAATATGTACAGAATAAATAGGAAATAGGGGCAGGTAGGTGGCACAGTGGATAAAGCACCAGCCCTGGATTCAGGAGGACCTGAGGTCAAATGTGGCCTCAGATACTTGACACTTCTAACTATGTGACCATGAGCAAGTCACTTAACCCTCATTGCCCCGCAAAAAAAAAGAGAATAAATAGTAATAATTAATGGTGAAGGCACTAGAATAAAGGGGGGTTAGGGAAGGCTTCCTGTCAAAGGCGGGATTTTAGTTGGAACTTAAAGGAAGACAGGGAGGTCAGTAGTTGGGCTGAGGAAAGAGTGTTCCAGGCATAGGAGAAAGCCACAGAGAATGCCCAGAGCTGAGAGATGGAGAGTCTGTGGAAGAGCCAAGAGGCTAGTGTTACTGGATGATAGAGGACATGCTGAAGAGTAAAAAGACAGGAAAGGTAAGAGGAGACTGCGTTAGGAAGGGCTTTGAATGACAAACAGAACATTTTTTATTTGCTCTGGAAGGCCACAGGGAACCACTGCAGTTTACTGAGAGGAGGTAGAGGGTGGGGATGACATAGTCAGACCTCACTGAGCTTTAGGAAAATCACTTTGGAGTCTGAATGGAGGATGGACTGGATGGAGTAGGGAGAGGCTGGAGGCAGCAGACCCAACTGCATCTACTACAATGGTCCAGGCATGAGGTGTTGAGGGCCTGCAGCAAGGATGGGACAGTGTGGGAGGAGAGTTGGGGAAGCATTTGAGAGATGCTGCACAGGTGAAATCAACCAGAGCTGCAGAGGTGAAATTGATGAGAGATGCTGCACAGATGAAATCAACCAGAGCTGCAGAAGTGAAACTAGTAAGAGATGCTATAGAGGTGAAATTGATGAGAGATGCTGCACAGGTGAAACTGACAGGCCTTGGTCATAGCTTGCATCTAGGGGGTGAGAGATGGTGAGGAGTCCAGGATGACTCCTGGGTTGTAAGCCTGCGGGGACTGGGGAAAACGGCAGGGCCCTGGACAGTCATAGGGAAGTATGAGGTGGGGAGGGTATAGATAATGAGTTCTATTTGGGCCATACTCAGTCTAAGGTGTCTACTGGACAGCCACTGTGATATGTCTTCGAGGCAGGTGGAGATGAAAGCCTGGAGGTCTGCTTTCTTGCCCAAACCCCTTCCTCTTCCCTCCCAGAAAGGAGCCACTCTGAGCTGTGCATTTTTTTGTTGTTTAATTTTACTAGGCCAAGTGACCCAGGTCATGGCACTCCACCCACCACAAAGGGGAAGATGAAGTCACCAGGCTGGGGCTGGCCAACGTGGGGGGCACATCCCTCCTGGAACAGGGGTGGCCGGTTTGCAGAAGCCAGGGCGGGCCAATGTCAAGGCAGAGCCTTTCTGGCACAGTGGTTGCTGGTTCCTTGAGGCTGTAGCAGCCCAACGTGGGAGACGTGGTCTTCCAGCCACAGGGCAGCAGCCTCTTTCTTCCCAGTTTTGCACGCCACGCGGGGGGCCAGAAGGTGGAGGATGGGGCATGCGGGCAGTCCCAAGGGAGCACGAGGGACCGAGTCAGTATCTCTGACCACCAGAGTGCGCTGTGGACACACAAACCCAACCTGGGAGTAGAGCCCAGTAACATAGAGTAACCTAACCCGGGGTTACTCAGGCCCAGAAGCATCCAAAGATGGGGCCAGAGGGGATGACCCTTCCTTAGGGCACCCAGGGAGTACAGAGCAGCTGAGAGAAGGCCCAAGCCCGCTCCTGGCCTGGAGGCCCAGAGTCATAGTGGGCAGCTCTGGACAATCCTGGCTCTGACAACTCTCTCAGTCCAAGCTGCCCGACCCTGCCGCTGGAGAATGACTTGGGAAAGACTGGACTGACTTCTAAGTTCCCTCCTGGACAAGTCTGAACCCCAGGAAAAGGAGATAACAAGACCTGCTGTGCATACCTTAAAAACCCAGGGCCTACCCTGGAGAATTCTGGGATTCCCTCTATACAAATGTGGGTTTATTTATCATTCCAGAGCTGGAGGAAGTGCCCTGTGGTATGCTGGGAATATCCACTGGGGCTAACATTTACATGGGCTTTGTAATGTAAATTACATTATAAATAAAGGCTCTGTAATGTACATTTTCCTATTGCTCTCTTAGTTTCCCATCACCTTCATTTAATATAGCCATCTCCTCCCCAGTCCCATCAATCAAGGCATCCCTTAGAACAAAGAATCTGTTTAAAAGCAGTTCAGAGAAATCAATCAATACATGTCTGGCAATGCATACAACATCCCATACCCCTAGTCCTCCACCTCTGCAGAGAGGGGTGGAAGGCTGAACCTGGCTCTGGAAAGGAGATTGTGCAATACTAATAACAACAGACAATTATAGTCCTTTACATTTTTACAAAGTACCAGGCAGATTACTGCCCTGTGTGAGCCTGTGAGGAGGAAGCTACAGGTATAATTATCAGGTATAGGTGAGAAAAGTGAAGTGACCGGTCCAGGCTTTCATGGTGAAACTTGGGGCAGAAGCGAGACTTCAGCCAAGGCTGACCAGAGCTCTCCACTGTGGCACAGGGGCAATGTCTCAGGCAGGGCCAGGCTGCAGGGGCTGCTGCACCAAGGCCCAGGGGAGTGTGGCTTTCTAGGGCCTCCACTCCAGCCACTCTACAATCTGGGCACTGCCAGCCATCTCCTCCCCAGGACCTTGGTCATGCCCACCCCCCTCCTCCCATTACAAGGCCTGTGTCTGTCAGCTTTGGGAGGTGCCGTGCCCTGCCCCTGGCAGGATACCAGAGATGTTCTGGCTCAGTCCAGCCCAGAAATCTCAGGACAAAGGAGATCAAGGACCTCTGGGGGTGTGCCCAGGGATGAGGCCACCTCCACTGGTCAGTCTGACTCCAGGGAGAGTTTCTTTAGCCTGGGGAGGAAGCAGCAGTGGACAGCTTCCTGGGGTGGAAAGCACAAGCTGATCTCTCCCTCAGCCCCCAGAGCTGCTGGGGCTGACCTTGGAATTCTGGGGCCTTGCCACCCCACCCCCAGCGGCCCTGCCCCCAAACAGCACAAACCGGGTTATGCTGCTCTCTCTCCTGAGACACATTCCTTCCCACTCCCCCCCCCCCCCCCCCGCCTGTCCATGGGGAGGGGACCCAGGAACATTCCAAGGCCACAGCTGAGGGTGCCCCTGCATTCCCTTCATGTCTGCATTCACTTCCCCCAGGATGTGCTAGGCCTTGGTACCAGCCAAGACGTGACATGCAGAGCCCCGGGCAGGACCTGGGGCGGGGGCGCCCTTGCCCTGGGGATCAGGGGTGGGGAAAACACCTGCCCTAAAGAAAGGTCACAACCACCCACCTCAACCCTTCCCAGACAGCCCACACTCCCTCCCCTGGGAGATTCTTACTGAAGGGCAGTAGGCAGCTGGGCCAGCCTGCACTGGACAAGTGGTCACCCTGATCTCTCCTTGTTAAGGAATTTTCCTGATGGTATGCCTCAGTCTACTCCTTTGTAACTCCCACCCACTACTCCTCGTTCTACCAACCAGAAGTGAAGAATAAGTATCCTAGGGTTTGGGATGGAACCAGAGAAATGTCTAGTCCAACCCCATCGTTTTACAGGGAAAGAAGTGATGTGACTTGTCCAAGGTCACGCAGATAGCCAGAAGCAGGATTCATCTCAGTCCCCTCCCCCCAAACTCAAAGTCTATCTGTCTTCCATATGGGATCAGAGGCAGAGTCCCAAGGGACCCCAGGGGCCAGCCAGTCAAACCCTCGTTTTCTATATGAGGAGGCTGCTCTGCCTCACATCCCACAGCTAGGACCTGGCAGGGCTGGGATGACCTCAATCACTTCAGAGCAGCTACCACTGCCCAACCCCTTCCCTGATCCTCCGTCCCTCTGGCTGCCCTCTCTGGGACACTCTCCAGTTCCCCGGCGTCCTTCCTGTGGGCCGAGGCAGGCGGCTGAGATGACCCCGACCAGTCCACGGACCCACAGGTGACTGAGAGGCCCAGGCCCCAGCCAAGAACAGGGCTGCTCCTTCTGAAGCCATGGGTGCACGTGGTTTCTATGAATCTCTGAGTTCCTTCCCTACCCCAGCCTCCAAGCTCTCCATGTCCCAAGGAAAAAGAAGAAAGCGTGTCCGTGTATCCCTTAAACACCACCCTGCATAAAGGAGGCACTTAATCAGTGTTACTGGATTGTACCAACATCAACAAATCAGTATTTATTGAGACACTATTACAGACAAGGGGAAAGCAGGTCAGATTTGTTGTCAGAAGCCTGGGTCACTGGAAGGATGGCAGTGCTGTCCACAGAAAAGTGAGAAAGACCCTGACCCCGTTGGGGTAGGCAAGGGAGGGGAAGAAAGGTAATGGGTCCCATTAAGTCTGTACTGACTATGGGACATCCAAGTGGAGGGATTCAGCAGGTGGTGGGTGAGGCCAAACTGGAATTTAGAGAGAGGTGAGGGCTGGATATGCAGATCTGAATATTCTGCACAGAGATAACAATTAAGCCCACTGCAGCTGGTGAGATGGGGGGGGGGGAGTGGACAGAGAAGAGGGCAGAGGACAGAGCCTTGGGGGGCACACACATAGAGGAGCTGGTCACAGATTATGACCCAGGGAAGGAGACCAAGAAGAACTGGTCGGGAGGTGTCAGAGGAGAGAAGAGCCAAAACCTGGGGGAGGAGAAGAGGCCAAGAGGGAGAGGATGGGCAATGGTGTCAGATGCCAGAGGCCTGGGAAAAGGTGGCCAGATTTAGCCACTGGATGACTGTGCACCTCAGAAGAGGGGGCAAGGCCATAAAACCCCCCTCCCTGGGCCTTCCCCCAGGAGAATGGAAGGTGCGGGAGTGCATAGCCTATCGGGGTACCCAGCACATTGACCCTGGGGCCTGGATGGGCCATCAGCTCCTCTGTTCTTCCCCTGGCTAGCTTTCAGGGAACCCCACTCAAAACGGCCCAGGGGCAGCCAGGCCCAGAGAGAAGGGATGCTGGGGGCCCTACCTCTGGAGGCCAGAAGGGGGCCAAGGGGAGGCCACAGATCTGCTGAGCCCCCCTCTCCTCTCCCACAATCCCCGGGGGGCTCACCTTAAAGACACAAAACTTCATCTAAGCCAGGGATTCCTAAGCCCTTTGGTGCCCTGGGCCCCTTTAGTCTGCTGGAGTCCATGGACCTCTTCTCAAAACAACATTCATAAAGGTATAAACAATAAAAACAGAAAAGTTTGCAAAGGAAACCAGGGAGAGTGAGATGGGATAAGCAAATTACTACACAAAGGACCTCATGGATCCCTTGAGGGTGAAGGATACCCCATCTCCCCCCTCCCCCAGGAGCTATATCGAACTCTAATAGAAATGGAGGCCACTAAACCATACCTAAGGATGGATCCCTGTGGGTGGCATTAGTCTTAACTCCTTTCTATTGTTTTTTGTTTATTTGTTTTGTAGGGCAGTGAGGGTTAAAGTGACTTGCCCAGGGTCACACAGCTAGTAAGTGTCAAGTGTCTGAGATCTGATTTGAACTCAGGTCCTCCTGAATCCAGGGTCAGTGCTCCATCCACTGTGCCACCTAGCCGCCCCCCTCGATTGTATTTTCATTTATGTTGTTAAATATTTCCCAATTATTTTTACGTTTTAATTTTTTTTTTTAGTTATTTGATTGTTTTTATTATTTTTCCCCACTTAATTCTTTTGTCATCATCCTTATCCGTAGATTCAAATGGAATGCTGTGACTGACTCACAACCAGATGAGACACAAAATGCACACACAAGGATTTCAGTGGGGATGCTGGCCAGGTGTTGGGGAGGCCTGTTCCTTCCTGCCCCTTAGGAAGTGTCAGAAATAAAACTAGGGGCAGGAGGCGCCAGTTTGCGGATGTGGGTGAGTGTGGGCACCAGGCCCAGGTCTATCTCCTAGCTCAGCTTCCTGGGCGCTTGGGCACCTCTCCCCGGGCCCATCTCCCCACGGGGCTGCTGGGCCGAGCTGGCCTCCCTCTCCACACCCCCCAACTCCCTGGCAGCCGCCCCATAACAGCCATGAAGAGCCCCGACCTTCCCGAGGAAGGAGCTATGTAAACAGGAGGAGGTCGGGCCTAGTCTCACTTCAAGCCCTGTGGCTAGACTCTCCCAGATTAGGAATCAAGACAAGGCAGAGAAGCGCACCAGGGCCCCCCTCCCCCTGGCCCCAGCCCCAAAGCCTCTGGTCCCCTCCCCCCAGCACATGAGTGGAGGAGGTAACCCAATCCCCCACAGGGCCCTTTGACTCACTGAGTAACTACCCAGGAATGGGGCGCCGGGTATATTTATCCTGATAACCAGCCGCTCGCTCCCCAGGCACAGAGGCTCTGTGACCCCTTCAAAGCTGATGCAGGGGTTAAGGGGGAGCCCTGCTCTGCCAGCCCCCCAGCCCTACCCTGGGAGACCAGCTGGCATCGGGCCAAGACTTGCCACCTCTAGAGAGGCAGCCTGGCCCAGCAACTGAGGAGTGGGAAGACCAGAGTTCAAATCACACCTCTGACTATGTGAGCCTGGAAGAGTCACAAGTTGTCTAACCCTCAATTTCCTCATCCGTCAAATGGGAATAATAGCAGCGCCTACCTCTCAGGGCTGCTCCGAGGATCAAAAGAGATGTGTGCCAAGCAAATGTCAGCCCTTATCACCATCACCATCATTGTTATTATACTTCTGACAGCTTCTGTGATTTCATCATGCAAGGAGCTCCTGGAGACACCTTCTCTTCAACCTACAGTCACTTGACCTCCTCTGTTGTTCTGAGAGAGCACACAGTGGGTGCTTAATGAATACTTATTCCCTTCCCTCCAATAAGAAGGGGCCAAACCCTTCTCATGGGCGTGTGAGGAGAGGATGAACAGTGAGCTATTTGTTTATTGATATATTTATGTGATATTGAAGTGATGCATTTATTGATCCACTTTAGTGGCTACTCTCTAGGAGAGTCCAAGGACCCTGGACAGGATCCTAGAGGGCTCTGCTTCCCTGAGGGAAGGGATGAGAAATGAGCAGTGCCCCATGATGAGCTGTCACTTCAATATTGAATAAGTGTGCCTGGAGGTTATAGCTGCTGACTCATACTTCACTCATCAGGAACTACCATTCCCAGCTCTTCCTCCCCAGGAGGAAGTATGGGCGGCAGATGGAGGGTGAGACACAGGAAGTGAGGCAGGGCCCACTGGACAACCCCCCCCCCAAATCTGCTGGGGGGCTTGTCTGATTCTGGGTTTCAGGTCTGGGACGTCCCACAACGGGAGGGGGCAGGGCACAGCCACCCCAGCACAGGGAGCTGATTTCCTCTTGGACTGCTAACCCTTTGGCGACAATAAAGAGGTCTGGCTGAGGGGGAGCATCTCAGGGCAGCAGAGACGGCTGGATCTGGAATCAGGGGCCCCGACTTTGAATCACAGCTCTGTCACCTGCTGCTTAGGTGACCTCATACGTCTATAAAATGAGCTGGGCTGGAGGCTTCCGGTCCTACATCTACGATCCCGTTATCCCAACCAGATCTTTCCGAGCCCTAAAGCGGCAAGGGCTATTGCAGCCAATCCTGCATTGGTAACTCAGATGAGTAAACTGAGGCCCAAGGACCTAAAGTGACTTGCCTATGGTCTCATAGCCAATCGGCAGCAGAGAGAGGAGCTGAGCCAAGGACTCAGCAGAGGTGGGGCTGACCTCTGAGTCGGTGTGTTTCCCCATTCCAGGCTGTCTCTCCTCTTTCATGATGAGATTCCTTGTGATCCCCTCCCGGGTTTAGAAAGCCCAGGCTTAAGCCTCAGCAAACCCTAACCTCAATCCTACCAACACTTTATTTCAGCAAACATCAGGGACTATTCTAGGAGCTGAGAATACAAGATCCAAAGAGATTCTACTGAGGAGGTGAAGGGGAGATGGGACAGGCACAAACCTGTTTGGGGATTGCAGAAGAAGAAAATACACTAACAACTGGGGATGGATGGACGCATGGAAGGAAGGAAGGAAGAAAAAGGGGGAGAGAGAGAAAGGGAGGGAGGCAGGCACACCAACCTCTACAGAAGAAAACAAGTTGCTCTATTATTTTCAGACTTGATAATGAGTGACTAAGTCCCTCCAGAAACAAGTGTGGCAGGCTGGATTTCCCCCTGTAAGAGTTAAAGGTCAGGAAGGCCTGAGTTCGGATAGTTCTCTGCCACTGACTGGCTGTGAGACCACAGGCAAGCCTCACCACCTTCACTTGTGAAATGGGACCTCCCACAGCCCAGAGGGTTCTTTGCCAGGTGCTCTTGTCTCCACAGCTTTGGACCCTTCCCCCCCTCCCCACTACTCTCCACACGGCCAGCCTCCCAAGCCCCCAGAGATCACAGTCTCCTCCCTCCCCACCCCCCATCCTCTTCACCACCAACAAAGCCCTTCCTGTCAATGAGTCCTTTGCAATGTGTCTCCCATATGTTCTGGTCTTGCTAGTCCCACAGCTCCCACTGATTGGGGCTCTTACCCCCTCCCCTCCAGGCTTCCAATACAAGAGCCTCCTCCCCCATCCCTGGTGTCTCCCCTTCTGTCATCTCAACAGGTCACCACAGCCAGGTTCATTTCGTACACTTGGAATTGGCGATTTACATGTGGGTAGGGTCTTACAGCCCCCTCATTTGGCAGGAGAGGAAACTGAGCCCCAAAGAAATGAAGCAATTAGTGGTCGGTGTCTCCAGTATTATTTGAATCCAAGGCTTTGTGACTCCAACTGCAGGGCCCTATCCACTGCACCATGTTGACTCCCTGGAAAGATGTGACCTTTTCCTCATGGGCAACCCATCAGAGCCTGTCCCTGTGATTCCTGTGTACTCAGACTGGCTACCATATTTTATTGCTACCCATCCATCAGGTATAAAACTGATATGATGTCTTGTCAGCCTGCCCCCTTCCCCAGATCAAGCCATCCTGAATGAAGTACTCCTTCACACCCAAGCCATCCCTGGCAATATCCCGAGACCCACCTCCCCCACTGACAATCACTCCTTTTATCATCACTCCCTCACTCTATAACCATCTATGCCTCCTCAGTGCCCAGAGCACTGATGTCAAACTCAAATAGAAATGATCCCATATTGACTTAGAAAACCACAAATTAACATTATCTATGTTGTGTTATATTTTTATTTATTTTGTTAAACATTTCCCAATGACATTTTAATCCCAATGACATTGGCTCCCACCCAAGGTTGACACCTCTGGCCTACCACCAAACACCAACCTCCCTCTCCATTCCTGTCTCTCTTGCTCCCCCCCTTAGATCAGGAATTCTTCACTTTTTTTGTACTGTGGGACCTCCCTCTGGAGATCTGGAAAAGCCCGCCGACTAGTTCTTTTTCTTTTTTGTTTTTGGTGAGGCAATTGGGGTTAAGTGACTTGCCCAGGGTCACACAGCCAGTAAGTATTAAGTGTCTGAGGCCGGATTTGAACCCAGGTACTCCTGACTCCAGGGCCGGTGCTCTATCCACTGCGCCATCTAGCTGCCCCCTTCATGAACTTTTACTGTCCAAACTCACCCTCTTACTGTTCCTAATACTTGCACCCATCTCCCACCTCACCTCCGCACCTCTACATGAGTTCTCTTCCATGCCTAGAATGTAGTCCCTCCTCTCCACTTTCTAGAATCACCTTCAAGATTTGACTCCTCATCATGTGACCTTATCTTCATGAAGTTTTTCCTGATCCTCCCCTCCCCCAGCCCACAGGTGTACATGTCTCTGCCCCACTGTGCTATAGAATAGAAACCCCCTGAGGTCAAGGACTGCTTCACATTTGTCTCTGTGGAGCCACTACAGTGCCTAGCACCCAGTAGGTACTTAATAAATGCACATGCCTTTGCAGCAGCTGTTCATCACATCTGGAAGCCTCTCCCTCCCAACCTCCAGGGAGGCCTTTCTCCATCCCCCCAGACATGGGGGCTTCCCATCTAATACTCTCAATGCTCTGTATCGATCGCACATGTTTTGATTTCTTTTCTTTTTTTTTCGCGAGGAAATGAGGGTTAAGTGACTTGCCCAGGGTCACACAGCTAGTGTCAAGTGTCTGAGGCCGGATTTGAACTCAGGTCCTCCTGAATTCACAGCTGGTGCTTTATCCACTGCACCACCTAGCTGCCCCCAACATGTTTTGACTTCTACATGTTGTCTCCCATGTTAGAATATAGTGCCTGGGGGCAGCTAGATGGCACAGTGGATAGAGCACTGGCCCTGGAGTCAGGAGTACCTGAGTTCAAATCCAGCCTCAGACACTTAACACTTACTAGCTGTGTGACCCTGGGCAAGTCACTTAACCCCAACTGCCTCACTAAAAATAAATAAATAAATAAATAGAATATAGTGCCTGGCCCACAGGAAGGGTTTCAGAATTTGAGATTCTGAGGTTAATGCCCCTGGTCATCATGACAGGAGTAACAAGGGACATTTTCTCAGCTCTCAGCATACATCAGCTCATGAGCACCTCACAACAACTGTGGGAGGCAGGCACTCCGGCTAAGATCAGTCCTATTTTACAGATGAGGAAACTGAGGCTGACAATGGTTAAGTGAATTATTCAGGGTCACACGGCTAATGAGTAGCAAAGTGTATGTATTATCCTGGTGGTAAATTGCTATAATCGCTTTGCTAATATCTTATTTAGAATTTTGCATCAATATTCATTAGGGAAATCGATCTATACTTTTCTTTCTGTTTTGGCAACTAGTGATGAACAGAGGCAAGATTTAAAGACGAATCACGATGTTACCCATTTAGGGAAGATCTGAACTCATTTGACTCTGGAGAGTCGATAAAATCTACCTTAAAAAAAAAAAAATAAGGGGGGGCAGCTAGGTGGCGCAATGGATAGAGCACCGGCCCTGGAGTCAGGAGTACCTGGGTTCAAATCCGGCCTCAGACACTTAACACTTACTGGCTGTGTGACCCTGGGCAAGTCACTTAACCCCAATTGCCTCACTAAAAAAAAACAACAACAAAAAAAAAAAAACCCCAAATAAGGGTAAGCCCCAGATGCAGGCATCGGTGGGTGCTGATTGAGTCACTGGCTTTGGGCCTAATTCCAAGAAGAGGCCAGTGATTCTGCACCAATCATTCATGACAGCATCCTCAAGTTCATGGGATCCCAGCCCCAGACCTGGGAGGTCTCCACAGACACAGGCTCCAGGAGCCACCAAGGGGCCTTCCATGCTGGGACAACGCAGCAGAGGAAGGACTTCAGCAGTGGCGGCAAAGACACTAGAGATGGGAAAATCACACGGTATAAGGTATAATAAAGGGGAGAGGGAGGAAACCTGTTCAACTAAGGCAAAGGCAATTAGCCTGGCCTGTGTCCTTCAGTGGGAGAAAACAAAACATCTCTCATTTTTGCTAACTTCTAACTCTAATAATCATCTCAGAGGCCACTGACTTGCCCAAGGTCACACAGTTAGTTAGCAGACTGCTTCAATGACAAAGAAAGACAAGGTCCTAACCAGACTACATGGACTGGACCTCAGGAGTCGAGAGATTTGGGAGTTAAGGCGACCTCAGTTCAAGTCCCACCTTGGGACACTTATTGTTCCTGTAACCCTGGATGCACTGCTTGACCCCTGTGGACCTCAGCTGTAAAAATGAGCATAATGATAATAACAGTAACGGGGTACCAGCAGAGACAGGAAGAAGCCAGGCACATGGCCTCCCTTTCTGGCCAGAGGCCTGAGGACCCCCTGGCTTTGAACGGCGGGCTTCCTAACAATGGCGGGAAATGTCAAGGAAGAGAACTGGGCTCGGACCCTCCCCTGGCCAAAGCTCAGAGCCCAGAGAGGACAGGCTGGGAGGGGGAGGGCACCATTACTCTTCACCCCTTCAGGAGACTAGTTCTCTGTGATGACGGTGGTGGCAGCAGGAAGGCCAAGGATAAACCTGGACCCATAGCATCCTTCTCACTCACAAGCCCGCCCGAATCCTGGGGAGGACAGCACCCTCCCACAGCCAGGAGCTGAGGCCCCAGGGCAAATGGCCAGCTGTGGGCCAAACCTCCCTCTCTCCATCCTTTGGGATGCTGCCTCAGGAACAGAGGAGGATCTTTCCTGCTTTTGTCTCTGCAGCCCCAGAACTCCTGTATGATGCCTAGCACACAGCAGGCACTTTAGAGACACTTGTGAAACTGGAGCAGAGGGAGGCAAGGGCAGCTAGGCAGCACAGTGGATGGAGCTCCCAGACTGGGGTCAGGAGGACCTGAGTCCAAATCCAGTCACAGACACTTAGGAGCTGTGTGACCCTGGGCAAGTCACTTCACCCTGTTTGCCTCGGTTTCCCCATCTGTCAAATGAGCTGGAGAAGCAAGTGGCAACCCCTTCCAGTATCTTTACCAAGAAAATCCCAAACAGGGTTTTCGACAAAGAGTCGGACATGACTGAAAAACAATACTGAAGAAAGCAAAAGTTTGGCTGTATTCTACCCTGGTCAGAACACATATGGGATTACTGCACTCAGTCCTTAGTGTCCCACTGAAGAAAAGACAGTGATATCCTGGAGAGTGTCATCATGGGAAGGGGACAAGAGGCAGTGCGGTGCGATGGGAAGAACCCTGGACTTGGTATCATGGGAAGGGGTTCAAATTCCAACATTCTGGCTTGGTCTGTGGAAGACTATGCAAATCACCTCTCTGAGCCTCAGTCCACTAAGGTCCCTTCTGGCTCTAGACCCATGAGCCTAGGAGAGAACAGCCTCTTCCATCCTTCCCCAGCGGACCCCCTAGGGAAGCAAAGACTACAGATAATCTTCTTGGGAAGATTAGGATGAAGGATGCAAGGCAAGTCAAAAATGAATAAGGAATATGCACGTACGCAGCGCCTACTGTATGCCTCGCACTATACTAGGAACTTTACAAATATGATCTCATTTGATCCTCACAAAAACCTTGTGAAGTAGGTGCTGTTAGTATCCCCTTTTACAGTTGAGGAAACTGAGGCAGACGGAAGTGAAGTGACTTGGGCAGAGCCATGCAGCTAGGAAGTGTCTGAGGCCATTGGTGAGACACCTACCTCCTTCCTTCTCCTCCCCTCTTTGCCTCTTTTCTTTCTGACCTCAGGCCCTGGTGCTCTATCCACTGTGTACCTAGATGCCCCCAAGGCAAATGGAAGTTAAATGACTTGCCCAGGGTCACACAGATAGTAAGAGTCTAAGGCTAGGGGCAGCTAGGTGGCGCAGTGGATAGAGCACTGGCCCTGGAGTCAGGAGTACTTGAGTTCAAATCAGGCCTCAGACACTTAACACTTACTAGCTGTGTGACCCTGGGCAAGTCACTTAACCCCAATTGCCTGACTTAAAAAAAAAAAAAAAAAAGAGTCTGAGGCTGGATTTTAACTCAGGGCTTCCTGACTCCATGCCCAGTGCTAGATGGCTGCCAAGGCCTTTCTTGTAGGTAAATCAGTGTCTGGTGGAATGCCATTCTCCCCACCCCACCCTTGCCTCTTCTCTCTGCTTTCGTCTCACTCTTCCTCTCCTCTGCCCACACCCGGAGTCATTTCACCCCATCTGTGAACAAAAAACCCAAGACTGGTCCCAGGAGCGGCCGGCCCTCCCCAGGTAACAAGGCCTGGTGAATATCTGGCTTCTCTCCCCCCATCTGAACAGAATGACTCAGCCTAAGGTTTCCAAAGCCAGGGCCCAGTCCCTGCCCACCCTAACAGCACCCTGAATGCCCCCTCAAGACGACAGTGAGAGAGGCCAATGAACAAAGGACGGAGGGGCAGAGAGGAAGCACAGGCTCTCTCAGCAGCAAGGATGCTGAGGACCTCCGGCCCACAAGGACCCCAGAGCCTCCAGCACCAAACTCCTGAAGCACCTTGGCCAATGTGATGGAGCAGAAGGAGGGAGAACACAGCTATGAGTCCTGACCCGTCAACATATGACCTGCTGAACATTTGGGTAAGTCACACGCTTTCTCTGGGCCTCAGTTTCCCTATCTGTAAAATTGAAGGGGCTAGGGGGCAGCTAGGTGGCGCAGTGGATAAAGCACCAGCCCTGGATTGAGGACGACCTGAGTTCAAATCCGGCCTCAGACACTTGGCACTAGCTGTGTGACCCTAGGCAAGTCACTTAACCCTCATTGCCCTGGGGGGGGGGGGGAAGCATGGTTTCTGTACAGGATGTTTTTGCATAACTGATTTCCTTTGTTCCAAGGGAGGGAGCAAAAGGTCCTCAATTAGGTGGCTCAGTGGTTATATTGATGGGCCTAGAGTCAGGAAGACCCAAGTTCAAATCTGGCCTCAGGCACATACTAGCTGTGTGACCCTGAGCAAGTCACTTAACCCTCATTGCCCCACCCCACCCCCAAAAGAATGGGAGGTGTCCCTGGTCTCATCCTGGTAGTTGTTACCCGCAGGAGGAAGGAAGATGTAGGCCTGAGTGATTGAGTAACACTAGCATCCGGACTTGGGGCCAGAATCAGCAGCCAAGGTAGAGTCTGAGAGGGGAAGGGGCAAGCAGGACCTCCCCACCCCCCACCATGAATTCTCAGAAGTCACTGTTCAAGCTTCCCTGGGAAGGGCTGGCCCACTGCCCCCCCCCACTTCCTTCCTGACTTGGGCTAGGTGGGAGACATCTGCTGAGGCCCCAGCTCCCGTGGCCCCAGCGGCCGGCAGAGCCAGATGACAGCTGGCGTCCCTGCAGACCTGCCTGGGAGAAGGCTGGAATGAGCACGGCCCATGAGCTGGTTGTTGCAACCGGAGCCTTGGGCAGCCAAGCTGCCCTTCACGAGCTTCCCTGGGCTGGCTCCCCTCTCCCTGAGTGGAGCAGGCCTGGCTGACCCACAGGCCTCTGGGCCAAAGGGCCACAGATATGGAAGTGGTGATTGCTTCTTGCCAGGGCTGGCCAGGCTGCCCCAGGGTGGAAGAGATGAGGCTTCCCCAGCCTCGGGAACACAGGCAAACAGCTCGGGGCCAAAACCCTCAGGGCTTTCTCTGGCTAACCAGAGTCACCCAGAGAAACCACAAGGAGAAGCAAAGGGGGGGAACGGATTTTCCAGACCTAACCTCCTCCGGAGTCTCCCCTGGGCCCTAAGCCTGGCTGGTGACACCAGCCAGGTGCCAGGGGAAAACAGATGTGGGCCAGGGCCTAGCAAAGGGCACAGACACCCAAGCTGGGCACAATAACTGCATCTGCTTCATGATTGTAAAGATCTCATGGGGGGAATTATTAGATAATGCAGGGCGCTTTGCAAACCTTGAATGACTATCAATGCTGGCTATTAATTCTATTAATTTATAAGGATTTGAAGGGCCACCTTGGGCTTGACTCCACAAAGCCAAATAAGGAAGTTATAAGCAACCGACCTAGGTTCAATGTTGGGTAACACTTGGAAGGACAATTCAATTCAACCAGATTTTATGAGCACCTACTGTGTACCTGGCTGGCTCTGGCTGGGTGTTGGAGACACAGAGACAAAAAGAATACAGCCCTTGTCCTCTAAGGGCCTCAGGGTTCTACTAGAGGGGGTGTTTGGGAGGGGAAAACACCAACTACCGGGGTGATCAGGAAGGGCCTCCTAGAGGAGGTGACCTTTGCCATTCCTGTACCCCTCTGAGTCCAACACAAGACCTGGCACACAGGGAGTTCTCCAAAGATACTTCTTTGGCCTGAATGGGGCAGATGTGTACCCTGGGGCTGCTGTGGGAACAGAGGCTTTACTGATAACCAAAACAGGTCCCAAAGGCCGCTTGGGCTGCTAGGGGCTGAGCAAGCACCTAGGCCAGAAAAACCTTAAACAACCAAAGATTAGTCACAATGCAGGCAGGGCGTACCCATACATTATTGGTGGAACTGTGAATTGGATTGACCATTCAGGATAAGTATCAGCCTAAGAAAGGGAACTAAAATTTGACCCAGAGATCCAACAGATAAAAAAAAGTTCTAGACATGTTAGTGTTAGTAGGAGAGCCAGGATTAGAACTCCCAATTTGGGCTCCTTTCTACTATCCTCTCACACCACCTGGTGTAGTGGACTGTGTTAGACTTGAAGTCAGGAAGGCCTAGGTACAAGTCCTGGCTCTTCCAAGACCTACGATGTGACCCTGGGTCAACAGCAGCTCTCTGAGCCTCATCTTTGAAATGGGGACAATAATACCTAAGATACTTATCTCACATGTGTTGCTGTGATGTTCAAATGAGAAAATCTATGCAAAGCACTTTGTCAGCTGTAGTTAGGGTTGTAGTTGTTATTCCTACCTCCAAACTCTTGCCCACACACTCCCCCCAGCTCGCCTTCCCCGCTTTTATAAATCAAACAGTAGGCTAGAACCAAGTCTCACCAATAATGAAAATCATTCCATTTTCTGCATTTAAAGCTAAAATAGAAAAGTTGGGGCGGGGGAAGGTTTAGGCAAACCCAGGCTCCCTTGGGGAAGCGTTGCCAACCTTGACATTATGAGTAGGCAGGGGTAGGACAGGCTACATCAGTAGAATTTCCCAGCTGGTCACTAGAATCTAAGAGGGGAGAAAGGAACTGTCCCTGTGCCCTGTCTGCTCATGGATAGCAGCAGAGACAGTTAGAACTAGGCCAGGAGGTTTGGGGGACTTGGGAGAGACTCATGTACTCCTCCCAGTCTCACCTTTCCTTCTTTTTTTTTGTGGGGCAATGGGGGTTAAGTGATTTGCCCAAGGTCACACAGCCAGTAAGTGTCAAGAGTCTGAGACCAGATTTGAACTCAGATCCTCCTGAATCCAGGGCCCATGCTTTATCCACTGCGCCACCTAGCTGCCCCCTCACCTTTCCTTCTGTACAAGCCTTGATCCCTCTGAGGGGGAGCTACCTGATCAATAAAATGATGACAACAATAATCTCCCCTGAAGGCTGCAGGTACCCGCAGGGAGGAAGAGCAGATTCAGGGCCCGTCTTTCTGAATCACAAAGTTGGAAGGGACCCCAGAAGCCATCTCATCCAACTTGTATCTGAACAAGAATCCCCTCCCACCAGCATCCCGAACAAGTGAGGTCATCCAGCCTCTGTCTGAAGACCTCCGGCGATAGGGAGCCCCCCCACCTCCCCAGGCAGCCCGCTGCCCTCTGGGTAGCTCTCTGCCATCTGAGCCTTCCCTGACATTGAACTGCAATCTGCCTCTCCCCCGCAGCTACCCCCACCTCCACTCCCCTCGGAGCTGAAATCCCTTTTGATTATACTTGTCCCCTCTTTCAAACACTCATCCTGGACGGACCTTACACCAGTCAGTCCAACCCATCACTGTACAGACATGGCAGCTGAGGCCCAGAGGAAAGAGGTGAGCCAGGAGGGCAGACCTTGGAAGCCTCGTCTCCCTGGCCTTTCCTTCTTCCAAGTCATACCCTCACCTCCTCTCCTCTTTAAGGCGGAGGCCCTTCTCTGGACTCCCCCCGGCTTCCTAAAAAGCGGCACACATAACCAGAAGCCACTCTCCACGTGGGGCAGGATAGAAATTCCCAGACATCCAGGGGAAAAGGCATGATGGTTCCATCCACAGATCTCAGAAGACAGGACTCATCACCTAAGCAATGGGGAGGGAAGCCCCCAGCGGGGCCCGGCAGCAAACACTGGACGGCCCGGACAGTCCCTCTGGGGGTCTTTCCAGGCGAGCAGCCTGACCCTGGCAGAACTCCATCTAGACTCATCCCCTGAATTCTGGGAAGCAACAGCTAAACAGCCACAGGGCGTGGGCAATAACCCCAGAGAAACCACTCTGTTCATTCTCTCTGGCCCTGAAAACAGTCCCCACCCAGAAAGCAAGTTCAAAAAGTCATATAAAACAAGACCATCTAGAGGCAGATCTGAACTCAGGATGGTGGTACAGGGCTCACTGCAGAGAGACCAAAAGGTCTGAGAACATCGAGGGGGACCTCAGGAGAGATTCACCCCAGAAAAGGCAAAAGGCCTGAGAGCATAAATGGGGACCTCGGTAGAGGTTCACCCCAGAAAAGGCAAAAGGTCTGAGAACATCAATGGAGACCAAGAGAAGGTTCACCCCAGAAAAGGCAAAAGGTCTGAGAACACCGAGGGGGACCTCAGTAGAGGTTCACCCCAGGAATGTCAAAAGATCTGAGAACATCAATGGGGACCTCAAGAGAAGGTTCACCCCAGAAAAGGCAAAAGGTCTGAGAATACCAAGGGGGACCTCAGTAGAGGTTCACCCCAGGAATGTCAAAAGGTCTGAGAACATCAATGGGGACCTCAAGAGAAGGTTCACCCCAGAAAAGGCAAAAGGTCTGAGAACACCAAGGGGGACCTCAGTAGAGGTTCACCCCAGGAATGTCAAAAGATCTGAGAACATCAATGGGGACCTCAAGAGAAGGTTCACCCCAGAAAAGGCAAAAGGCCTGAGAGCATAAATGGGGACCTCGGTAGAGGTTCACCCCAGGAATGTCAAAAGATCTGAGAACATCAATGGGGACCTCAAGAGAAGGTTCACCCCAGAAATGTCAAAAGGTCTGAGAACATCAATGGAGACCTCAAGAGAAGGTTCACCCCAAAAAAGGCAAAAGGTCTGAGAATATCAAGGGGGACCTCAAGAGAAGGTTCACCCCAGAAAAGGCAAAAGGTCTGAGAACACCAAGGGGGACCTCAGTAGAGGTTCACCCCAGGAATGTCAAAAGGTCTGAGAACATCAATGGGGACCTCAAGAGAAGGTTCACCCCAGAAAAGGCAAAAGGTCTGAGAACATCGAGGAGGACCTCAGTAGAGGTTCACCCCAGGAATGTCAAAAGATCTGAGAACATCAATGGGGACCTCAAGAGAAGGTTCACCCCAGAAAAGGCAAAAGGTCTGAGAACATCAATGGGGACCTCAAGAGAAGGTTCACCCCAGAAAAGGCAAAAGGCCTGAGAGCATCAATGGGGACCTCAAGAGAAGGTTCACCCCAGAAAAGGCAAAAGGTCTGAGAACATCGAGGAGGACCTCAGTAGAGGTTCACCCCAGGAATGTCAAAAGATCTGAGAACATCAATGGGGACCTCAAGAGAAGGTTCACCCCAGAAAAGGCAAAAGGTCTGAGAACATCAATGGGGACCTCAAGAGAAGGTTCACCCCAGAAAAGGCAAAAGGCCTGAGAACATCAATGGGGACCTCAAGAGAAGGTTCACCCCAGAAAAGGCAAAAGGCCTGAGAACATCAATGGGGACCTCAAGAGAAGGTTCACCCCAGAAAAGGCAAAAGGCCTGAGAACATCAATGGGGACCTCAAGAGAAGGTTCACCCCAGAAAAGGCAAAAGGCCTGAGAACATCAATGGGGACCTCAAGAGAAGGTTCACCCCAGAAAAGGCAAAAGGTCTGAGAACATTGAGGGGGACTTCAAGAGAAGGTTCACCCCAGAAAAGGCAAAAGGCCTGAGAACATCAATGAGGACCTCAAGAGAAGGTTCACCCCGGAAAAGGCAAAAGGCCTGAGAACACCGAGAGGGACCTCAGGAGAGGACTCCAGGGTGTCAGCTCTGCTATGAATCAAGAAGCGTTCTCTGTTCCCATCCATCAGAGAGCTCAGGGCAGCAGGTCTAGGGGCAGGAGGGAAAGCAGAACCCAAGATGTCTACTGACCAAATGGGAGCTCCCTTCCGGTATTCTCAAAGCTCACCCATCGGACGGATCCCAAGGGGAGGCCCAATTCTTGCAGGGGCCTCAGGACATCCTAGATGCCAAGCCGAACTTGTCCTTGTATCCTAGGAGCAGAGATCTAGAACTAGAAGGTACTACATCCGAGGTATCTGGGTGGAACAGTGGATAGAGCACTGGGCCTGGTGTCAGGAAGACCTGAGTTCAAATCAAACCGCATACACTTCATAACTGTGTGACCCTAGACAAGTCACTTGCCTCAGTTTCCTCATCTGTAAAATTGTGATGAGGTGACTGTAAAGTACTCAGCACAGTGCCAGGCACAGTCAGTGCAAAATCCAGGGGACTGAGGGGCAGCTAGGTGGTGCAGTGGATAAAGTACCAGCCCTGGATTCAGGAAGACCTGAGTTCAAATCTGGCCTCAGACACTTGACACTTACTAGCTGTGTGACCCTGGGTAAGTCACTTAACCCTCATTGCCTTGCCAAAAAAAAAAAAAAAATCCAGGGGACTAGAATCAGGCCTTACCCTCTCACTGACAGAGACGCCCCACACACTTCTCTAGCCCAAAATAGGCTCATTTCAGGAGAAACAAAAAATGATCCCTATCTGCTTATGTCCTCAGAATAAAGGTCAAAAGGGGACATGGGGGAGTGAATGGACAAGTGGCATTTACTGCATATACTGTGAATGAACCAGGCCCAGAAAGGCCTGGTCCAGTAATGGGGGAGGAAGGTCTTCAGTCTGGACCCAGATTCAAATCCACTTCCTTTAAGCTGTGTGGCCCCAAGCAAATCATCTCACTTCTCTGGGAGGCTGCTAGGTGGTGGGCAGATAGAGCACCTGCTGTGGATTCAGGAGGACCTGAGTTCAAATCCGGCCTCGGACACTTGATACTTACTAGCTGTGTGACCCTGGGCAAGTCACTTAACCCTCACTGTCCAGCGGAAAAATTAAAATAAATAAATAAAATGCAAAGCTTAAACTTAATACAGTCACCTCCATGGGCTTCAGTTTTCTCATCTGTAGACAGACATCAGGTTAGCAAACATCTTTCTACAATGAACCCCCCTCCTCTTACAGAGTAGTTGTTGGGGAAGTACTTTGTTTACTTCCAAATGCTGCTGAGGTCTCAGAGGGCAGGGACTTTCTCCTGCTGTGGAAATTTCCTTTACTGATACAAATCAGCAACTCATCTACCCATTTCTGAGTTGCTGGGGGGGGGGGCAGCCCCGAGCCACTGAAGTGACTTGGCCAGTCACCCAGAGGCTACGCGTCCCAACCTTCCAGCTCTGGATGCACTCTCATCCTCCAGCAGGACCCCACTTTATCACTTCCCAATTGGGCGACTTGGCACCTTGGAGGTCCTTCCAGCCCCGGGACCCCTCTACCCCCACATATGCCAGGGAGAAAGGGTCCTCGCAGGAACACACACTTCCCGGGGCCAGACTCTTAGCTAAGCCCCCTCCTGGGGCCACTAGAGGGCAGTTTGAGAAGTGGCCCTGTAGAAGCCCTGCCCGCCCCCCAACACACACCACACAGTGTTCTTCCTTTCTCTCTACCCAGCTCCAGGTCCCAGATGGGCTGCATTCCCCACTGGTGACCTCTCCGGGAATCTTGGGAAACCTGCCCCGCTCCCTGACATCACCCTGTGGGAGAGGAAGAGGAGCTCCCGGCCAAGCCGGTTATCAGAGGAACCAGGTCCTTCCTGCCACAACAGAAGGCAGACCCCTTCAGCTCGCAGCCTCCCTCCCAGCCCCCAACTCCCCCCCTTAGAACCTGGCCAAGAACACGCCCCCCTGCTCATCCCTAAGCAAACCTGGGGGCTGCTTCACAGACCTGGCGGCCCACAGCCAAGCCCCCGCTGAGCCCCAGGAAGGCAACAACTTGATGGTTGGGAAGGCTCTCCCACCTTCAGATCTAAATCTGCCCCATCTTTCCTCCTAATTCTGCCTTCTATACAAGCAAGGAGAACAAGACCAGCTGAGGACAGGCCCTCCTGTCCCACCTAGGCCTGTCCTTCTCCAGCTCCTCCAGCCAATCCCTGGAAGCCTTTTCCTGGACACTGTCCAGCTTCTCATTGCTAAATCACCTGATCCCAGAATCAGAGGAGGCGGAGCCTTTGGGCCAACTTGGACAACCAAACCCTTGACTTGAAGCAGATTCTATTTGATTTTCAGAGTTGTCAGTCAGTCAATGAACATTTATTAGGTGTCTCCTAAGGGTCAGGCCCTAGATGAAAGGGTGAAAGACCGTGCCTGCCCTCAAGTGGCTCAGAGTCACCAAGGACACTGAGTGCAAGGGGAAGGGGCACACACAGACAAATGCAGCTCGCATCGGCAGCTTCAGAGCTAGAATTTGCACCCAGGTCCTCTGACTCCAAAGGGGCCCTCCTTCCTTTGCACCAGGCTGCCATTGGCACCCTTTCTAAAATAAGACGCTGGGGCAGCTAGGTGGCGCAGAGGATAGAGCACCGGCCCTGGAGTCAGGAGGACCTGAGTTCAAATCCAGTCTCAGACACTTAACACTTACTAGTTGTGTGACCCTGGGCAAGTCACTTAACCCCAATTGCCTCACTAAAAAAATTTTAAAAATAAATAAATAAATAAATAAATAAATAAAATAAGACGCCAAGGACTGAACACAGCTCACTCACCACCTGGCGCCTGATCAGGAGGGTAAAATCTGTACCTTCTTGTGCACGCTAGACATTGACTAACTACCTGTTAGAAGCAAGGAAGGAGTTGTGCTCTGGTGAGCACCTTCCCTACTATGTAAACCATCCTTATCATCCTTATCACTTTCTTTAAAAAAAAAAAAAAATCCCCAGGGAACAGCTAGGTGGCGAAGTGGATAAAACACGGGCCCTGGGTTCAGGAAGAACTGAGTTCAAATCTAGCCTCAGACACTTGACACTAGCTGTGTGACCCTGGGCAAGTCACTTAATCCTCATTGCTCTGCCCCCCCACCAAAATAATTTTTTTTTAAATCCCCACAAAGTCTTCTGTTGCCTATCAAGTAAGTAAAGATTAGGAGGCACTGTGGTGTGGTGGGAAGAACAGGGGATTTGAAGTTAATAGAACTGGATTTAAATCCTGGCTCTGTCACCCGTCAGTCCTCTAAGGATCCATTTCCTCAACTATTAGTGTTCCACTATTAGGGTCTTAACCTTTATGGAATGAAAAATAACATCTTCAGGCTCACTGTTTTTGAAATTCACACCCCAATGTTTTTAGAAGTAGGGAAAATGTTCAACTGAATAATCTCTAAGTGTTGATTAGCTCAGCTGTGTGGCTTCCCCCAGCCCGCCCTGCCCCATCTATGTTGGTCTGTCTATCTATCTGTCTGTCTCTCCCTCTCTCTCCCTCCCTCTCTCTCTCTCTCTCTCTCTCTCTCTCTCTCTCTCTCTCTCTCTCTCTCTCTCTCTCCCTCTTTCTCCCTCTCTTGCTCATTCTCTCTCTGTAATAAGGGATGGCTCTCTGGGGAGGAGAGATCAGACGGATATATTTAGAAATGAAATTGATATCAAATGAAAGGTATCAATACAAATCTTTAAAAAAGAAAAAGTCATTCAATTTCACATTACCCAGAGGAAAATTATGCAGTCCTTTATCCCAGTCACTTTCAATTAGAATTTAATTATGGAACCAGAGAATTGCTGTGGAGGGTTTTAAGTGCACTGCATGTCCACATTTTAATTTCGTTGTAATAAATGTTTTCCCAGTTAAAAAAAAAAAAAGATGAGAAGGCTCTTTAAGGTTCCTTTTCTAGCTCTAAGTTTAGTCTCCCCTGCTCCTTTGTCCTGGAGGGAAAGTGAGAGCAGGTGGCCTCGGGTACACTTAGAACAGGAGGTAAATGCAAACCTTTCAGTTCACAGCAGAGACACAAGATGCTTCTCTCAGTCAGCCAATAATCTTACTGATCAATTGCTGTTAACCGTCGAGGATGTGTTGAACCACAGAGAAAGATCTCCTTACGATTAAAGGGAGGGGGCAGAGGAGAGGGGGCAGGGAGGAAGGAAGGGGGAGACAGAGGGAAGGAGGAGAGTGGGAGGGAAAGAAAGAGGGAGGAAGAGGGAAAGAGGAGGGAGAAAAGCAGGGGGAGAGAGGGGGAAGACAAGAAGGGAAAGGAAGAGAGGGGGAAAGGAAGAGGGGAAAGAGAAGGGAGGGGCAGAGGGAGACTGCCCTGATGGCACCATACCTGGGGCACTGTGTTCAAGGCCAGGCACCAGACTGTGCCCACAGGAACACAGCCAGACAGGAGAAGGATGTCTAGGTCAG
The DNA here is from genome assembly GCF_019393635.1 of Dromiciops gliroides. Lineage (NCBI taxonomy): Eukaryota > Metazoa > Chordata > Mammalia > Microbiotheria > Microbiotheriidae > Dromiciops > Dromiciops gliroides. The sequence goes on along the minus strand of NC_057861.1, from coordinate 18,693,316 downwards.
GACACAGCTCAATACGCACGCCCTTTTCACACAACACTTTCACTAACCCCGAGCCTGGAACTCTCTTCCTCACAGTGGCCTCTTCAGATCCCTAATTTCCTGCAAATCTCAGCTCACGCACCATCTTCTTCAAGAGTGCTACAGTAGAATACGAATCACTTTGTATCCTGTGTGGTCAAGGTATGGAGGTAACAGTGGTAAGAGTTCTTTGCAAGCTTTAAAGTGTTATATTATTATTATTATTATTATTATTATTATTATTACTATGTATTCATCTGTATGCATGTGCCTGGCATTTAGCAGACCCTTAATGAATACTTGTGGAACCAAACACTTCAAGCTTGTCTCCTTAGAGATGAGGGAGGGTAAAGGTCAGGATGGGGTTTGTAATGGAGGACAATCCAGAGCCCCTTCAGGAGCTGAATGGAAACAGTCCACAGTAAGTAGTTCTGGATTCCTGAAGAGGAGACCCCTCCCAAGTCACCTCCACTGAAGAAAAGCTTCCTAACAAGGTGATCTATCCCAAGGAGAATGGTATTTCTGAGGAAGTAGTGAGTGAGTCCCTAGAAGACTTCAGACAGAGGCTACACTTCAGAGTCAGGTTTGAAGGGACAGCCTCCAGGGTTCCCTCCAGCTGTGAGGTTCTGAGGGACTCTGGGGAAGAGGGACATTAGTCAGGTGACGGGGGACAGCTGTCCTTAGGTCTTTGAGACAGGCACAGAAGTGTGGGAATAGACACGGATAATCAGTCCCAAGAATGCCTGCCCCCCCCCCAGTTTCAGACCAGTCAGGCCATTTAGAGAAAAGGTACTTTCTCCCCTTTCCTCCCCTCCTCCAGGAAGGGGCAGGGGCTGAGGTTAGTGGTCACAATATGAGCAGTACCAAAATGGGACAGGCTGTCAAAGGAAGTGGTGAGCTTCACACCACCCAGAGGACTCCAAGATGCCAGATGACCATGTCTCAGGGCTGTGGGCAAGGGGATTCATTTCCAGGTCCAGGCTAGAGTAGGCGGCTGCTGAGGTCCCTCCAAACTCTCAGACCCTTGGCCTGGAAAGCATCAGTTTGAGAGGGGTCTGGGGGCCGACAATCTAATCCCCAAGCACCCCCACCCCACCCCCATCACCTCATCCCAAAGAAGGTCAGCCAATCCAAGGAAGAAGAAGGACAGAAACCAGACCTGGGATTTTATTGGTCTAAGGGAACCCCCCCTGCCCCCAACGAAGTAGGTCAGCACCTTCTTTGCTGCGGGGGGCAGCTCACCCGGGCCGGATGTGTCCGAGGCGGGATCTGACCCCTGACTGGGCCTTCCTGGCTCCAAGGCAGCTTCTCTGTCTGCTATATAATGAGGAAGCCACACCCTGAGAACCAAAGACTTTCCCATCTCTGGCATTAGCTGTGATTAAATGAACTCAGGAGGAAATCAAGCACCAAAGGACAATGGGCAGAAGCCCACTGGTCAGCCCTCCTGGGAAGGCCCCAGTGCTGGCCGGCAGTCAATGCCTGTCTGCTAAGCTAACCAGGACAACAATGGAGGAAGGGGAACAGAGCTAAAAACACCAGGACATCGAAGATCTGGAGTTGAAGGTCATCGAGGGAGGCCAACTCCCTCACCTGACAGACGGGGAAACTGAGACAAAAGCTGACTTGCTCAAGGTCACCCAGGTTTTCAGACTCCAGCTCTCTCCTTCTCCCATGTCAGGCAGAAGCACTGAGAGTCAGAAGAGATCTTCAAGAAGCCAGTTCATGCAGCCCCAAAGGAAATGAGACAGAGGTTATGGGCACTCCCACTTCCCCCAAAGGAAGAGAGACATTCCTGGAAACAGAGAGAGGAAAAGTCAGAAGGACTAGAACCCAGGGCTGTAGGGCATCCTGAGGATGAAAAGCCCCAAGAAAGTCAAGAAAGTCTCTTAAAAAGGGCTGATAGCCACCCAGATGTGGGCCTGGGGCACTGGGTAGCTTTAGAAACAGAGTGCTGTCAGTCAGCTAACAAGAATTTATTAAACACCTACTATGTACCAGGTACCATGCTAAGCACTGGGGATAGAAAGAAGTCAACAAGCATTTATTAAGCACCTACTGTGTGCCAGGCACTATGCCAAGCACCGGGGATCCAAAGAAAGGCAAAATGCAGTCCCTAATGTGCTGAAGCTGGAGTCAGGAGGACCTGGGTGCCAAGGCCACCTCTCACACCTACTAGCCTAGTGACCAGTCAAGTCATTCATTATCTCCCAGGAGTTTCCCCAACTATAAAATGGAGATCATAAGACCCAAGGTCATAGTAAGGATCAAATGAGACAGGATCTGTAAAGTCTTTTCCAAACTTTAAAGTACTACAGACACATCCCTTATAATTATGACTACAGTCCCAGTCTGAAATCTGCATTCAGAATGTGCCCCCCCTACAATTTTTCTTCTTCTTCTTCATCATCATCATCATCATTCCATGACTCTCCAGGAAGGCAATCTGTCCCTCTTCCCCTCCCCCCTTAATTAAGAAGTACCTTTTGGTCTTGGTTACAAAGGCACCAGACCCGAATTCAAATCCTACTCAGACATGTGCTACCTGCATGATCTTGGGCAAGTCACTTGCCGTAAGGAGATGGGGCTAGCTGCCCTCTGAGGTCCCTTCCAGACCTAATTCTATGATTCTATGTTTTCTTGTGTTTAAAGGGCTTTTAATAAAGAAAAGATGGCTCCTGAGGGTCTTTCCAGCTCTTTTTTTTGGGGGGGAGGGGGTTGAGGCAATTGGGGTTAAGTGACTCGCCCAAGGTCACATAGCTAGTAAGTGTTAAGTGTCTGAAGCCGGATTTGAACTCAGGTCCTCCTGACTCCAAGGCCGGTGCTCTATCCACTGCGCCACCTAGCTGCCCCTCTTTCCAGCTCTTAATCCGATTTAGATTGGATTTAGAAGTTCCTTGAGAATAGGCCTGTCTTCTCCTGCTCCCCTATGGGGAACATCTACCCTGAGTAGTGTAGACTAGCTTTTTCTTAACAAATGCTGAAGCCTTCCTCCAGACTTGATTTCAGGGGCTAAGCCAGCAGACAAAGCTTCCTGGTGGCTAAAAGATAAAAGCCAGCCCGGGAGGAGGCAATAGTGTCGGTGACAGGCCTTCATCCAACTAAACCAAGGCTGTGTCTAGCCGACCATCATTCTCATTCTGTTGTTCATCTTTCCTTCTCAGCAAGGGCCAAGGACTTCCCCCATGATGTCTTGACTCATGGGGGAATCAGACTGAAGTGAGCCAGAGTCACACAGTCATCAGCCGGAGTCATCCACGTCCAGTGGCAAGACAAAGGTCAAGATGACTGGCGATGAAAGAAATCATGGAAGGGGGCAAGGGACCCACATGTACAAAAATATATATAGTTGCTCTTTACGTGGTAGCAAGGAATTGGAAGTTGAGGGGGTGCCCATCAATTGGGGAATGGCTGGACAAGTTGTGGTATATGAATACAATGGAATACTATTGTGCTATAAGAAATGATGAGCAGGAAGAGTTCAGAGAAACCTGGAGGGTCTTACGTGAGCTGATGATGAGTGAGATGAGCAGAACCAGAAGAACATTGTACACAGTATCATCAACATTGAGTGTTGACCTACTGTGATGGACTATATTCTTCTCACCAATGCAATGGTACAGAAGAGTTCCAGGGAACTCATGATAGAAGAGGATCTTCAATTCCAAGAAAAAAAAAAAAGAACTGTGGAGTATAGATGCTGATTGAACCATACTATTTCTTTTGTTTTGGGTGCTGTTGGTTTTTTTTTTCTATTTTGAGGTTTTGCATCACTGCTCTGATTTTTTCTCTTGTAACAGGATTAATGCAGAAATGGGATTAATGTTATTATGTGTATATATATGTGTGTGTATATATCTATATCTATATGTATAGAGATATATAGATATAACCTATATCAGATTACCTGCTGTCTAGGGGAGGGGGGAGGGAGGGGAGGGAGAAAAATCTGAAATTGTAAAGCTTGTATAAACAAAAGTTGAGAACTATCTTTACATGTAACGGAAAAAATAAAATACCTTATACATAAAAAAAAAAAAAAAAGATGACTGGCGATGGCCCAGGATGCAGTGGGTGACCTTGGCCTCTTTGATGTCTGACCAAGCTCGAAGCGCTCCACAGCATCTGCTCCAGTTGGCTTCGCAGGCATCAGACAGATTGTTCTCACCCACCCATTCCACTGGGGGAACTATTCACATGCTTGGGGTACCCTGACTCACTGATGGGTCTGAGGCCTGTGGGTGACCCTCAACCTGACTGAGCCCATCTGTCCTGATGGTTTTACTGGGATGTGGCCCCTGCACACGCTATAGCTTGGTGGAGCCACAGGTGGGAGCTGGGGGACAAGTGGACACCAAAGGTGAAGAGGGCTCAGCAGCCCTCCCAACAGAGGTGCCAGTCCTCCTGAACACCCCCTACAGAGTAGCGCTCTGGCCACTGCTGGCAATGGGACACCTAGCCGAGGAATACCACAGGGCTGTTGTGGGCTGTCTGGTGACCTCTGGCAGGCATCTCTCCCGCTCCGATCACAAGCTTTCCTAGGCCCCTGGCTCCTGTGAGAGGCACGCTCAACCTCGGTGCCTCTGGGTCACCATTGACTTCTCTGTCCTTGGCGCACTGGATGACGTGTCTCATCTGCGATCCCTGGCTGGTGCTATGCAGATAGCAACTCCCCTCTGAGGCACTGTTAGATAGTCTCCAAGTGTCTCTCCCAAACCTGAAACACCCACCACCTGCCCTGCCACCCCCTGCAGTCTTGGCTGGATTGTAGGTAACTCTGGGCCAAACCATCAGCCCACAGGTAACGGGAGGAAGCCCAAGAGGCCCTTAGAGGCAGCGCCACACCTGAAGTCACAAAGATCTGGATTTGGGCAGCTAGGTGGCGCAGTGGATAAAGCACCAGCCCTGGATTCAGGAGGACCTGAGTTCAAATCTGGCCTCAGATACTTGACGCTTACTAGCTGTGTGACCCTGGGCAAGTCACTTAACCCTCACTGCCCCTCCAAAAAACAAAAAACAAAAAACATAAAGATCTGGATTCAAACTTCTGTCTGCTGCTTACCGGCTGGCCAGCCCTGGGAAAAATCACTTCTCTCTGGGTTTCAATTCCCTCATTTCTAAAATGGGTGTGATAGGACAGCACCGCCTTGGGAAGACTCCTGGGAGGACCAGATGAGGCAGCTTGGAGGATGACATCGAGGACAACAGGCCCTGGCACAGGGACCCCAGTGAGCCAAAGCCCTCAAGCACCAGGAGCCCCTTCCATGGTGGATTTTTATCTTCCCATTCCTCCAGCACACAAAGTGCTCACACTGGATATCCCACTTAATTACTATCAATCTACTTCACTGATAAGGTCTGTGAAGCAACCACAGGGTGAAGGGGGGGAGGGGAAGGGGGAGGAGGAGGAGGGAGAGGGGAAGGAGGGGGAAAGGAGAAGGGAAGGAGGGGGAAAGGAGAAGGGAAGGAGGGGGAGGAGGAGGGAGAGGGGAAGGAGGGAGAGAAGGAAGAAGGGAGGAAGAGGAGAGGGAGGAGGAAGAAGGGGGGGGAAGAGGAGGAGGAGGAAGACACTTGGCAGTGGGACCTGGGAGGAAGGGCACAGGGGGCCCTGACACCCAGTCCGGCCTTTGCCGGGCAGCCAGACACCCCGGGCCTGGCCAGTGAGGTGGCCTTCGAGCCAATATTTCTCCAAAGAGAAGGCTCCGGGTGTGTGGCCAGAAGGGAGGCCGCTGGATGACTTGAGAGGCTAAAAGACAAGCTGAACCACAACGAAGGATGCAGAGAAAGCCATGATCACCAGCAGCAAAAGATCTCCGGAGCTCCTCAGGACAAGGTGGAGAACAGAGATTGTCTTGGCATTCAATTCAAGCAGAGTGGGCACTGAAATGCCCAAGCAGGCCCCTCCACTGGCAGATACCTCTACACACATAAATACACCCACGGCCACCTGAGGAGGGAGGGGGCAGCAGGGAAGGCTGAGGAGGGAGGAGGCACTCCAGGAACTGGGGGAAAGGAGGAGAAGGGTGGAGGAGGGGACCAAGGAAATGTGCTGAGCTTGGGGCAGGCAGTCCGGCTTTGCAGAAAATTCGTGTGACTGCCTGGAACTTCAAAGGGCTGATTGTAAAGCGCGCTTCCCACCATTCAGCAGAGAAGGGGAGCAGAAGGCAGCAGACATTTTTTAGACAAGGACAATCTATTGCTTTGTTTTGCCTGAGGATCACAAAGAAAAAGTTCTCTGGGGGAGGGGGGAGAGCCATTCCCCTCCCCGGCCTGGGAAGTGAAAGATGCTTTTAAAAGTGTCAATAATGTATTTCTTCAAGAAGAGAGGAAGCAACGTGAGCTAAGTCTGGAAGGAAGGGGTGACAGGAGGCCCTGGAAGGACTAGGTTCAGAAGCCGGCATTGTAGCCTAGCGGTAACAAAGAGCCATGGGGGCTGATGGGAAAAAGGGTCAGGTGCGCACTAAGGGAGTATCTCGGGCAGCTGGGCAGATAGAAAGAAGAAGGGAGACTGAGGCCCAGCAGTCCAGGTGAGGAATGGTAAGGGCCTGGCCCAGGCTAGTGGCCCTGTCACAGGACTGGCGCATATATCCGAAGCAGAACCCAGATCTTTGGGTCTCAAGAGGTTGGCTCTCTCTGATGGCATTGCACCACTCCTCCTCCTCTTCCTCCTCTCTTTCCTCCTCCCCCTCCCCTCCTCTTCCTCCTCTCCTTCCCCTCCTCTCCTCCCCTTCCTCCTCCCCCTTCCCCTCCCCTCTTCCTCCTCTTCCTCTTCCCCTCCTCCTCCTCCTCCTCCTCGGAGGTCTTCCCTGGGGCAGCCGCCCACCTCTCTCTAGACTCACTCATCCTAAATTCCACTACTCCAAACAGCTGGAAATTAGTCCACCCCCCCTCCAAAAACACAAGAGAGGCAAACATGGGCGGCTGTTTCTGCCAAGTTAAGCTCTGAATTAGCTGCATTCCATTTCATTAAAACAATTACCTGAGAGTCAGCCAACAATGACACAAAGCTTCCTCCCAGAACCCCCCCCTTCCCTACGCCCCCCCACCCCAGCACACTACGCCTGCTTCCCATGTCAGCCAACAGAGATCGAGTCCATGACACACACTCCCCGAGGGACCTTGCTGGGAAAGGTCCCACAATCCCCCACCACGTGGCCAGCCAGGAGATCCCGGGTCCAGCGGGAAGGAAACCTCAGGCAACACCCATCCCACTGGGAGCTGCAGGGCACTCACCTCTCTCTGGAAGCCCAGGGGGCTGGCTGGGCCAACTTCAGGGTGCTTTCCCAAAGCCTGGCTGCCGTGTGCCAGGGAGGTCGAGCTAGTCCTGTGGGAGGGTGCCAAGCAGCACACCTCTGACTCAGCACAAGCAGACAGCCCCTGGGGACAGGGGCTGGGGCCCGGGAGGGTCAGGTCTCTAGGTCCCGGGCTGCTGGACGGCCGGCCAGAGTTCTCTGCCGAAGCCTCGGGCTGCTCTGGCCCCTGCCTCCCCCTCACCCACTGGGGGTGCTCGGCTGGCCCCTGATAAGGCCGTGCATGACGCCAAAGGATTGGCATTCCTCTCCCCTCCCCCTCGGCCCAGGCTCTCCCCAGGCTCCCTGCCTACAACCAGGCCGGCTCCAGATCACACCACACTGACCAGCCCCCGAGATCTCCCCCCACCCCCCACCAGGGGCAAAGGACCAGCTCAGGGCTACACATGCCCAGAAGAAGGAAAGAACAGCTCCCTCTTCCAGAGGGCTTCAAAAGTACTTCATAATCATCATCCCGCTGGAGCCTGAGACCCAAGTATCACTCACAAGGACCAATCTGGATGTCTCCTCTCCCATGGCGGAGTGCAACCCTGCACTTGGAGTCAGGCAGACCCGAATTCAAATCCCATTTCAGATACCAGTTGTGTGCCCCTGTGAGAGTCACCTTCCCTGTGCCTCACTTAACTCATCTGTAAACAAAGACCCGATGACCCTTCAGGATGCCTCTGGATCTACATCTTATCCAGGCTAACTCATTCTGGGACACCTCTGTCCGAGTCCTCCCATACACTCAACTCTGGAGGGCGGGCATCCATGGCTACAAGTTATTATCGTTCCCACTTTATAGATGAGGAAACTGAGGCTCAAACTGGCAGAGAAACAAGCCCAGGGACAGTCAGCTAGTACATGGTGGAGGTGGGATTAGAATCTAGGTCTTTTTGATTCTGAATTAGTACTCTATTCACTAACACACATCCTTATAGGAAGCCCATCCACTCCCATCAGCAACCTGTCTCCAGGTTTAAACCCATGTACCATATTCCTGCCATCTCCCCGCCAGGCAAGATAGCAAACCAAACAGGAAAAGCGACGCAGACTTCTGGGATTTTCAGGTCCAAAGCCAAAAGGGACCTTCATCTCACACAGATAAACAGGAATCATCCCTTGTCCCACATCCCTGACAAGTGGAAGTGAAAACCTCCAGAGAGGAGCCCCTATCTCCCAAAGGAGCCAATTCCGCCCCCGGGGGAGAATTCTGTTGGAAAGTTCTTCCTTATAGCACCCATAATCTGCCAGGCTGGTAACTTCTCCTCCCCTGAGCCCCACCCAGGCTGTTAAGGAAGGACCAGGACATAAGAACATCTCAAAAGCTCAAACTGAATTTCCCCCACAAGGCAAAAGAGAAAAGAGGATGAACATTTTTTATTTCAAAGTAAAATCATAATTATTTTATTTTACGTCAACTGATGGTCAATTGATAGCGATGAAGACCGTTATCAAGTCCACTTCTCATTTTCTGAGAAGTAACTGGGACTGGAAGAGAGAACATGAGTAGCCCAAGATCACAGAGCAAGCATCGGAGATGGGGGGGGGGGGCCTCCTTCTGCTCAGATCTGCTGCCTTGAGGGTGGAGCAGAATAGGTCTAATGCCTCTTCCCCACAGAGGTCTATGGAAGCCACTGCATCCAAGAATACTCCCAAGGCTTCCTAATGACAACTGGCATGTCAACAACACTTTGAGGTTTGCAGAATGCCTTAAGATAAGATTATCTCCTAAGAGGCCTAACAGCATGGTTTCCATTGGCCAGTGCAATGTCAAGGGCCTCTTTGCCCTCCAGCATCCTGCGGGCTGATGGGCTCCACTGTATCAGTAGCCTCCAGATGAGGTGCTCTCTCCCCCACCAGGCACAAGAACACAGAACTGGGACTCTGGGAGGTCACCGGCAGCATGCCCAAGGCCAAGCAAGTAGCAGCCCTCATTTATGATGGAGGGACCTGAGGCCCAGAGAGTTCGAGTGACTCACCCAAAGTCACACAGGTAGTGACAAGAGGCAGGATCTGAACCCAAGGTCCTAGGACTCCGCTCTTACCCCTTCAACATATGGCCTTAGCCACCGGTCCCCAGAATTCATTTCAATTTAATTCAACTCAAGGAAACATCTACTAAGTTCCTTTTGTGCTGGAGATAGAGAATGACAAAATTCCTGTTCTCCGGTGGAGAACAGCATATACAAGGTTTGGGGCATAAAGAAAAACTCCTAACTAAGTACTCTGGGGGGGCAGCTAGGTGGAGTAGTGGATAGAGCACCAGCCCTGGAGTCAGGAGGACCTAAGTTCAAATCCGGCCTCAGACACTTAACACTTACTAGCTGTGTGACCCTGGGCAAGTCACTTAACACCCACTGCCTCCAAATAAGTAGACAAAAAACAAGAAAATTAAGGTCCTCTGGGAAAGTCAGCTCTTGGATTTCAAGGGCTCATTCTAGAGCCTAGAAGGAACAATCTGAGAGATAAAAAAAAAGCTCCTCTTGGAGGCTGGGGGAGAGCCCCAGTTCACTGCCCTGAGGCAGTTCAAGGCTTCTGAAGTAGAGTGGGCACAAGGCCGGGCAAGGGTCTAGGGCATCTCTTTTTTCTGAAGATGGCAACTTAGAACACTAGAGTAAGGGAGAGAGCTTGATTTAGAACCCTGAGGCCCCGGGTTCGAATTCCAGCTTATGTCTGGACCTGTGTGACTCTGGACAAGTCCCTCGGGACCCATCACCTCTAGGGTCCCTTCCGGCTTACAGTCCCCAGACGCCTGAGCCAAAGAAACGGGAGGGAAGACAGGGTGTGGAAAACAAGACACTTATTCTTCTGGCCTAGGTCTTGAGATCTGCAAGCCACTCACCTCATGGGCAAATAGAAATCAACCATTTGTTGAGGATGAAAGGATTTATCCTTCAAAAAAACATTTAGTGATTGCCTACTAGATGTCAGGCCCTGTGCTGGGGACAAGAGACCCAAACACAAAAGTGCCAGGAGCCAGCAGGCTTAATTGGCAGGTACCTTATGGACTCCTTCATTTTACAGGTGAACAGGGCAGACCTAGGATTTGAGCCCAGGACCACAGACCTTCAATTCATTGCTTCAGCCACTAAGCCATGTTGTTCTGCTTTCTAACCTTTTAGGAAACAAAGCAGTTAAGCAAAAATTTCTCCAGCTTTTCTACTGCATTTGCCAGGGACAGTGCTAGGCCTGACAGACACAGACTCCCTGCCCTCAAGGAGTTTACTTTTGTCTACAAGGTACAGACTACATTCTATTGGTAGGACCCAGGGGAACAAACCTTCAGTATAGTCCCCAGCTCTAGGGAGAATCTGGCTCAGTGCCCAAGGGGAGGGCACCAGCCACTCCACCGGCTTAGGCAAGCCACTTCCCCAGACCCAGCAGCTGGGTGCCCCTGACCCTGGCCCGACACACAGAGGAGCCACAGACGGACAGCACAAAGTCCAAACTTTCCATGGAAACAGGGAGGCTCCACAGGCCTAGGCAGCCTAAGGCAACTCCCCTGCCCCCCAACAGGACAATAAGGCTCTGTTTTCCAAAGGGTCAAAGCTTCTGGGAAACTGAAAGAGGACAGATCCAGACTGCAGAGGCCAGTGGGCAATGCCAACAGCTGGCTGGGCCCCCCAGCAGGGGCCTGGGGGAGCTCAGAGCTAAAAGGGGTGGGGGTTAGGGCTGAGCCTACTGTGTCCCCTAAAGGCTGTTTCCTGGGTGTAGCCCCCAGGGCAGGCATTTCATGGGGAACAAAGCATTCATCAGTCCCCACACCCCTTCCCCTTGATGAGTCACACAGGGGATGGGAGAGCACTAGAGTCATTGACTACAGACATCCATCAGGCTTGGAGACAGCAGATCACAGGATCACAGATAGATGGCTGGACCAGAATAATAATAATAATAATAATAATAATAATAATAATAATAATAATAATCCTCCGGATCACAGCTAGCATTTACATAAGGATCGCAAACCACATCATGTGTGTGACCTCGCTCTTCACAACAACCCTGTGAAGTCGGTGCTATCATAATGGATACAGTTATAATTACAATATAGAATAACTGAGGAAACTGAGGCTGAGTTAGATAAAGTGACTTGCTGAGAGTCACACAGCCAGTAGGAGTCTAAGGCAGGATTTGAACTTGGGTCTTCCTGACTACAGGCCCAAACTGTCTACCCAGCCACCTAGTGGCCTCTAGCCCAACCCTGTCATTTTAACAGATAAGGATACCGAGGCAGGTGCAATGAAGCTGGGTGACTCACCCAAGCATAGGATACACAGGTGGAAGGCAACCGGACTTTAGTCAGCTGACTCCAAAGCCAATACCCTTTGCAACCAGCTAGGCCGCCTCACAAGGTCTGCCCACCACACGACCACTAAGAACAGAGCAAAATTAGGGCTTGGTGCTGAGATCAGAGAGGGACGGGCCAGAGCACGGTCAGAAAGGCTGTTAGAGTACACCTCAGGTGCCATGAAACTCCATCCAGGACTCTGGGCCAAAGGAGAGTCTACAAAGTAGTAAGAAAAGAGCCCGCAGCGACACTGGACTGAGGGAGAAAGATGAAGGCAGAACGGGACAGGCCAGGCCGGGGCAGGGCTGGACACTTTGTGTTTACGTTCTCTGCCCAACCAACGGAAGAGTTATAAATTTGTTACTTATTAAACAACACATGGCCAGTCTGTCTGTCACAGGCTGCTCCGGGGAGGGAACGTTTCTCCAATTATTTTCCAAAAACAAAAGTCTGGCTGCAAAGGTTCTGCCACCCCAACCCCCCTCTTACCCCCCACCACCCCCCAGCCCAGCCAGCCAAAAAGAAAAAAAAAAGGTTCCTAAGCCGAAAGCACTCTGGGGAAGAAAGAAAATCAAAACACGAGACCCGGGCCGTTTATTGTGTCCACCCTCAGAAAAACAGCTGACAGCCAACTAACTCCGGGAGCAGCCAGCCAGAAAGACAGAGGGGCTGAGACCCAGAGGCCAAGCAAATTCCTCTGCCGTCCCTCACCCACCATCCAGCCGACTGGGGCCCATGAACCAGGCGTGGCCCCAAGGGCCAGGAGGGAGCACAGCTGCACCCAGATCCAAGCCATTTAAATAGTGCCCCCCCCCCCCCCCCCGCCCCAACCTGTTCCATCTTTCCTTTCAGGGAGTGATTCTGTTCCTTTTCCCTACATGGAGGAGGAGGAAGAGGAGGAAGTGTCTAAGGGCAGGCATCCAGGATCTCAGCTTGAGCACAACAGAGACAAACATGCTGCAAGTAGCTTTGGGATGGTCAGGGTAGAGGCGGGAGGGTCAAAGGAGGCAGTGCGAGAGTCCTCAGCTCCAGAACCAGAGAAGACCTCAGAGGCATCACGTCCAAACCCCCCACACACACACACACACACACACTTCTGACAAATGAGGAAACTGAGGCCCAGAGACTTTGGCTTGCCTGGGGTCACACAGGTAGTAACTGTCAAAGGGAGGATTTGAACCCAGGTCCTCTGACTCCAGAGGCATTGCTCTTTCCATTATGCCAGGTTCTTAGAGGTGATGTTAAGTGCCTACTTTGTGCCAGGACATACAAAAAAAAAATCCCTACCCTCAAGGAGCTCACATTCAACTTGGAGGGGGAGAACTGAACCCAGATAAGGAAATCTAAAAAAATGACCCAGCTAAGTGAATAAAAAGTACATGGAAAATAACACAGATATTTCAAAGAGGCAGCATTAATAACGAGAGAAGGGGGGCAGCTAGGTGGCACAGTGGATAAAGCACCGGCCCTGAATTCAGGAGTACCTGAGTTCAAATCCGGCCTCAAACACTTGACACTTACTAGCTGTGTGACCCTGGGCAAGTCACTTAACCCCCATTGCCCTGCAAAAAAAAAAAAAAAAAAGAAAGAAAAAATAACGAGAGAAGGGATCAGGAAACCCCTCATGTGGCAGGTGGCCTCGGCACTTAGCACATGCCGGGCACACAGCTGGTGTTTAATAAAGGCTTACTGGATGTTTATTGGAGCTGTGTCTTGAAGGAAGGGAAGGTTTCTGTGAGGTCGAGGTGAAATGAAGAAATAGTTGTGCCACCTCTGAGCTGACTCTAGAAGGGTGCCCAGAGATTCTAAGAGATGATACTGAGCCAGCAAGAAGGGAACTCAGATGCCATTTATGCCAACCTCTTCCTTTTACAGAATAGGAAACTGAGGCCCAGAGAGGTTAAGAAACTTGCCCAAAGTCAGAGAGTAGTAAGCACCAGAAGCTGAAATCTGAACCAAACCAAGTCTTCTGACTTCCACTCGTCTACCTACCAACACTTCCAACTCTGGTCCCTGCCACCCCACCCCAAGTAACAACTTGTTTCAATGAGGTATTTATTGGGTAAGCAAAAACTCTCACAGACGTCCTCTAGGCATACCCATTTTTAAAGGAAAAATACCTGCCCAGAAGCAGTGCCAGCACCGAGCATGTTGGGAAACGGGTGCCAAGTCTAGCCACGGTAGAAGTAAGCTTGGCAGGCATTTTCTGGAGCACAAATATAACCCCTGGGCGGGTTACCCCTCAACTTAGTCTCCCTGGGGAAGACACCCAGGGAAGGGTCAGGGAGGCACTCCCAAGTTGCCCTTCTCCCCACCTCTGCCTGGAACACTCCTGTGCCTACAAATAGCCCAGAGTGTCACTCAGACCTGGCGTCCAGACTGCCCGCAGCACACTGGGCCCCATGTGTCCTGTCGAAGACATCCTGAGAGAGCAGAGTTGTCCAGTCACCCAAGGTCCCTGCACACACGTACACACACGCACCCTCTAACTTTTCCTTCCTCCATGGCCCCAAAAGGGAAGGAGGGAGGGAACCCCCCAAGGCATGAATGACTCCTAGCCCTGCGGGGAGGGGGGCTCCTGGGGCTCCATCCCAAAGGGGCAGCTGGCTGTGAGAGCCAGTGGACCTCCAAGAAGAAAGCCAGCAAACTCTGGCTCCTGGCTCGGGCAAGCCTCTCCCTTAGCGGGGCAGACAGTCCGGAGACAAGTAGAGGGGAGGGGTGCGGCCGGCGGCCAGCCCCCAGGCATGGCTCCCAGATACTGACCCGGGGGGCCACCCGCCCAGCCCAACCCCCTAACATCTGATCAGTTTCACCGGGAAACAAACGTAGACAGGGACCCATCCCACCAAGCCGACCCACATTTCTGAGTCCTAGAACCCCGGGGCTGGAAGAGGACCCCAGGGGTGATCTCATTCAACCTGTAAGCAAGCCCTTCTCATGCCCTGGACAAGCAGCCCCCCAGCCTCAGGTGGAAGTCCTGGGGGGCACCCTTGTTCCTCCTCCTTCTCCCTTTTCGGTCCCGGCTTTAACTTTCCAGGATTGGGGGGTGGGGAAGTGGGTGCAGGAGGGGGAGACGAGTAAGATGGTGGAGTTTGAAGGGGTGGGGGGCTGGGCCCCAGACCCCTGGCGCCGAGATGGTGCCAGGGTGGGGGCGTTGGGGGGGGTGCGGTGGAGAGATCTCAAAGCTCATTAGAAGTGCCTTGAGGGGATTGCCAGCTGTCCCCCAATCCGGGGGGGTCTCCAGCCCCGCCCCGTGGGACGATGGCGGCGGGGGGGAGGGGGCCCCGGTCCCGCGTGGGCCCGCGCACTCACCGAGGTCGTCCATGGCCGGGCCGTTCTCCCCACTCTTGCCCCGTTCGCTCGCGCTCTCCGCCCCGCAACTTTTCCGCCGCCGCGGCGAGCTCGGCCCGGAGCGCGCCCGCGCCCCCGCGAGTCCGCCCGCGCGCGCACGCCCCGGCACCGCCCCCCTGCGCGCGCGCTGAGCCCGGCGGGGGAGGGGCCTGCGTGGGCGCTCCCGGCGCGGGCCCGCGGGCCCGGGGCGCCCCCTGCCGGACCCGCGTGGGGGGAGGCGGTGGCGGCGGAGGCGGCACTCTGGCCCCTTCCCGCAGCGGCGCCTCCCCGCGTGGGGCCGCCCCCCACCGAGCTCCCCCTTCGTCCTTGCGCGCACCCGCCGCGTGGGGCGCCCCTCGAGACGCTGATTGGCCCCCTCTGCTACCCCCACCCCCACCCCCACACGTGCGAGTCCCCTGAACTCCCGATCCTTGGCCCTGCACAGCCACGTGAGAGGCCCCCAGCTCTCACTGCCCCCCCCCCCCGCCTCCTCCCTTCCACACCACTTGGAAGCCCACCAAGACACCCCCCCCCTTCACCGGTGGTTTCCCCACACACACAAACAAACATGGGGGGCGTCCCCTGGACACCCGGTGCATGCTTCCACCCCGCCCGCGTTTCCAAGCACAGCACATGGAAGGCCCCCAACCAAGAACCCACAAACCACAGAGGAGCCACCCTCTGTCCACACCACAGGGGAGCACCCCCAGGCTTCCCCCACGTATTCACAGACCAGAGTCACTCCAATCACCCAACCCTAGAAATGCGCTTGTCCTGTCCATGCACATCCACTCCATTCCACAATGGGGGTGGGGGGAGGAGTGGGGTGGGGGGCTAAGGAAACACCCTACACCCAAACCCCCCCTACACTGTGCTCTCTGCCTCCAAAAACAGACGCCGCCCCCCCCACCCATAGCATGGGGTGGCCCTGTGGCCTAGAAGCAAGCACACCTGAGGACCCCAATCCTCAGGGCCTGGAGTCTGTGCATATCTTCTCAAAGAGTTTGCAGTTCTAACGGGTGAGAAGATATGTGTGTCTATCCATATCAATAGACAGCTAGATACTAGATAGAATTAGATATTAGGTAACCCTAGGGATGAAGGACCACTCAGTGGTACAGTGGATAGAATGCTGAGTCTGGTATAAGGAAGACCTGAGTTCAAATTCAGCCTCAGACCCTTACTAGCTGTGTGACCCTGGGCAAGTCATTTAACCCCTACTACCTCCAAAAATAAAAAAAAAGCAAAAAAAGCCTAGAACAGGACGGTATAATTAGACTATTTGGTGGGTGGAAGGGAAGAAGATGTAAAAATGTCAGAATCTGAAGGGCTTTGCCACACAAAGAACTTTGTATTTGCACCTGTGCTTCAGGAAAATCTCTTTGGTACTGAATGGAAGATGGACTGGGGTGGGGAGGGAGGTATATAGGTATATAAAATAAGTCTACATTACCTTTTACGGTCGCCAAATTTTTTGAGACCCCCACATTCAGTTATAGGACCCACAGTTTGGAATGACCCATAGTGAGTGTGGCTCACCTCTGAATCTCACATCCCCTATCATTTATTTTTTGGTCAGAGTCCCCAAAATGGCTTTGGGAAACCAAGATCACAATGAAATACTGGGGAGACAGCTACAGGAAATAAAAGACAGTGCCTGCCCTTAGGGAGCTCACAGTCTAAACAGCCCAGAAAAGGAAACTCACTTTTGGGAAGCTCCTTACCAACTTCTTCCTGCCTCCTGCCTCCTGCCTCATTCTTCATCCTCCCCACCCTGACCTAAAAATCTGCTTTGGTTTAATATAATCCAGGCAATTTCATGCGTAGAAATGATTAACTGACTTTATAGACAGGACTGGGGGCCAAAAAAGTGACCTCAGGGTCCCAGAAGTGAGGTACTGGCCTAAAGGAAAGCCTTTCTTGCCCAGGGGCCAAACTCTGGCCAGATGTACATAACAGAGACAGCTCCAGTCACCAGCTCACTCATCAGAGGATGATAGACTTAAATCTGGGGGTCAGGGAAAGGGGGGGGGCAGAGGAACTCCCAAGGTTGCCTACTGAAAACCTTTTATTTAAAATTAGAATACATTTTATTTATTGCTTTTGTTTTTACACCCCTTACATCTCCTAAAACATTCCCCTTTCCTCCTCCCAGAGAGCCATTATCCCTTATAATAAAGAATAAAAAAAGAAAGAAAAAGACAGTTCAGCAAAACTAATCAATATAGCAAAATAAAGTTTGTTGTTATAGGCAGCTGGCCCACCCCACCTGTAGGGGAAAAGAAGGCAAGAAACTTTCTCATATCTCTGCATGTTGTCTTCCCTAAGGCCCCTCTTTGTATCCTCAGTACTTAGCATATAGTAGGAACTTAATAAATGTTGATTGATTGATTGATTGATTGATCTCTTTAGGGACAGGCTGGGCCTTTCTGCTTTCATAGCATTCAGTTTCAATTGCATCTACTTTGTTTCCAATTCTTTGCTATGAAAAATATTTTGGCTTATATAGGGCTTTCATTTTTTTTTCCCCCTTGGCCACCTTGAGGAGGGTGGGGAGATAGAAACATAGCAGTAGAATCTCTAGATCAAAATGTTTTAGTCATTTTCTTCACCTAATTCTAAATTACTTCATAAGATGACTGGATTCACAGCTCCACCAACAATGCATAAGTGTTTCCATCTTTCTACAACTCTTCCAACAATGGCTATCCCCATCCTTGTCATTTTACTGAGTGTGATGTGAAAATAGATTTGTAGCTTTCTTATTATCAGTGATTTGGAGGTTCTTTCATATGCCAATCCTTTAATTTTTTTTTTTTTTAGTGAGGCAATTGGGGTTAAGTGACTTGACCAGGGTTACATAGCTAGTGTTAAGTGTCTGAGGCCGGATTTGAACTCAGGTCCTCCTGACTCCAGGGCCGGTGCTCTATCCACTGCGCCACCTAGCTGCCCCCCAATCCTTTAATTTTAAAGAGGAAGAAATAGAGTCCTAGAAAGGTAAAGTGATTTGCCTAGATGGTAGAATAGAGATTTAACTCTAAGTCTGAACCACACAACCTCCCTAATATTTATTAAGCATCATTTAATGGATGCCCAGTGCTACTCTAGTTCATATTTGGGGGGGGTGGGGGGCACAAATTAGTAGTTTATGGTCTAGTTTTAGAAACCAACCTCAACAGCCAACTAATCCCTAGGTTTCTTTTCCTGAAACTCAGGAAGAGTCAGAAAAGGGCAGCATCGAAATTACCCCAGAGGACAATGCCCAGAGCAGCCAAACCCACAGAAGCATGCGCTGAGATCATCTCCTAACCAAGAACGGCTTGGGAGGTCAGGAGGAGGGAGCTGCTGGGCGGACACAAGAGTGGAGCCCAACCCCACAGTCACCCTGACACAGATCCAGTCCCAGAAAGACCTCACCAGAGAAGGAGACCCCCCAGAGCCTCTGAATCAGCCGAAGCGCCAGTGTCCTTTGGAACTAAGCTCAGTCTGGCGAGTGGGCTGAGGCAGGGGAGAGACTACAGGGGTCTCTGCTGGTGCTGAGGCAGAACTTGGGTTTTTCACCCCTGCTGGGAACCAGGAGGTAGGCTTGAGTAGCAGTGGCCCGGGTGGGGGAGGGGACACAGGCTCATCAGAGCTGACAACCACAACACACAAAGCTGGTTGATTAGCAAGTTGGTCTGGGGTCATCTACAGACCAGGCAAGTGAAGAACCTGATCCTCCTTAAATCATACCACCTGGGACTTCTGAAGCTTGGGATAGTGCAGCCTGGAAACAGTGCCCCACTTTAAGGAGCTAAAAGTCTAGTAAAAGAAAGGCAAGATGAGCCGACAGAGAAAGGTGAGGACCATAGAAAGTTTCTTCAGTAACAAGGAAGACCAAGGGGCACCCTCAGAGGAAGATGTCAATGTCAGGGCCCCTATATCTAAAGCTTCCAAGAAAAATAGGAATTGGTCTCAGGCCATAGAGGTGCTCAGAAAGGTCTTTGAAGATAAAGTTAGAGAGGTAGAAGAAAAAAATGGAAAGAGAAATGAGGGGGATGCAGGAAAGACATGAGAAAAAAGTCAACAGCTTGAAAAGTCAAATTGACCAAATGGAAAAGGAGGTACAAAAGCTCTCTGATGAAAATAATTGCCTAAGAATGAGGATTGAACAAATGGAAGCCAGTGACTTTATGAGAAACCAAGACACAATAAAGCAAATCCAAATGAATAAAAAAATAGAGGGCAATGTGAAATATCTTCTGGGAAAACTGCTGACCCGGGAAATAGGTCCAGGAGAGATAATTTGAAAATTATTGGTCTACCTGAAAACCATGATCAAGGAAAGAGCTTAGACATCATCTTCCAAGATATTCTCAGGGAAAATTGCCCTGAAATTCTAGAAGAAGAAGCTAAAATAGAAATTGAAAGAATCCACTGATCACCTCCAGAAAGAGATCCCAAAAGGAAAACTCCTAGGAATATTATAGCCAAATTCCAGAGGTCTCAGGTCAAGAAGAAAATATTGCAAGCTGCCAAAAAGAAAGAATTCAAGTACTGCGAAGCCCCAGTCAGGATAGCACAAGATCTAGCAGCTTCTACATTAAAGGACTGGAGGGCATGGAATATGATATTCCAGAGGGCAAAGGAAATGGGATCACAACCAAGAATCACCTACCCAGCAAAACTCAGTATAATCTTTAAGCGGAAAAAATGGGACTTTAATGAAAAAGAAGACTTTCAGATATTTGTGATGAAAAGACCTGAACTGAATGGCAAATTTGACTTTCAAATACAAGACCCTAGAGAACCATAAAAAATTGGAGCTGGGGGACATACCTGGGGTCATGCAGTAGGCTACTGTCTTGTGTCTGAGGCTCGGTTTGGGCTGGGATCCCCCTGGGTCCAGGGGTGATGCTTTGTCCACTGTGTCACCTAGCTAGGTGATGACATCTTTAGGGTTAAATTGAGGGGTGAAGGGAATTCACTGGGGGAGGGGGAAGGGCAGAGGTGAAATCCTACATGAAAGAAACAGGAAAAGGCTTATGGAGTGGGTGAAGAGATGGGAGAGGAGCAGGGCAGTAAATGAATTTTACACTCATCAGAAAAGGCTCAAAGATCTTAAACTCATCAGAGCTGCCTCAAGGAGGAACCAACATACCCACCCACCTGGTTGGAGTAATCTTTTTAATCTGGGCAGTAAACGAACCTAAAACTTATCAGAATTGGCTGAAAAACCTCAATCTCATGGTAGAATTGGCTCTAGGAGGAAATAATGTACACACTCAATTGGGTGGAGTAATCTCTCCCTGCAGGAAAATAGGAGGGGAAGGGGATAAAGAGAGAAGGTCAAAAGAAGGAAGGGCAGAGTGGGGGAAGAGACCTACAGAAGCAAATCCCTTTTGAAGAGTGATAGGAGGAAAGAAGATGGATAATAGAATAAATATCATGGGGAAGGGAATAGGATGGAAGGGAAACAGTTAACAATAGTAATCATGAAAAAGAGAAAAGGGGGAAAAAGTGTACAAAAAATGTTTATAGCAACTCTTGGTGGAGGCTAAGAATTGAGAATCAAGGGAATGTCCATCAGTTGAGGAATGATGGAAAAAGCAGTGCTATATGATTGTAGTGGAATGGTCTTGTGCTACAAGAAATGACAAACAGGATGATCCCCCCAAAACCTGGAAAGAGTAATGAACATTGATGTATAGTGAAGTGAGCAGAGCTGGGAGGACATTGTGCATAGTGACAGCAGTATTGTTCAAGGAGCAATTGTGAATGACTCGACTACTCTCAGCAGTGCAATGATCCAGGACAATCCCAAGGAACTAATGAGGAAGCTTACTATGCACCCCCATAGAAAGAACTGATAAAAAGAACACTTGAGGGTTGTACGTATATAACCTGGTTGCGATCTTGTGAAGGGAGGAGGAAAGGCAGGGAGGGAGGGAGAAAAATTTGGAACTCTAAATCTTATAAAGATGAATGTTGAAAACTACCCTTACGTGTAACTGGAAAAAATAAAATGAATGCTTGTTGCTGCTAAAAAAAAAAAAAAGGAAGCAAAAGAAAAATAAAAGAATAAAAAAAAGAAATTGACCTCCACCAAACAAGCATTTATTAAGCTTCTGTTCATTTCTTTTTTTTTTTTAAGTGAAGCAATTGGGGTTAAGTGACTTGCCCAGGGTCACACAGCTAGTAAGTGCTAAGTGTCTGAGGCCGGATTTGAACTCAGGTACTCCTGACTCCAGGGCCGGTGCTCTATCCGCTGCGCCACCTAGCTGCCCCCTAAGCTTCTGTTCATTTTTAGACTCTGGGGATACAAAAACCAAAAATGAAAGCAGTCTCAGCCCTGTAGGGGCTCATATTATACTAGTGTGATCTCAGAGAGACAAACAAGCTGTGATTTACTGTTGATTTTCACATTAGTTGTGATATCTTGGCCAAATCACTTTATCTCTGAATCTCAAAAAGAGAGGAAAGAATTTTAGGGAAATTTTATGTAAATAAAGGAAATTTCATCAATGTATTAAAGAAATAGAGAGACCAGTAACATCTTAAGGTTAAAATGAAACCCCTTCCAAAAACCCTACCAGCTTCACTGATGTTTGTAGTTACATCTTCCAAAGACTAGTTATCACAGCCTTATATGGAGAAATATCACAAAACAAAATTGGAATTATTAAACCAAGACTAAATCTGCCTTTTAAGCTATGGGAGACTCATAGTTCTTGGGTCCTGACAATTCTTTGATTTAGGATTAGAAAAGTCTTTTAAATTCTATTAAATCTTTAATTGTGATCCTGCTTCCCCAAAGGAATTTTGGGGACTCTACCCAAAAAATACATAATAGTGGTTGTTAAGTTATAGAGATTCAGAGGTGAACACACTCCCAAGAGCCTCTTTGAAGGCAAATAAATGCAAATAAAGCTAGGGAAAGCTGACGGGCTCCACACTCCTGTCTTTGGTGTACAAATGTACCAGCAACAGACCCGCCCCCTCCCCCCTCCCCCCAGATAAGACACCTGGGTTTTGGTTTGTCCAAAACCTCTCTGGTCTCCCTACATTCAAAATGTACGTGGTAATATTGGACCCACTTCACAGAGTTGCTCCTAGCAGAATTAAAGTGTATGCAAGATTTAGAACTGGAACCATCATTAGAGATTATCTAGCACAAGACTCTTATTTTACATCTGAGGAAATTTAGACCCAGCAAGGGCAGGTAGCACATCCAAGGTCACACAGGGATTAAAATACAGATCCTCTGAACACTACAAATCCAATCCTCTTTCTCCCACTACATCAATAGAATGGATAAGCCATTGAACAATTAGATCATTGGTTTAATAACTATTCAGGAGAAGGGCAGTTAGGTGGCACAGTGGATAGAGAACGGGCCCTGGATTCAGGAGGACCTGAGTTCAAATCCGACCTCAGACACATGACGCTTACTAGCTGTGTGACCCTGGGCAAGTCCTACAAAACAAAACTATTCAGGGTAGAATGGTGGGGAAGGAGGCAGAAGACATGGGTTCAAATCCTGTGTCTGGGATGGCCAGACACTTGGTACTGATCAAGCCTGACTGTGTCTGACACTGTGCCTTGGATATAGACACTTGTAATAAAAGCTGGTTGGGTTTGGTGGTGTTAGAGGCTGTGGGGGTGGGGAGAAGGGGGCCCAGAACCCTGAGAAGTTAAGTGAGTTGCCTAGGGTCAGAAGAGGGACTTGAACTCAGGTCTTGCCAGCTCCAGGGCCTGTTCTTTACCCACTCTGTAACACTCTTTTCTTTTTGTGGGGCAATGGGGGTTAAGTGACTTGCTCAAGGTCACACAGCTAGTAAGTGTCAAGTGTCTGAGGGTGGATTTGAACTCAGGTACTCCTGACTCCAGGGCCGGTGCTGCGCTACCTAGCTGCCCCTCTGTAACACTCTTAAACCAAAAAGACCTGGGTTCAAATCCCACTTATGGTACATATTAGCTGAGTGAACATGGACAAATGTATTCTGTAAAAATTAAAAATTGGGAGGGGCATACATATATATATATGTATGTATGTATGTATGTACACACTATAATAGATGCAAGGTAACTTTGGGGGAAGGCATTCATGTAGATGGTGGTACTTGAACTGAGCTTGGAGACAAGGGATCCTAAGACACAGAGGTGACTAGGGAGCCTTAGGTATAGACAGGGAACAGAAGAAAAATTGATGTCCTCATCCCAGATGTAACTACTCTTCCCTCTGTGCCTCAGTTCTCTCTTCTGTAAAAGGGATTGATGATCTCGGATGTCCTTCCCTATTCCATACTTCAATGGTTCTGCTGCTGGCATGCCCTCCATGGCTACTCCAGCCCATAATGACTTCTCCCTCCCAGGGACAGATGGTAATAACTGGCATGTTCATGGGCCTTGATGTTGGCAGAATACTTTATATTCATTGTCTCCTGTGATCTTCACCACAAATCTGTGAGGTGATTACTACACTCCTTATTCTATTTTACAGATAAGGAAACTGAGGACAGATTTAGTGCAGGAAAGAAACTCAAAGGCCTCCCAATTAAAAAAAAAATTTTTAATTAAAAACAAATTTTTTTTCAGTCTCCCAATTTTTAAATTTTTTTTGTTTGTTTTGGGGTTCTTTTTTTGGTGAGGCAATTGGGGTTAAGTGACTTGCCCAGGGTCACACAGCTAAGTCAGTGTCAAGTGTCTGAGGCTGGATTTGAACTCAGGTCCTCCTGAATCCAGGGCCAGTGCTTTATCCACTGTGCCACGTAGCTGCCCCTGTAGCGTATATATATTACACCACTGCTTCAACTTACACTTGCATTCACAATTTTAGTTCTCAAAGGGTGGCCACTACTCTCAGATTCTTGGGTATTTTGTGGGTCTGCATTCCTAAAACTACAGCCCACAAGCCCCAACTGGTGATCTTATCTTTAATAGTCAACCAGTAGATACAATCAGGTTAAAAAAAAGGGGGGGGGGGTCATTTATGAAGACATCATAGTAAGACCAATAGTTGCAAAATATAACCCCTGTGAATCTGGAATGTATTCTCCCACAAATACACATGGTACTGATGGGAAGAGTAGACACATGGGTAGAGTACACAGGTTGGAGGGAACAAGGCATCTCAAGCTTCTGGTACTTCAGTGTGTTTCTCTCCTTCTGAACACAACTGTGGCTCAGCTATGCTCCCAGGGAGACCAATTTTCAACTCTCAACAACCAGGATACATTTTCAGGAGTCCATTGTCAGTACTTCCTTCCTGGAGTGACCTGACTCTCACAGTGTGGTGGTGCTTGTATGGAGGGTGTGTCTCCCTTCAGGATGCCATATCTCCTACTAGGAGAATAGCTCAGCTGACGAGGCTGGTGGGGGAGGGGGTGTGGAGGACAGGAGAAGATTCCCCACCATCCCCCAGAGAGGCTTCAGGGTTGTCAGATTCCACCAAGCTATTTCCTCCAGTTGGCAAACCAGTCTTTTTTTTTTTTTTAAGTTTTTATTGATGTATTTTTTTTTTACATCAGTTTTCCCCAGTATCCCTCTCCCACTTACTCCCTAGAGAGATCCCTATGACATATAGTACTTTTAGAGAAAAAAAAAAGGGGGAAAAATCAGCACAATTGATCAAAACATTGAAAAAGTCTGAAAATATGTGCAATGGGGTGGGGGGAGAGCTTGCTCCTCTGCCAAGGGGTGGGACAGAAGCATTTCTCATATCTTGTCTTTCAAAACATGCTTGTTCTTGATAATTTTGCAACATTCACCTTTGACTTTTTTAGAGTTATTTTTTCCACTTACGTTGTCGTGGTCAGCGCATATATCGTTTCTTATTTCTCTCTGCACCTAGTCACGTAGATCTTTCTGTGTTTCTCTGTATTTCTCACATTCATCATGTCTTATAGCACATTCATCATTCTATTACTTTCGTGTACAGCAATTCGCTAAGCCATTCCCCAGCTGATAGGCATCCATTTTGTTTCCATTCTTTGCTGTCACCAAAAGGACTGCTATCAATATTTTGGGGGTATATGGGGACTTGCTTCTTAACAGTCGCCTCCTGGGGGTACAAGCCTGGTAACAGAATGGCAATCCAACTTTTAAAGGGCAGTCTCCAACCAGCCAATGGTGGTTGCCCCTTCAAATTCAATCAAGGCACTTTATCACACTTCCTAAGGGGATGAATGGAATATTTAAGACTTCACACACCTCCTTATCTGCCTTTTACTTTTGGTAGACTGGAGATGGGGAGTTGGGATGAGAATTGGTGGGGGAGGGTGTTACTCAGATACCAACTTTCTGTCTCTTTCTCTCTCTTCTTTCCCTCTTTCATAGACACATACACATTGTATATGTTATGTAGATCTTCAATTCCTCAAAACAAGGACCATTTCTCCCCTTTCTCTGAATCCTGGTACCTAGCACAGTGCTGGGCACAGGAATGCTTTTTGTTTTAAGGAGACTCGGGTCCTTGAGTTTCCACTTCCAGCCTCCTTCCATTAACAGCTCACAAAGCAGCATATAAGGGTCTGCTAACAAATGTGATCCAGACAAGGACTAAAGGAACAAAAGAGTCCTCAGAGCAGGGAGCTTGGAAGCAGCTTCTGGAGAAGGGGAGAACTCCAGCTCAGGAGAGAGGCTGGGAGTGAGATGGCATTCCAGGAGGGAATGGTATGTGGGAAGGAATGCAGGCAGGCACAGACTTGTTGTGTGCCCCTTGAATGGAGAAAGGTTGAGACAGAAATGGTTCCAGCTGCTTGGGGTCCTTCCTCGGGAGCTAAGTTGGAGAGGCAAAGAATCCTGGAGCTTCAGAACGAATTCCTCAGTTTTTTTCAGTCCCTTTTTTTTGGTGGGGCAATGAGGGTTAAGTGACTTGCCCAGGGTCACACAGCTAGTAAGTGTTAAGTGTCTGAGGCCGGATTTGAACTCAGGTACTCCTGACTCCAGGGCCGGTGCTCTATCCACTGCGCCATCTAGCTGCCCCAACCCCAATTGCCTCACTTAAAAAAAAAAAAGTAGTAGGCAAGTCAATAACCTTTCTGCACCTCAGTTTCCTCATTTTAAAACCATTGGCTCAGACCAGCTGGTATCTAAAGTTAATTCCAGCTCTATCTCCCTGGTTCCAGGATGGACCACTAGGAAACTACATCTCTTAGAAAACATTGAGGCAGTAAGGTCAGTAAGGTGGCACAGTAGATGGAAGGCTGAGCCTAGAGTCAGAAAGATCTGAGTTCAAATCCATCCTCACATATTTCCTATCTGTGTGACCTTGGGAAAGTCACTTAACATGTTTGCCTCAGTTTCCCCATCTATAAAATAGAAGTGGATAATAAGCACCTACTTCCCAGGCTTGTTGTGAGAAGCAAATGAGATAAATTCTATAAATGGCAGCTGTTTTTATTCATTGATGCCTTTTTTCTTTGTTACGATACCCCACTCTTCCAGACTGAACCAGCTCCATCAATAAATAAAAGCAACTCAACAAAAACATCTGATCCAGATGTTGTCCAACAATAGTTTGATCTCCTACCCTTCTGGTTTAAGGAAGAAAAATTTAAGTACTTCCCTTTTCTCTTCTCTTCTCTTCTGTGGCTAGATAGAGATCAAAGGTCTCAGTTACAGCTAGCTCTCTAACTAAGAATTAGCTAACTCTCAGCTGCTCCCAAGGTCCTCTCTGGCTCAGAATGCAAATCAATTTGAGCCAGAATAAAGGCAAGTCCCACACCCAACATCCCACACCCATCTAACCCAACCCCCACCCAACACTGGTCTTTTTTTTTAATGCATATCTACCCCAGACAAAATATGATTACTTTGGGGGAGGGAAGCATCATAGAGACCTCAGTGAATAAACATAAATGAATGCAAAAACATTTATTAAGTGCATATTTATTTCTCAAAGACTGGGGAGGGAAGGGAGAGAATTTGGAACTCAAGATTTTAAAAAACAAATTAAAATTTTCATTTACATGTGAAAAAAATTTTAAATTAAAAATTTTTTAAAGAACATATTTAGGGGGCAGCTAGATGGCGCAGTGGTTAAAGTACCGGCCCTGGATTCAGGAGTACCTGAGTTCAAATCCAGCCTCAGACACTTGACATGTACTAGCTGTGTGACCCTGGGCAAGTCACTTAACCCCCTATTGCCTGCAAAAAAAAAAAAAAAGATTAAAAAAAAAATTAAAAAAAAAAAAAGAACATATTTACCATAATGGAAGGTTAGGAAGGAAGGAGACAATTCAGAACTCAAAATGTAATAACAAAAAGTAAAATTTTAAAAACACACTCAAAAAGAGACCATATGTAACTGTCTCCCAACAGTTTCACTATCTCTTCTCAGGACAGCTTCAATGGTTTTTCAGTTTCCTTTGAGTGATTTCTTTTTTCATTTACATTGTTACGATTGTGTTCTCCTGGTTCTGCTTTGCTTCCTCTCTGGTCTTACCCTGGGCCCTGGACTAGGAAGTCCTGTGGCCTCTAGCCCTCCAGCCTCTCACTCTGATTGGCTGTTTCCTCCTAGAAGCTTCATTTTAAGATGGACTCTCCTCTCCAGGCTGCCCTCCAGAACTTTCTCAAGAAAGCCACACTCACTACATACCTTCATCTTCACTCCACCCCACCCCCCATTCCTTGTCTGTGTTGTCCTCCCCCATTAAAATGTAGGATCCATTTGTATTCTGATTAGCTTTGTATGATGCCTGGAACACAATTAAACTCTTTTTTTGTTTTGTTTTATTTTGGTGAGGCAATTGGGGTTAAGTGACTTGCCCAGGGTTCCACAGTTAAGTAAGTGTCAAGTGTCTGAGGCTGGATTTGAACTCAGGTCCTCCTGAATCCAGGGCCAATGCTTTATCCACTGCAGCGCCACCTAGCTGCCCCCCACAGTTAAACTCTTAATAAAAGCTTCACTACTTACATTCCTTTATCCTAATCTTCCCATGTGGGAATTGTAGCCTCTGTTTCCATAGGGGGTCCAATGGGAAAAAAATGGAACATGGAGACCAGCCCCCCCTTCATAGGCTCAAGTCTAGAACTGGAAGGGATCTTAGTGGACATCCAGTCCAACCCTCTTATTTTACAGATGAGGAAACTGAGGCGCAGGAGCTGAAGTGACTTATCCAAGTTATATTGTTGTTCCGTGGTCTCAGTCATGTCTTATTCTTTGTGACCCCATGTGGGGTTTTCTTGGCAAAGATAGTGGAATGGTTTGCTATTTCCTTCTCCAGTTCATTTTACAGAAAAGGAAATTAAGGCCAACAGGGTTGAGTCATTTGCCCAGGGTCACACTGCTAGGAAAGGTAGGAAGCTAGATTTGAACTCAGGTCCTCCTGACTCTGGCCCTGGCACTCTATACCCTATGGTGCCACCTAGGTGTTCATTCATTTAGCACAAAGCCTTTAAGCACCTGCTCTGTTTAGGATAGTTAAAACGGCACAACTCCTGCCTTCTAGGAGCTTACACTCTGGGATGGGGGAGAAAATGTAGTGGTAGAGGAAGGGTTAATGCAAAGTATGGAATGCCCAAATGGGTTCTTCCAAATAGAACATTTAGCTTCTCCTTCTATAAAAAAGAGAGACAGAGAAAGACGTCTACAGACTTCCCTTAGGTGATCTCTGCAGTCCCTTCCATCCCTCGGAGTCAATGAATTTATGAGTGTGTGATTCATCTTCCTCTCCAGGAGCTCAAACCACATTAGGTCTCATTTGAGCTGGGTCAGGTGCATGCACTAACGAGATTAAGAGCGCGCCTGGCTGCTCAGACTGGGCTTCGTGGGCATCTGCAACTTGGGCTGGTGGTCCTGACTCCTGGGTTTACCCACTCATTCCTTCTCTAAGGAGACCCCGGATTTTGTTGTCGATGGGAAGGCGCGACAAAGGCAGGAATGTAGAACAAAGAAACTAAAGAGGTGGTCTCTGCTCAGCCCACTTCCTTCTGCCCCCCCACTCCCAAGTCTGTTTGCTGGCCTACCCTCATCCTTACCTCCTCCACCCCACATCATTGCCATTTTGCCAAGGGGAGCTTCTGCGGGTAGCTGAAGGCATGTAGATTAACAACTAGGGGTACAATTGGAGTTGAAAAGAATCTTTTCACCCCAAGCCCTGTAGTTGACTGGGGTCAGGAAGCCCTAACCCAGCAGATAGAAAAGCAGTCAAAAAGGGCAGATTTAAAATTATTTTAGGTTTTCTTGTGGTTGGTTTCTGAGGTATGATTGACTGAGCTCTGCATCTTAAGAAGGCTAAAGATACCTTAGATTTACAAACCACGGAAGGTTTAAGGTTTCTCTCTCCCCTTGTTGAGAAAGAAGCTATTGAGGGAACTGCATTAGGAAAGAGCAGCTTCTGTGGTGATACCACTACAAAAAGTTAGTAGCATTGGTTTTCTTGGGTCTGTGTATGCCTTTTTTATATGTGCTCTCTGGTTACACGTGTTCCTCATTGGTGGTGTGGTAACCTGTGGGAGGGGATCTCTGTGTAAAAGAAATCTTGTAATTTATTTTTGCCATGCTTTTTTATTATAAGCATCTTTTTGTTGTTCTCTGATTGGCCCATTAAAATAAATACACCAGTGGGGTCTCACAAACAGTGGTTTTGCAGAAACTGTCTCAAACCTGGGGAGGTGGGAGGACTAGGTGTAAGGGGCATCCTCACTTTTTTTATTATTATTTTTTGTTTGTTTGTTTTGGGGTTTTTTTTGCAGGGCAATGAGGGTTAAGTGACTTGCCCAGGGTCACACAGCTAGTAAGTGTCAAGTGTCTGAGGTTGGATTTGAACTCAGGTCCTCCTGAATCCAAGGCCAGTGCTTTATCCACTGCGCCACCTAGCGGCATCCTTTATTTTTAAATTTGATGTTGATTAGGCCCTGTTCTCTTCACTGATTCTTGTCTTTGTAGGTTCACTGGCTGGACTATGGACACTCACTTCACAGGGAGACAATTGTAAAGAAGACTGGGTCTGAGTTTGAATTCTTATTCTGCTATGTCTTAGCTGTGTGACCTTGGACAGATCACTTCCCTGAATCTCATCTTCCTCATTTGTGAAATGAAGAGTTGGACAAGCTGATCTCTCAGTTTGATTTCCATCTCTAAATTCTCTGAACAGAATTAGGGACTGATTCCCACTAATCAGACTCACCAGAGACTGACGGATAAGAGGAAGAAGTCTGTGTTTTTATTAATTCTCACTGAGGAAATATAACTCAGGTTGGCTGGTGAGCATATTTTTTTGTTCCCTGGAGGAAAATCTGTTTGAGAAAACAAAGTAACATCAGAATTGTGACCCATTCTCTGGTACTGTAGACTGGGCATACATAAACTGGTTTTACTCTTAGGGGCGGTCCTCCAAATTATAACTTTTTATCTCTAACCAAATTTGACTTTTAGAAATCTTAGAATGTGACTCAAATATAACGTGTCATATTTTACTCCACCAATATGGATAAAAGGGTCCTGGGATCCTGTACAAGCACTTACTGTAACGGTGAACATATCTAGTATAGAATAGCTTATAGTCTACTCAACAGAAAATACAGAAAACATTTAATGGCCTCAGAATTAGCCACTAATCAATATAATCATTCTGAAATGATTCATATACTCTCTAATTTCTTTTTTTTTCTTTTTCTTTTTTTTCTTTTGCCAGGCAATGGGGGTTAAGTGACTTGCCCAGGGTCACACAGCTAGTAAGTGACAAGTGTCTGAGGCCGGATTTGAACTCAGGTCCTCCTGAATCCAGGGCCGGTGTTTTATCCACTGCAGCGCCACCTAGCTGCCCCTACTCTCTAATTTCTTGCAGCCCCAAAAGTCTGTGAGTCCGTAGTTTTGCTACTTGCTTCACTGCACCTCTCTATGTCTCAGTCTCATGAGATTAGACAAGATCCTCCTAGTACTGAAATCTATGGTCCTAAAATTGTCTAATCTGTCTGGCCCTCCTCTGTAAAAATTAGATGACCGGGGCAGCTAGGTGGCACGGTGGATAGAGTACCGGCCCTGGAGTCAGGAGGACCTGAGTTCAAATCCGGCCTCAGACACTTAACACTAGCTGTGTGACCCTGGGCAAGTCACTTAACCCCAATTGCCTCACTAAAAAACAAAAAACAAAACAACAACAACAACAACAACAAACCACCTTAAATAACCTCTGAATATTTACCTCGGCTCTAAAATTCTGATTCTGGAAAACTATCTGACATCTGCAAATAGTTAATTACTCTGTGCCTCAGTTTCCTTTCCTGTAAAATGGAGATAATAGGTCTTACTTTCCCTAGCTCAAAGGAACTCTTTTAGTCTCCACTTTGGACTGATTTTAATCACCATGTAAATGGGAGCTGAGCCCTAAATTGGGCATCTCATTCATGTCATGTGGTTTCTTCCCAGTTTCTATTTCAGAGGAGGGATTTTTCTGAGCATCTGAATGGGAGTCTGTAGACCCCCCGTACATTTGCCGACTTCACTGAGGGAGAGATGCAGGACTGGAGTACCCGTCCATCCGTCATCCGTGCAGCTGGGAATGAAATCCAGATGTCCCCCTGACCTCCCAGCCTGTCTCTGAACCACCCTCACAGCCAGAGGTTGTGGTTGGTGCCACAGAAATGCCCTTGTCTCCAGGGCAGAGCCTACGAGCTGCATCTTATCCAGAGGCTTGGGCTCCAGCGATCCTCAGCCAGCTTGGGCAGTGGCCTCTGAGGAGGACAGAAGCGTCAGGTTTGGCTTTGCTTGTTTCTTTCTTTTTTTTTTTTTTGGTGGGGCAATGAGGGTTTAAGTGACTTGCCCAGGGTCACACAGCTAGTAAGTGACAAGTGTCTGAGGTCAGATTTGAACTCATGTCCTCCTGAATCCAGGGCCAGTACTCCATCCACTGCACCACCTAGCTGCCCCGCTTAGTTTATTTCTTTAAGAGGGGAACCAGGCTCCCGGACCCTGCGGTTCGACATTTCACCTCCAGGCTGCATTTTGGAACCCCTGGCTCCTTTCCAAGTTCAGCTCCAGTGCCCAGCATGAGACCTGCCTTGGTCCTTCCAATTGGTGATGATCCCCACCCCCCCCAACCTTTCTCCCCTTAAAGTTACTCTAGGTGAGAGGCATTGTAGCTAGTGATCTGGCCCCCATACCTGGGACCCAGTCCAAGTAGATCACTTAACCTCTTACTGACTTAAGCAACTCAGAGATAAATTTGGGAGCAGCATTGATAGGGCAGAATGCTGGGCCTGGTGTAGTGAGGACTTGAGTTCAGATCCTCTCTGAGACACTCCCTAGCTGTGTGAGCCTGAGCAAGTCACTTATCTTCAGTTTCCATAACTGGGGATAATAATAGCCCCTACCTCCCAAGATTGTTGTTAAGCATCAAATGAGATAACACTTCTGTTATGTGCCTTGCACAAAGTAGGCCCATAGAAATGCAAGCTATTATTATTTATTATTACTGATTGGAGTTCCTTCCCCAGATTATTTCCTATACTCATAAAATCAGGCACAGACCCGGCCCCACGTCCTCAAAACCCCCCAAAATCCCAAGTGCCTAGCAGAGTACCTTACATGTATTAGGCATTTAATGCTTGTTGAACTGAATTGACTTGACTCAACTCAAATTGAATTAAACTGAATTGAATTGACTTTCCACTGGCCTCCTCAGGTTTAATTCTCTTGGCCAAGGGAGAATTTCATAAAACTAACCGCTTGGGAAAGGTTAGTGTGAGCCAAGAAGCTGAGACCCTTGGCAGCAATGGATGACCCAGCTCTGTCCAGAGACAGACACCTACCTAGGGCCCCGGGCAAGGCATATTTTTAAATCCAAAGAAAGCCAGCATTGAGTCCAGATAAAGAGCGGATTGTTGTGTGGCTGGCCCCTCCTCCCCTCCCTCCCTGGGAAAGACCGAATCCAAAAGCAGATCTCACTTTCTCCAGGGCCACTGGGTTCGCCCTGGCTCCCTGGATGGGGGATCCAGGGGATTTGGCTTGTGCTTCCAAGTAGGGGAAAGATAGGGGGGGGGGGAAAGGGGAGCGGGCTGGGCCCTGGAGGCCCAATGATCTAAGGGATGGATTATCTCACTCTGATCCCCTGACCCAGCCCAGAGCCAGCCCCCCACCCCCATCCCCACAAGGAGGGAAGGAGAATTGGCCAGTGGTCTGGAAGAAATCATTTCCAAGACCAGAGGCTCAGGCCAGCTCACCCCAGGATCTTCAGAAACTGGGAGTGGAGGCAGCCGTGGTCTCCTAATCCCAAACATTTCCATTAAACTACAGAAAGCAATCATGTTGCTGACCTTGGAAATAGTCCTCCAGCTGAACTCTGTTGGATTTTTTTTTTTTTTAGTGAGGTAATTGGGGTTAAGTGACTTGCCCAGGGTCACACGGCTAGTAAGTGTCAAGTGTCTAAGGCCACATTTGAACTCAGGTACTCCTGAATCCAGGGCCAGTGCTCTATCCACTGCACCACCTAGCTGTGTTGGATATTTTTTAAAAAGCTGATTGGGAGCAGCTAGGTGGCACAATGGATAAAGCTGCTCCAATGGAGCTTATATTTTGTTTGTGTTTTTGTTTTGCAGGGTAAAACATTATTAAAATATAAGCTCCAGGGGGCAGCTAGATGGCACAGTGGTAAAGCACCAGCCCTGGATTCAGGAGTACCTGAGTTCAAATCCGGCCTCAGACACTTGACACTTACTAGCTGTGTGACCCTGGGCAAGTCACTTAACCCTCATTGACCCACCAAAACAAACAAACAAACAAATAATAAAATTAAATTACAAAGCTGATTGGAATTCCAGCTCCTAGAGCTACCTGTGTGACTTACTGTATGGCACTTAGCCTCATCTGTAAAATCAGGAGATTGGACCGGACAGCTTCTAAGGTCCCTCTCAGCTTTCCATCTGTGATCTTAGGAATTCTCCTTCTCCATCATATTCTGGAAGAATGTAAAGCAAATGGGTTGATAGATATAAAACATTTTACAAACCTTAGGGTATTTAAAAAATTTTGTTGTTGTTCAGTCCAGTCAACTCTCCGTGACTCAATTTGTGGTTTCCTTGGCAAAGATATTGGAGCGATTTGCCAATTTCTTCTCCAGCTCATTTGACAGGTGAGGAAACTGAGGCAAACAAGGTGAAATGACTTGCCCAGGGTCATACAGCTAGGAAGTGTCTGAGGTCAAATTTGAACTCAGCAGGGCTACTGCACCACCTAGCTGCCCCTTGAGGATAGATTTTAATTTAGGAAGATGAATCTTCCTGACTCCATACCCAGAACTCTATCCACTTCACCACCTCACTGCCTCTATATAAATGTTAGGTATTGTTCATTATTATTCCTAATTAACCACTGAAACATTCTAAAACTCCTTGGGAGGCACCTAAGATTCAGGCTGCCCACATCTAGGATTTATGCCAATGAAAATGAGCTCTCACACTCCCACACACCAGACAAGAATGAAATTATAATGATAATTACTGATTAATGTGGATTATGCAAGGAATTGGTAGGAATTGTGCAACACATTACTGCAGACTTCCAAAGTGATTCAGTTGATAAAGTGCTGGGCCTGGAGTCAGGAAGACTTGACATCAAATTCTGTGTTATCGGTATGACCCTGTGTGAGTCATTTACCCTTTGTCTCATTTTCCTCATCTGTAAGGTAGAGCTGATAATATCCCCTACTTCCCAGGATCCAATAAGAGAATATTTGTAAAGTACTCAGCATAGTGCATAGCATATAATAAAGCTTAGGGAGAAATTTACTTACCAAATACCTTAGGTAATAAGACATGACCTGGTGGCTAGAATCAGACATCAGAAACTCACTATCTTTTTTTGTTTTGTTTTGTTTTGCAGGGCAATGAGGGTTAAGTGACTTGGCCAGGGTCACACATCTAGTAAGT
This sequence comes from Dromiciops gliroides, assembly GCF_019393635.1. Lineage (NCBI taxonomy): Eukaryota > Metazoa > Chordata > Mammalia > Microbiotheria > Microbiotheriidae > Dromiciops > Dromiciops gliroides. The sequence continues at coordinate 18,658,531 of NC_057861.1, read as the reverse complement.
GTCAAGTGTCTGAGGCTGGATTTGAACTTAGGTGCCCCTGAATCCAAGGCTGGTGCTTTATCCACTGCGCCACCTAGCTGCCCCTCACTATCTTTTATTTTGTTTTGTTTTGGTGAGGCAATTGGGGTTAAGTGACTTGCCTAGGGTCACACAGCTGGTAAGTGTTAAGTGTCTGAGGTCGGATTTGAACTCAGATCGTCCTGAGTCCAGGGCCGGTGCTCTATCCACTGCGCCACCTAGCTGCCCCCCCCACTATCTTTTTTTTTTTTTTTGTGAGGCAATTGGGGTTAAGTGACTTGCCCAGGGTCACACAGCTAGTAAGTGTTAAGTGTCTGAGACCAGATTTGAACTCAGGTACTCCTGACTCCAGGGTCGGTGCTCTATCCGCTGTGCCACCTAGCCGCCCCACCCCCCACTATCTTTTATAAGAAATGTAAAGAAAATGCAAGTCCCCATGAAAACCAGAATATTGGAGAACTCAAACAATAAACTATACAGACCACATAAACATAGAGAACATTGATCCAAAGCAACTTTGTAGGGCAGCTAGGTGGTGCTGTGGATAGAACACTGGCCCTGAAGTAGGGAGGATCTGAGTTCAAATCTCACCTCAAACACTTACTGGCTCTGTGACCCTGGGCAAGTCACTTAATCCCAATTGCCTTAAACAATTCGGGGCCATCTCCAGTCATCCTGATACATATCTTACCACTGCACCCAGGTGGCTCTGGAGGAGAGAGTAAGGCTGGTGACTGCACAGCCCTCCGTCACTGAAATCCAAGTCACTGCAAGTCATGACATCACCCGAATGTCATGGTCCTCTTCAGGAATGAAGGACAGACAAAAAACAGCAACTTTGTTGTCGATGGGCAGCCAGGTGGCATCATAGTGCACAGAGTGCCAGGCCCGGAGTCAGGAAGATTTATCTTCTCATCTTCATGAGTTCAAATCTGGCCTTAGATACTTCCCAGCTGTGTGCCCCTGGGCAAGTTAGTTAACCCTGTTTGCCTTAGTTTCCTCATCTGTAAAATGAGCTGGAGAAGGAAATGGAAAATCACTCCAGTGTCTTTGCCAAGAAAATGACAATTGGGCTCATGCCGAATTGGACATGGCTGGACAAATAACAATTTTAGAACCTTTTAAATAGATGTCATCATTCTAAAATATTCAGTCTTTGAGTGTCAAGGAAAAAAAATATTTTCAAAACAGAAAGAACTAACAGAAGAAACCAAAAACCATGCAGGAACTGTGGGATTACATCCATATCAGTCCCCATTATCTTATGTGCAACTTGGGACAGACAGTGATCTGGTATCTCAGGGAAGACCAAGCTCTGTGTAGAGACAGGTACCAACCTAAGCCTCGAGAAAGAGCGTAGTTTTTCAATTCTTTTTTTTTTTTTTTTGCGGGGCAGTGGGGGTTAAGTGACTTGCACAGGGTCACACAGCTAGTAAGTGCCAAGTGTCTGAGGCCAGATTTGAACTCAGGTCCTCCTGAATCCAGGGCCAGTGCTTTATCCACTGCGCCACCTAGCCGCCCCCTACAGAGCGTATTTTTATTTTTATTTTTATTTTATTTATTTATTTTTATTTTTAGTGAGGCAATTGGGGTTAAGTGACTTGCCCAGGGTCACACAGCCAGCAAGTGTTAAATATCTGAGGCTGGATCCGAACTCAGGTACTACCGACTCCAGGGCCGGTGCTCCATCCACTGCGCCATCCAGCTGCCCCCCAGAGCATATTTTTAATCCAAAGAAAGTTTGTATTGACTCCAGATGAGGACCAGATTCTTGTGGGGCTGGCCGTGTAGGACCCCATTTGTTTGAATCACAGCTCTGAGTCTAGGTGACTTCAGGGAAGTCGCTTTGTCTCACAGGGATTTAGCTTCCTCATCTGTAAAATGGGCCAGATGGCTTCTGAGATTCCTCTCTGCTCTCGTCCTATGAATTCACTCTTTTTTTTTGTTTGTTTTTTTGCAGGGCAAGGGTTTAGTGACTTGCCCAGGGTCACACAGCTAGTAAGTGTTAAGTGTCTGAGGCCAGATTTGAACTCAGGTCCTCCTGAATCCAGGGCCGGTGCTTTATCCACCGTGCCACCTAGCTGCCCCCATGAATTCACTCTTGGGAAAAGAGAAGCCCCTCTGGAAATGTGATTCGTAAACATTCAAATGCCCTCAAGAGGCACCTGGGACTCAGACTGCCCACAGCCAGACTACATGCCAATGAGAACTCCTACCTTGTCTCCCTGTTCATCTGACTCTTGCTCAGACCCTTCCGCCTCCCCCCCCCCCCAGCCAAATACCACAGGGCACCAGCTCTTCCTTCCTGACTTAATGGATACCCACCTACACACCCCCACACACCCCATGGATTTGTTCCCCACTTGGGAGCCAAGAGCTGAAGAGCTGAGAAGGAAGGTGAGAACATCGTTCCCTACCAAGACCAGCTACTCACGGCCCCAGCTCCAGAACCTCCTTCTCTGGGTCTAAGTTTCCTCAACGATAAAACTAGAGACTAGATTATCTCTAAGGTTGTTCGCATCTTTAAATCTGGGATATAATAATGATGCTGATGATTGGTGGTGGTGGTGGTAGTAGTAACAATAATAAATTTTATCAAACTGTGCAAATAGTCTGCAGAACATTAAAATTGAATACCCACATAATAACAACTGATCCTGGGTCGTTTCTCTTGGGCCTCCATTGGATAAGATAATAGCAAAGTCAATAAGCAATTATTAAATCATTACCATAAGTCAGGCACCGTGTTGGGAATATAAATATATTTTGTTAATTTTTTTATACTTATATATTTGGATTATTTATAGTTTTATTTATTTATAAGAAAAGATAGTCCCATGAGCTCTCAAGTAGCTTACTTTCTTTTTTATAAATGATTTTTTTTTTTTTTTTGCAGGGCAATGGGGGTTAAGTGACTTGCCCAGGATCACACAGGTAGTAAGTGTCAAGTGTCTGAGGCCGGATTTGAACTCAGGTACTCCTGAATCCAAGGCCAGTGCTTTATCCACTGCACCACCTAGCTGCCCCCCTTACTTTCTTTTTTTATCATAAAAGTATTTTATTATTTTCCAGTTACATGTATAGATAGTTTTCAACATTTGTTTTCATAAGATTTTTAGTTCCAAATTTTTCTCCCTTCCCTTCCCTCCCTCCCAAGACAGAAAGCAATCTGATACAGATTATATATGTATAATCACATTAAACATATTTCTCCATTAGTCATGTTGTAAAAGAAGAATCAGAATACAAGGGGAAACCCTCAAAAAATAAAAAATAAAAAAACAGTCAAAAAGTAGAAACAGGATGGTTCAATCTGCATTCAGGTACCACAGTTCTTTTTTTCTGGTTGTGGAGAACATTTTCTATCATGAGTCCTTTGGCATTGTCTTGGATCATTGTATTCCTGAGAAGAGCTAAGTTTCTCACAGTTGATCATCACACAATGTTGCTGTTACTGTGTACAATGTTCTCCTGGTTCTACTCACTTCACTCAGCATCAGTCCACTTAAGTCTTTCCAGGTTTTTCTGAGATCGGCCTGCTCATCATTTCTTTTTTTTTTTTTAATTATAAAAGTATTTTACTATTTTCCAGTTACATGTAGAGATAGTTTTCAACATTTGTTTTTATAAGATTTCTAATTTCAAATTTTTCTCCCTCCCTCCCCTCTCTTCCCTCCCTCCCCAAGACAACAGGTAATCTGATATAGGTTATATATGTACAATAAGATTAAACATATTTCTGCATTACTCATGTTATAAGAGAAGAATCAGAACAAAAAGGAAAAACCTCAAAAAAGAAAAACAACAGCACCAAAACCAAAAGAAATAGTATGGTCTGATCCACATCCATATTCCACAGTTCTTTTTTTTTTTTTTCTGGATTTGGAGAGCCTTTTCCATCATGAGTCCTTTGGAACTTTCTTGTACTGGTGAGAAGAATCGAGTCTATCACAGTTGATTAACACATAATGTTGATGATACTGTGTATAATATTCTGGTTCTTCTCATCTCACTCATCATCAGTTCATGCAATTCCTTCCAGGTTTCTCTGAACTTCTCCTGCTCATCGTTTCTTACAGCACAATAGAATTCCATTACATTCATATATCACAACTTGTTCAGCCATTCGCCAGTTGATGGGCATTCCCTCAATTTCCAATTCTTTGCCACCACAAAGAAAGCTGCTATAAATATTTTTGTACATGTGGGTCCTTTTCCCTTTTTAATGATCTGTTTGGAATACAGTGGTATTACTGTTTCAAAGGGTATGCCCTGTCCTATAGCCCTTTGGGCATAGTAAGGAACTTACATTGTAACAGAAGAAAACAATACATAAAAAGAAGTTGAAGGAGGCAGGGGTGGATGGATGATGAAGGTTCCCCTTCTTGGAGGGATGACAGAGAAAGTCCTGTGGACATGAATCAGCAGTACAGCCTGGAGAGGAAGGAAGATATGGGTGGTATGGGCCATGCTGGGGGAGGAACCTACTGATCAGAGGGAGAAGCCACAGGGCAGAGAATACTTCCCAGCGTGAGAAGTAGTTCAGGTATGGAGTGAGCTGAGTCAACATTATAGCCTGGAGAAGCATAGAGATAGGAAATTATTCTTTTAATAATAATAACGACAAGGACTGACTTTTATGTTGTGTTTGGAGATTCGCAAACCAACTTATATCATGTCATTTGATCTTATGATTGATTCTAGCTCTGTGCCCCTCGACAATGTACTTATTTGTCTGCCTCAGTTTTCTCATCTGTGAAATGGGGATAATAATGGCACCTACCTTCCAGGATTGTTGTGAGGGTAAAATGCGATATTTATAAAATGCCATGTAAGCCTTAAAGTCCTACAGAAATGCTAATTATAAGTATTATCGTAATCAATTCACTAAGTAACTACTATTAAGCATTTGCTGCAGATGTTGGGGAGGATAAACGAATAAATGAATAAATGGATGAATGAATGAACAAAAAAGGATTTACTCATCACTTACTATGTGTTGCGGGCTAAGTAGCTGAGTATATAAAGATGAACAGATTTTACATTCTCATCAGGTAAGGGGTATGTGGTTGCCTATGTAGGCTCTCTGGGTCCAGATGTGGCAGGAAGGGAAGCATGACTAGATGTCTTGAGTATTCTCACTCATTTTTCTCCAAAAGAGATTTCTGATTCCTGCCAAGAAGGGAGCAGAAGGTTGAACCCACAGACTGATCGCTCGGCTCTCTGTGGAGAGAAGTGTCCCAGATTAGAAGGACATCTGTTTGTTGCCTTTAATATTGTCAGTGTGGGGGAAATAATGTTTAGGTTCAAGCTGAGCTCCGGATTGCTATTCACTAATGGGGAAGGAGTGTCCAGAGCTGATGGAAAAGCCAAACCTTGGCTCCCTTCTCACCAAAATCCAGTTTCACAATGAACATGTGCAGTAAATAGCAAATAAAACCATTTATCCAAGCTTGAAAGCAAAGGGAAGTCAGAGAAAGTGCACAGATGAGAATATCCCAGAAAATACGCAGAGCGAATGAGCTTTCCTATTGAAAGTAAGATATTGCAGCTTAGGGGAGAGAGGGAGAGAGAGACAGATGAGAAAGAGAAGAGGAGAGGGAGAGAGAATGAGACAGAATGAGAGCAAGAGAGACAGAGACAGAGACAGAGACAGAGACAGACAGAGACAGAGGGAAGAGGAAAGGAGAGAGAGAGAGACCTAGATCTCACTAAAGAGGAAATTCCTTGAAGTCTCTAGGGTAATAAGCAGGAGATAGGGACATAACTGGAGGCAGCGAGATGGCTCAATGGACAGAGGGTTGGACCTGGAGTTCAGAGCCAGCATCAGACACTTAGTAGCTGTGTGACACTGAGCAAGTCACTTAACTTCTGTTTGCCTTAATCCACAGGAGAAGGAAATAGCAAACCACTCTAGTGCCTTTGCCAAGAATGGTCTACAGTGGGGCAGCTAGGTGGTACAGTGGATAAAGCACCAGGCCTGGATTCAGGAGTACCTGAGTTCAAATCCGACCTCAGACACTTAACACTTACTAGCTGTGTGACCCTGGGCAAGTCACTTAACTCCCATTGCCCTGCAAAAAAAAAAAAATGATCTACAGGGTCACAAAGAGTCAGATACAACAGAACAAGGGACATGACTAAAGTGCCAAGTTCTTCTACCCATTGGCTTCTTCCCAGCCTTTCTCTCCCTTCAGGCACTTGAAGGATGTCTAGAACCTTTCATATTATCTCTTGAACCTGGAAGCCAGAAGAGCAGCATCTCTCTACAACCCTACTCTTCAACACATTTAGGGTGTATTGAATAATCATTCCTCCCCTATCAGGAGAATCTCCTACAAATATGCTTAAAGGGACAGGGGGTTGGGAGAGGTGTTTTGGTTTGAAAAGTGACTGGGAGGTTAAGTGGAGTCACAGGGAATAAATCGATCCTTCCCTAGGAACAGATTGATTGATTGATTTTGGTTCTAGAGCCAGGAGGGGTGGGGTAGACAAAGTATCCACCTGGCAAGATGGCTCCAATGGAATTGGAAGCCTTGCTGGAACAAGCTAGATAGAGTAGGTCGTGTGAGGCACTCACAGAATTTTAAGTTGGAAGGGATGTCAGAGACACCTCGTCCACCCCAGACTTGGCCAAGAATTCCCTCTACAATATAGTTAACAAATGGCCACCCTACTTCCCTTTGAAGACCTGCAGAGAGCAGAAACCTGCCACCTCTTCTACAGTAGATGATTCACTGTGAGGACACTTTTCGTTGGCAGCTTCCCCCCAACTGGTGCTGGTTCTGCCCTGTGTGGCCAAGCTGAACAAGGCTAATCCCCTTTCCCTGCAGTAACATAGTGCTCGGTGCTTCCACCTTTCAGCCACTCCCAAGTGTCTACTTTTCTCTAAACTAAATGTCCCTCGTTCCTTCCACCAGTCCCTCACCTGGCATGATTGGAGGTGCTTAAGGCATGGCTCCTGACTTCATGGACCTTCCTTCTCAGGAATGACTAAAACACCAGAGACAGAGAACCATATAAGACAAAACATGTATGTGTTTGTTGTTGAGTCATTTCAGGCGCGTCTGATTCTTCATGACTCCATTTAGGGTTTTCTTGGTAAAGATACTAAAGTGTTTTGCCATGGCCTTCTCCAGTTCATTTTACTGATGAGGAAACTGAGGTAAACAGGGTAAAGTGACTTGCCCAGGGTCACACAGCTAGTAAGTGTCTAAGGCAGGATTTGAACTCAGAAAGAGGAGTCTTCCTGACTCTAGGTCCAGTGCTATGTGCACTATGGCGCCACCAAGCTGTCCCTATATATGTATGTGGACACACACACTTGTATTTCCCAGTGGTTAGCACACGGTAGATGCTATATAAATAGGCTAGCTATTTATTATTATTATTTTCCTTGTTTCCCTTGGAGACATTTTCTTCTTGGCCCCAGAGTGTAGAACTAGGACCATTAGTAAAAATTATGCAGTAGCAAGAATGCTGGAAAACCTACATGGAACACAGGGGAGATAGCCCCACCCACCAAGTTTCTTGACTGGAAACAGTGTGGTCTAGTGGATAGGATTATAGATTTAGAAGTGGAAGGGAACCCTTTATTTTATTTTATTTTATTTTATTTTGGTGTTTTTTGGTGAGGCAATGGGGGTTAAGTGACTTGCCCAAGGTCACACAGCTAGTGTCGAGTGTCTGAGGGGGGATTTGAACTCAGGTCCTCCTGACTCCAGGGCTAGTGCTCTATCCACTGTGCCACCTAGCTGCCCCAGAACCCTTTATTTTATAGGTGAGGAAACCAAGGCCCATAAAGGTTAAATCATGTGTCTAATGTCACACAGGAAGATGCAAGATTTGGTAACTCTGGGTATGTGGGTGAGGGAGAGAAAACAGGAGCCAGGTTTAAAGGGCCAATCAGGTGAAGCAGATGTATGGGTGACCCAGGGCTCTCTCCTGAGTCTCTGAGCCCATAAAGAGGAGGCATTCATTCCTCCCTCCCCTGGATCTCTGCAGCAGACTTTTCATCCTTCATTCTGGTCCCCTCCACTCCTTTTAAAGGCTCAGCCAAAGCTTCATTTGAAGCCAATTCCTTGGAATCAGACAAGTTAAAAGCCCTATTCTGCCGTTTGCTAACTTGAGCAATAGGATCTCCTTTCTAGGCCCCGACGATTTCCTCATCTGTAAAATGGGGGTTGGTGGGCAAGATGACATCTAATGGTCTAATGAATCTCAACACCTTTCTCCCCCTCTCCCCCAACAATCTATTTGTCATGGGGAAAATAGGGGTTGGGGGTTTGGGGTAGGGATTGGGGATAGGGGTCCTTAGGAATTCCTCTTTAAAGAATTACACCCTCTTGCACACAAAAGCAGTTAGAATAAGATGGTAGTTTATTTAGAGGAAGGGGAAGGGAAGGGAAACCAGGAAAGAAGTCCTTGGACTTCTCATGAGGAGAAGGCATGGCACAGAGCGTGGCTCTGAGATACCAATCTCCTTGAGCAGGAGACTGGCAGGTACTTTTATAGAGGACCGATGGGGGGGTGACCATCTGACTGTGGAAAGTTCCTTTAGTGAGGGAGGACCATCCCCCACTGGTGGTGGCTGGAGGAGTTGGGTGAGGGGTGGCTGCAGATCTCCTAAGCCATCTCTTCTTCGGGCATAAAGGAAGCAGCCATAAATAATCTTATAGCCCCAGGGTTGAGGGAGACTAGAATAAAGGGTGGAGGTCTTCTGCTTATCTCGCTAGGGGTATCTGTCCTCTGGTTTAGTTTCTCAAGGAGAAAGTTCTTTGACATGCCCCAGAGAACTTCTGGGGTGCCCTGGGCCCATAATATATTCAAACTTCAGCTACCCTGGCTTGATCTGAGCAAAGACAATGGCCTCCTGAAGTGGTCCAAGGGACTGGTGGGGGAATAGTGCATATTCACCTAGAGAACTAATGATATCTAACTACCAGGGTCACATCTGGTGCAGCTGTTCACCAGGAACAGGCCTCTGACCAGCTGCCCTGCCCCCACAAACCATTGCCTTCCCCTACCTCCATCCCTTCACCTCTTAGTCTAGCAGCAATAATCAAATCACCATGAAGGTGATTACTAGAAACTGCCGTGCGCCTCCAAGAGCCCAGACCCAAATTTCTTTTGGGGGCTGGCACTACCTAGAACTGTTGTTTCCCCTCTTAAAAACAGAAGCTTTGGAGCTGCTAGGTGGTGCAGTGGATAGATCACTGGCCCTGGAGTCAGGAGGACCTGAGTTCAAATATGACCTCAGACACTTAACACTTACTAGCTGTGTGGCCCTGGGCCAGTCACTTAACCCCAATTGCTTCACAAACAAACAAACAAAACCAGAAGCTTAAAAAAAAAAATAGAAGCTTTTTGAGGGTAGGGATGGTCTCACTTTTGTATTTATACTTCCAGGACTTAGCACACGGTAGACACTTCATGCATGGGTTTTTTTTTCCCCTTTTTATAATTTACTGTTTTTATTTGTTTCTAATTACATGTAAAAGCAATTTTAACTTTTTTTCAAATTTTGAGTTCCAAAATTCCTTCTCTCACTCTCTTTCTCTCTCATTGAGAAGGCAAGCAACTTGACACAAGTTATATAAATACATGCTTTTAAAAAGTCATCCATTCATTCATCCCTCCAATCTTCTTCTTCCAAATTGTCAGGATGTTGGTCCCAAAGCCCAGATCTGACTCGCTCATAGTCACACTCCTCTAGAAGCTTCAGTAGCCTCCAACTACCAGTCAAACCGGTCTGTTTGCTCTTTCCCATACTTGACATTCCAGCTTCTACCTTTGCACAGGGTGGCCCCCAAGCTTGGAATACTCTTCTTTTTTTCTGCCTTTTGAAACTCCTAGTTCCCGTTAATGTTCACAGTCTAGGGATTCGTGTCTTCCCTAAGATTCATCTTTTTGAGTCCAAATCTGGCCTCAGACACTTATTACCTTGTGTCACCTTGGGCAAGTCACTTAACCCCGTTTGCCTCTGTTTCCTCATCTTTAAAATGAGCTGGAAAAAGAAAAGGCAAACCATGCCGGTATTCTTTGCCAAGAATCGGGTCACGGTCAGGTATGACTGAAACGACAAAATTACTATGTATTTTGGGATGGGGAGGGTCGAGGGGAAGCAATACTTATTTATCTGCCAACACAATGCATTCTCCCCAGTTAAATGTAAGTTCACAAGAGGGCAAGGACTCTCTTACACACTAACATTTAGCCCAGTGCCTGATATACAGTAAGTGCTTAATAAATATTGTAAGAACTCTGTTCAACAAAATAACCAACCTTAACTACAGAAGAGCCATGCAGAAGCATGTTTACCCACCCTGGACAGAGAGGTGATGGACTCGACTTTGGATAAGAATTTCTAGATACAGCCAATGTCAGAATTTATTTTGCTCAGTTACACGGTTTTGCCTTTTCTCTTGTTTTTGTTTTTGTTTTGGTGAGGCAATTGGGGTTAAGTGACTTGCCCAAGGTCACACAGCTAGTAAGTGTTAAGTGTCTGAGGCCGGATTTGAACTCAGGTACTCCTGACACTCCAGGGCCGGTGCTCTATCCACTGCACCATCTAGCCACCCCTTTTCTCTTGTTTTAACAAAGGCAAAGAGAAAAGATTTTTGTTCATTGAAAAAATTAAATAAAAAAAATACAGGCATGTGGATGGATTGCTCCCATCCACTAACAGTGAGATGTCATCGTTCCTGATCTGCCCTGGTTCCCTTTCCAAAGCCGCTGTCAGAAAAAATTGACCCCCAGAATATTTACAGGAATCTTGGACAACAAAAAGAGATTTAAAAACACAGCCTGGGGGGCAGCTAGGTGGTGCAGTGGATAAAGCACTGGTCCTGGATTCAGAGGACCTGAGTTCAAATCCGACCTCAGACACTTTACACGTACTAGCTGTGTGACTCTGGGCAAGTCACTTAACCCTCATTGCCCCGAAGAAAAAGAAAAAGAAGAAAAAAAAGCCTGAAAGTCCAAAGCCGCCACCTTGAGTCAGAGCAAAGACCAGATCAATGGGGTGATAAGAACCTGGGACAACTCCACACTCTACCATTGTGCACTAGTAATCAGCGCCCCCCCCAACCCCCAATGCATTTCCGACCTATCTCTGACTCTTGAATCCCTCAACTCAAACCAACTTCTGTAGGAAGCCTTTCCGGTCCCCCGCGCCTCGCTCTTCCCCCCCCCCCCCCCCGGCTAGGCTTTCTCTCTTCCATTTTGTCTTTATGTAATGCTTATATTCCTATACAAGTATATATTGTTTCTCCAGATCAGATAGAATTATTGGGGTCAGGTATTGGTTCGTTTATGTGGATCGATTGATTCAAGGGTTCTCCTCCCTTGTTAAACTAGACAATGGAGGAAGGAGATTACCTGTGGGGACCTCCCTCCCCCACCCCTTTCACCTATAAATGGGACCTAATCTTACAACTCTGGTTACAACCATTAAGAAACAGATAGTAGGGAGGCACGGGAGAGGGATGAGAGACTCCAAGGCATCCTCCAGGTTGGCATTAAATGGACGATTCCCAAGGCCCTTGGCACTTTGTCAGTTTCCTTCTCGGTGAAATTGAAGGGATTGGACTGAATGATTTCCTGTGGGTGAAATAAAAAAGCAAATTGGGTTTCTTTCGATCATAGGAGGAGCGGACTCTGAGGTTTGCCTCTAGCCTGCATTGGGAAAATTTCAGGTTAGGACACACAGGCCCACCTAGAACTCAGATGACATTCTTTTTACAACTGAGGAATTAAGGGCTCAGAACCGCGACTTGCCCAGCGTCATCCAGGTAAACAAGTCTTGGAGGTAGCAAGACGTTCTGATCTCAATTCAGTTACCTCCTTCATCTAAAAGTCCCCGAAGTCTTAACTCTTATTCCTCATGGGCCACTTAATCGTGGCCTCCGGAAGGTGGCGCCCAAATCATGCTACGCATAAACTGAAAAAAAGTTTATTTTTACAGGATTCCTTTTAATCTCATATACTAGCTCTAACTACAAAATTAAGTTGACTTTGTAGAAATAAAACCATTTCGAGGAAAATAAGAAACCTTAAACTATTTCTCTTTTTTCAAACGGAAATAAATCAGTCTCCGTAGAGACTGTCAAAAATTGCCAATGCCGACTATATTTCAAGTCGTCATGGCGGGGTATTGGGAAAAGTTTTCAATTAGCAATAATCGCGCCTCGGATAAACCTCATTGGCTACGATACTGCCACTGCGCAAAGCTGACGAGAGTCGTGCTGGGCTCCACTCCCCCACGGCTGGTGACTATCCTTACAGAGAGGGTTAGAAGCGAACTGCTACCGAGTGACTCCCGCTGGCTCTTTTTTTGCGTACAGCCAGACCTTGGGCGTAAAGTTTTGGGGACTTTCTGGTTACTTGCACATGGGCGTTTGGAAATAGAATTTCAGGGAAAAACAGGCGAATGGGCGCCGAGGATTCTGGGGATTCCTATGCAAATGAGGATGACGCTATAGATCTGCCCGCGCCGCTTGAGTTCAGGTTTACTTTAACTCGTGCTGAGATGAGTCGGCCCCCGGGCAGGAAGTAAGTGATCATTACTTTGCAGGAAAGATGGAGAACGTTTAGGAGTGATTGAAAGAAGAGGAGGGAGAATGATATGCAAATATTTAGTAGGATTCAAGGGGCCTAGAGGATGTGGGAGAGCCTGCCCATTGCAGAGAGGGGAGAGTGGAGGTGGAGAATGAGTTCTCCTTCCCTGTCAGTTACTCCAGCTTCCTTCCGCCCTTCTTTAGAGTTGAAAGAAATTCACTTTCATCTAGTCCCAACAATAGAACACTTTCCTGCATTCCATAAATAGCCCTAGTCCCCCTCCCTCTCCGCAAAACCCATGAAAAAGAAGCGAAGCAGCTTTTTTTCCCCCCAAATAAGCCGGGGTTTTGCAAGGCGCTCTAGAACTTGTTCAAGAGTGTTGAACTTCAAATGCATTCACAGAATCACAGAAGTTATGACTCGGAAGAAGGAAATAACCTCAGTTTATTTATTTATCCGGCTCACCCACTAAAAATCGTTTTTGTGTCTTGGTAAAGCCTATGGACCTCAACGTCATAATTGAAAAAAACGACAAACAGAAGAGAATAAGTGATTTCTCCTACTCTATCTACGAGCTGATCAGTACACCCTAGAAAATTTCTAGTAAACACGTGGAGCCTGAAAGCCAGCAGGAATTACAACTGAATTACTACATCCATGCTAAACTCTCAAACAGAAGTTTCCATAAAAAGCTGTAAACTAAAAAGAACTTTTTTTTTAACTGGAAAATTCAGTCTCCGTAGAGACTGTCAAAAATTGCCAATGCCGACTATATTTCAAGTCGTCATGGCGGGGTATTGGGAAAAGTTTTCAATTAGCAATAATCGCGCCTCGGTTAAACCTCATTGGCTACGATACTGCCACTGCGCAAAGCTGAAGAACGGAGTCTCGAACCCGTCGCCCACTAAAATGTCGATAACTGTACAATGTAGGCTGATTTTATCCCTTGGAAAATGCACCCCCAAATAAATTATTTTATTTCAAAATGCATACATCTGCCTCCGTTTTCACAGAAAGTTGGAGACTACGGTTGACATTTGCTTTCTTTTGAGTTTGTTTTAAATCTTGCGATAGTGAAGCAAAGCCTTATGGGGGAGGTGACATGCTAATCAAGTTCCCAGAGAGAAAGCACTCGGGGAAATGGGCCCATTGGAAGCGTAGGTAGAGGTAGCTATAGGCTACCACGTGAGAGAAGGCAGCAGGAGAGCGCTTTGGTAGGACTATGCTGCTGGGTCTATTTGAGTTTTCTCCCTTTCTCAAGGGTCCTGCTTCTAGAGCTAGAGGGGACCTTGGAGAGAGCACTGAGCTCAACTTCTCCTTTTCACAGATTAGGAAGGAAACTGAGGTCAAAAGAGAAAAAGACCTATTTGTACAAAAATATTCATAGCAGCTCTTTTTGTGGTGGCTCAGAATTGGAAATCAAGGAATGCCCATCACTTGGGGAATGGCTAAACAAATTGTAGTATATTATATTGATGGAATATTGTGTTATAAGAAATGACAAGAGGGATGACTTCAGAAAGGCCTGGAAAGACATGTATGAAAAGATGTATTGTGAAGTGAGCAGAACCAAGAGAACATTGTACACAGAGACAGCAATATTGTTTGATGAAGAATTGTAAATGATTTGACTATTCACAACAATACAATGATCCAAAACAATCCCAAAGGACTAATGATGAAACATACTATCCACCTCCAAAGAAAGAACTGATATTGATGGAGCAGACACTGAAACATGCTATTTTTCACTTTCATTTTTTTCTTTTAATCAAGTTTTCTAATACAAAACAACAAATGTGATAATGTTTTACACAATCATACATGTATAACCCACATTTGATTTTTTGCTGCCTCAGGGAGGAGGGAAGGAAAGAGGGATAAAAATTGAAAACCAAAACTATAGATAAAAATGTTGTAAAAATTTTTTTAAAAAGGAAACTGAAGCCCAAGGAGATTAAGGAGACCCTGCAAAAAGGCATGAGAGGGGCTGCTAGGTGGCACGGTGGATAGAGCAGTGGCTCTGGATTCAGGAGGACCTGAGTTCAAATCCGGCCTCAGACACTTGGCACTAGCTGTGTGACCCTGGGCAAGTCACTTAACGCTCATGGCCCTGCAAAAACAAAATTAAAAAAAAAAAAGGCATGAGAACTGGGATTTGACTCCAAATGTGGTAGTATTCTTCCCACTAGACCTCTATTCCACATCTGTAGGGACAATTAGGTGGCAATCCAGAAATCTTACTACACTTTTGGGCTTTAAGAACTTAAAACTGTCTTAAAAATTTTGGACCACTCTGTGTGATGCCATTACATACATTTTAGTAACTTTTGGCATTTTAAGCAGTAGTATAATGTGGTAAAAAGTCTGCTGGACCTGGAGTCAGGGAGACCAGGTTCATATCCTATCTCAGGTCCTCAATGGACATGCGATTGTGAAAACATTTCAGAACTGGTCTGAACCTCAGTTTCTTCATCTGGAAAATAGGGATATTATCTCCTACTTTTATATCTACCCCTTAGAGATATTTTGAGGCTCAAATGAAATGACATTTATATAGAGGGGCTTTGAAAAACCTTGAAGGAGTTAACCTTCCTTAGCTTAATTTCAACAGTCTGTAAATAGGGACGATGATATTTCATATGGTTAGCATGAGGAAATTTCTTAACAAACCTGAGAGATGTGCTACAACAGTGTGAAATAAGAGATGATAATAACTCTGGACTTCCCAGCATTTTGAGGATCGAAGCCTTAGTTTCCTCATTTGTAAAATGGGAATGATAACAACACCGGATCAACCTATTCGGTAGGATTATGAGGATCAAATGAACCACCTCGGGGAGGTAGGTGCCATATTATTATCCTTAGTTTACCGATGGGGAAACCGAGGCAGGTAGCGGTTAAGTGATTTGTCCAGGATCACATGGCTAAGTATCTGAGTCCAAATTTGAGCTCTGGACTTCCTGATTTTAGGCCAACATTGTACCCACTATTCCACATCTAATGTGCTCTGATTGCTAGACTTGCCCTAAAGAACAGTAGTTCTTCCATGTATAATATAAAATAAAATAATATAAATACAATACAGTACTACATGATAATGTTAGGGGCCTGGATACCTCATTTGAATGGCCCTGGGTACCCGGGGTAAATCAAAAGAACCTTCTCTTGAGAAACTAAACCAAAGGACAGACACACCTAAAGCGATAAGCAGCACCGGATCCGGACTCCAGGACCACCACCCTTCATTCCTGTCTCCCTCGCCCCGGGGAGATAAGATTAGGTGTGGCTGCTGCCTTTGTGGCAAGAGGAGGAGAGAGATGGCTTGAGAGATCTGCAGCACCCCTCACCCAACTCCTCCAGCCACCGCCAGTGGGGGATGGTCCTCCCCCAATAAGGGAACTTTTCACAGTCAGATAATCACCCCCATCAGTCCTCTATAAAAGTATCTGCCAGTCTCCTGCTGGAGGAGATTGGTATCTCAGAGAGCTATACTTCTGTGCCATGCCTTCTCCCCATGAGAAGTCCAAGGATTTCTCTTTTGCTTTTCTTTCCCTAGTACCCTAAATAAACTATTATTTTATTCTGACTGGATTTCTGTGCCAGAGGGTGTAATTATTTTTTTTTGGTGAGGCTATTGGGGTTAAGTGACTTGCTCAGGGTCACATAGCTAGTTAAGTGTCAAGTGTCTGAGGCTGGATTTGAACTCAGGTCCTCTTGACTCCAGGGCCAGTGCTCTATCCACTGCACCACCTAGCTGTCCCCGGTGTAATTCTTTAAAGAGGAATTCCGAAGAACCCCTATCCCAAACCCCCTCTAATTTCCCCATAGCAATACAATACAATTAACACAACACAACACAATACAATGAATACAACACAATATAATATGGCATGACATGGTATGATATGGTATAAAATAATGTAATACGATATATACAATTCAATATAATTCAATACAATGCGATTTTAAATATTGTATATAATACAAAACAATGGAACATGACATGATACCATACATGGCATGGAATGTATGCTATATTATGATATAATATAATTCAATACAATATGAGAAGTGGTATTTAATAAAATAAAATATAATAGGATATGATATGGCATGGAACGGAATGATGTATTATGTGATATGATCTAAAATAAAACATAATGTAATATAATAGAATTCAATATGATACGATAAAGGATAGAAGAGCATGGAATATGATATGATATGACACAACATGACAACACAACACAACGTAACTTGCACTACCTAGGATTGTGAAGAACTTCCTTTGTGATCCCTAAAATGCTACATAAAGGTCACATGATGTATCGTGATATGGGACCTCAGTGCGGAGGGCTCTCAAGCAGTGGACACCTGAAATCCCCAAAGTGTGGATAGACCCTACCAACACATCATCAAATTAAACCCCAATACTAGAAACATTACGGTAGCAGAGAGGCTGGGTAGGCCGGGTCTCCGGAGTACAGAGCGTGGTGGCCCACTGGCTTCTGGGAATTGTAGTTTTCCCGCCCCTCCCTCTCTCTTTTGCGTGGTTGACTACAACTCCCAGGAGGAGGTAGTGCCCAGCCAACCCTTGACTGTCCTGTCCATAGAACTCCTGATCTGGGGGCAAATAAAAGGTGAGTGTGACGGTTGCTTTGCGGGTTGCAAATGCCGCGGTTGCCTCTGGAAGGTGCAGATTTCTTGAGAGACAGCGAGGCTCTTGGCATTCAGGCTGAGGGGCGGGGGATGCGGTGTACCTTTATCCCCCGCGCTGCAGATCCTGGGGTGTCAAAAAGTTGGAGGCTCCATTCCCTAAGTTGGAGCCACCAGGCGGCGGGGGGCCTCGGGCTCGGGTCTAGCAATCAGAGCACATGCGGCTGAACTCTGCATCCAGAAGTGCCCACCCACTGCCCAGTCTGCCCAGTCTCTGTCCTGTTTGGCCATGTCGTCTCCCACTTTAGATTGGGAGCTGCTGGTGGCCAGGCACTGCCTCTTACCTTCTTTGCTCCACAGCACTTTAGCGCGGTGCCCGGCACACAGTAGGTGCTTAATAAATGCTAGTTGAGGTTATCACACGGGACAGTGCTTTTAGAGCCAGAAGGGTCATCTAGGCCAACTCTCATTATATCGATGATGTAATGGAGGCTTGGAAGGAAGTTAGTGGTCCAAGGTCAGATAAGCAGTAAGTGGACAGAGCCAGGATTCAAAGGTAGACTCATTGACTACAAATTATACACTCCTTTTTGAAATATTTTATTTTTCCCAATTACCTGAAAAAACAATTTAAAAAACCCCAATTTTTTAACATTTTGTTTTGACTTCCAAATTCCCTCCCTCCTTCCCCCATCAATCAGAAGGTAAGCAATTTGATATGTTATACGTGCAGTCATGCAGAACATTTCTGCAAACATAGACAAAAAAAAGGAACAAAATTTTTAATTAATTTTTTTTTAGTGAGGCAATTGGGGTTAAGTGACTTGCCCAGGGTCACACAGCTAGTAAGTGTTAAGTGTCTGAGGCTGCATTTGAACTCAGGTACTCCCGACTCCAAGGCCAGTGCTCTATCCACTGCGCCACCTAGCTGCCCCTAAAGGTTTTTAAAAGTCTGCTTTTCTCTGCATTAAGATTCCATAGGTTGTTTTTTTTTTTTTGGGGGGGGGGCGCAATGAGGGTTAAGTGACTTGCCCAGGGTCACACAGCTAGTAAGTGTCAAGTGTCTGAGGTTGGATTTGAACTCAGGTCCTCCTGAATCCAGGATCCGTGCTTTATCCCCTGTGCCACCTAGCTGCCCTTATATTTTGGATATATAGGTACTTGACTCTTTAAAAAAAAAATGCTACCTCCAAAATGTATGGGGTAATACAAAGAATGTAATCTTTTTGAAAACAGGGACCATTTCACAATTGACTTTGTATCCCAGCCACTTAGCACAGACTTGCCCACATATTAGGCACCAGGGTAAATGCCTGTTGATGGATTTGACTGATTGATTGATAGGATCAAAAGTTTAAATCTGGGGCCTTTAATGTGGGTTCCGTGAACTTAAAAAAAATATTTTGACAACTATATTTTAATATACTTGGTTTCCTTTGCAATTCTATGTATCTATTCTGTGAATTTAAAACATTATGCTTGAGAAGGTGCCTATAGTTTTCACCAGTATTCCAAAGGGGTCCAGGACACATACAACAAGTTTTAAGAATCTCTAGCTGAGGGGCAGCTAGGTGGCGCAGTGGGTAGAGCACCGGCCCTGGAGTCAGGAGTACCTGAGTTCAAATCCGGCCTTAGACACTTAACATTTACTAGCTGTGTGACCCTGGGCAAGTCACTTAACCCCAATTGCCTCACTAAAAAAAAAAAAGGAAAAAAAAAAAAGAAGAATCTCTAGCTGAATAGATTCAGGGTGTCCCAAAAATAGTCATAGTGCAGTGTTGAATTCAAGCTTTAGATTGATAAGATACTCTCTCTGTCTCTCTCTCTCTGTGTATACATATTATATATATATATACACACATATATACTACATGTAATTTTATATATATCATATGATTATGTATTAGAATGTTATAAATAAATATTATGAATAAATATGTTATATATTGTCATATAAATACTATGTAGGTATGTATATGTTATATCAGTAGTCAATTAGCCAACAAGCATTTATTAAGCCCCTACTATGTGCTAGGGATGCAAAGAAAGGCAAAAAACCTTCCCTGCTCTCAAGGAGCTCAGTCTTATTGGGGGGACAACATGCCAACAGTTATGCACAAGCAGCCACATATAAGATAAAATGGTGATAATCAGCAAAGAGAAAGCTTTCCTTAATCTCAGCTCCAATGATTGATTCCTATGTCCTCTGTTTTTAAAGGAACAGGTGACTATAAAGTAATGAAAAGCAAATTGTTCTTGGCAAAATGAACCAAACCCTTAAAAAAATAGCTACTTTGTAAAAAAAATCCAGAATGAGAGGCATTGTCCATTCACCCCCTTGCTACTTTCAGGACTAGAAGAATATCATAGAAGGCTTCCCCCATTAGGAAATGAGCCCAGGGGGCAGCTAGGTGGCGCAGTGGATAGAGCACCGGCCCTGGATTCAGGAGGACCTGAGTTCAGATCCGACCTCAGACACTTAACAATTATTAGCAGTGTGACCCTAAGCCAGTCACTTAAAAAAATTTCACTTAAAACATTTTTTTTTTTAGTGAGGCAATTGGGGTTAAGTGACTTGCCCAAGGTCACACTGCCAGTAAGTGTTAAGTGTCTGAGGCCAGATTTGAACCCATGTACTCCTGACTCCAGGGCCGGTGCTCTATCCACTGCACCATGTAGCTGCCCCTAAAAAAAAATTTAAAAAAAAAAAGGAAAAGAAAACGTGCCCAGGGGCAGCTACATGGTACAGTGGATAGAGCACCGGCCCTGAAGTCAAGAGGACCTGAGTTCAAATCTGGCCTCAGACACTTGACACTTACTAGCTGTGTGACCCTAGGTAAGTCACTTAACCCCAATTGCCTCACCCCCCCAAAAAAAAGAAAAAGAAAAAGTGGCCAATATCAGTTTTGCTGCCCTCAGACAAGAAAGGACATAAGCTGGGGGAAACAGGTGCTGTTTCCTCTGCATTTTTTTTCTTCTTGTCGCACCCTCTCCGCCCCTTGCTTGTCACAGGGCCTGGCACTTAATCCATGCTTACTGACTGATTGATTTCTTGAGAACCCCTTTTTTAAAAAGTTCGTAAAACTCTAAAGGGTTGATCTAGGGTGAACAGAGATCTTGGGCACTGAGGTCTGCAACAGTAAGATTCCAAGTGACTGAAATTCATGTCTGTTCTCCAGGATACTCCTTCATAATAATGAGATCACTGAGAAAGCCAATTCTTTTTTTTTTTTTTTTTTGGCGGGGCAATGGGGGTTAAGTGACTTGCCCAGGGTCACACACAGCTAGTAAGTGTCAAGTGTCTGAGGCTGGATTTGAACTCATGAACTCCTGAATCCAGGGCTGGTGCTTTATCCACTGCGCCACCTAGCTGCCCCCCAAAGCCAAGTCTTTTTGTTTTGTTTTGTTTTAATTAATAAAGCATTTTATTTTTTTCCGTTACATGTAAAGATAGTTCTCAACTTTTGTCCATACAAGCTTTACAATTTCAGATTTTTCTCCCTCCCTCCCCTCCCTTCTCCTTCCCCTAGACAGCAGGTAATCTGATATAGGTTATATATATATACACCATAATAACATTAATCCTATTTCTGCATTAGTCATGTTATAAGAGAAAAAATCAGAGCAATGATGAAAAACCTCAAAATAGAAAAAAACAACAGCGCCAAAAACAAAAGAAATAGTATGGTTCATTCAGCATCTATACTCTGCAGTTCTTTTTTTTTTTTTTTTCCTTGGATTTGGAGATCCTCTTATATCACGAGTTCCCTGGAACTCTTCTGTGACATTGCATTGGTGAGAAGAATATAGTCCATCACAGTAGATCAACACTCAATGTTGATGATACTGTGTACAATGTTCTTCTGGTTCTGCTCATCTCACTCATCATCAGCTCACATAAGACCCTCCAGGTTTCTCTGAACTCCTCCTGCTCATCATTTCTTACAGCACAATAGTATTCCATTGTATTCATATACCACAACTTGTCCAGCCATTCCCCAATTGATGGGCACCCCCTCAACTTCCAATTCCTTGCCACCACGTAAAGAGCAGCTATAAATATTTTTGTATATGTGGGTCCCTTTCCCCTTTCCATGATTTCTTTGGGAAAAAGATCCAAAAGTGGTATTGCTGGGTCAAAGGGTATGCACAGCTTTATCGCCCTTTGGGCGCCAATTCTTTTTTTAAAAAAATAATTTTATTGATTTTTTTTTACATCGAAAATTCCCCTGCATCCCTTTCTTACCCCTTCCCAAGAGTTATCACTTATAACAACAATAAAAAAATTAAAGAGGAAGAAAAGGAAAATTAATATAGGGAAATCCAATTTTTTAATATAACATGTTGTTATTTTGTTGTTGTTCATACATTGACTCTGTATCCCTTCCTTTCTTTTTCTCAGAGAGCCATTATTTTCTCATTCATTAGGTTCTCAAAACAACCCTGGGAGGTAGGTGCTATTATTATGACTATTTTACAGTTCAGGAAACTGAGGTAAAGTGATTCGGACAGAGTCACACAGCTAGTAAATTTCTGAGGCTCGATTTGAACTCAGGTTTTCCTGACTCCGGGATTCTTTCTGACTCTAACCATTGAATCACTTACCTCCCTCAGGTTAAAGGGGCATGGGAACCAAAAAAGATTGAGACCCCTTCCACTGTACCATACAGTCATCTTCTGTCACAGGATTTCACTGTTGACACAAGGGGCTTGTGTTTTGTTGGGTTTTTGTAGTTGTCTGCTGCTTTTCCATCATAGGTTCAATTTCACCCATATTTTAAATGTAAAATACATCTTTACAAATGCTGTATGAATGAGACAGGGCCAGTTTTAACCAAGGAACAGAAAAAGCAGTTTACTTTTACTTTATTTTTAAGTGTTTATTTACATAGTTTGTCTTCCTATCATCTAATTTCCCAAGCTATCCCTCCCCCACTAGAGGGTATCATTCCTTATAGTAAAAGATAAAAAAGAAAGGAAAAAAAACCAGTCCAACAAAACTAACTAATACCTCAACCAACAGGACATGTAGCATTCCACACCAGTAGTCCCCCACCTTAACAAAGAAAGTTGAAGGCTGAATTCTCATCCCTTCTTCATTATAATTACATTGCTTGGGGCAGCTAGATGCCACAGTGGATAGAGCACTGGCCCTGGATTCAGGAGTACCTGAGTTCAAATTTAGCCTCAGACACTTACCTCTTACTAGCTGTGTGACCCTGGGCAAGTCACTTAACCCTGATTGCCTCACAAAAAAAAATAATAATAATAATTACATTGCTTTTGTTTCCAATTTTTTTTTGTTCTTTCCAATAACATTTTTGTAGTCTCTGTATTTTCCTTCCAAGCAAATCATCCAACATGTTTTAGCTTCTACTTAGATTTCTCTCCATTCTTTTCTTTCTTTCCTTCTTCCACTATAAGCTCCTTGAAGGCAGGGACTATCTTTTGCCCCCCCTTTTTTTTGTATCCCTAGTGCTTAGCACAGTGCCTAGCACTTAATAAATGTTTATTCGTCAATTTATTTATTTTTTTTTTTGGCAGGGCAATGGGGGGTTAAGTGACTTGCCCAGGGTCACACAGCCAGTAAGTGTCAAGTGTCTGAGGCTGCATTTGAACTCAGGTACTCCTGAATCCAGGGCCAGTGCTTTATCCACTGCGCCACCTAGCTGCCCCCGCGCCAATTTATTTTTAAATTTTATTATTTATTTTTGACATTTAAAAGATTTTGAGTTTCAAATTCTGCTCCCTCCCGCCCCCTTCTGTCCATTTCATTGGTTGATTTCCATAGCTCATCCCTTCCAGCCCCTCCCCCACCCACTTCATTGATTGATTTCAACACATTGATTTTACTCTCTAGCACCTACCTCCATGGGGCGAATAATATGTGTTTCAAAAACTGTCTTCTGTGTTCTTTCTCCTTCCCTAGAATAAGAATGAGCCCTCTGTGTATCTTCACACCTCGCATCCTTCATCCCCGGGGCTCCCACACAGCAGCGGGCACCTTTGTGCCACCTTGTCCTCCCCTGGACCAGGAGAAAGTCAAGGAGTTACAGCGATTCATCTCCCTTTCCAAGAGACTCCTGGTGATGACTGGAGCTGGGATCTCCACCGAGTCAGGCATCCCAGATTACAGATCAGAGAAGGTGGGGCTCTATGCCCGAACGGACCGGCGCCCTATCCAACATGTGGATTTTGTCCGGAGCGCTAAAATCCGCCAGCGCTACTGGGCAAGAAATTTTGTTGGGTGGCCTCAGTTCTCCTCTCACCAGCCGAATGCTGCACATTTGGCCCTGAGCAGCTGGGAGAGACTCAGGAAACTCTATTGGTTGGTCACCCAAAATGTGGATGCTTTGCACACCAAGGCGGGGAGCCAGCGTCTGACCGAACTCCACGGATGCATGCATAGGTGAGCATGGGATCAGCACGGGCCTGGGGATGATACAGTAGCCACGAGGCTCACTAATGGTACGCTTGAGACAATTTCTTATTTGTGGGCCCTCTCAGACAAATGAACTCTAGTTAACTAATCAAGCAAAAACACTTAAAATTTTGGTACCTTGTTTGGGGCTCAATTAATCAATCAATCAGTATCCCACCTTGTTGTCCAAAATTTCTGTAAATATTCTGGGGGTCAGTTTTTTCTGAAGGCAGGGGAACCATGACAGTTTGGCTCTCAGCCTCTCCATCTCTCTTTGTCTCTCTCCTCTGCTCTTTCTCTCAATCTCTCCCTCTCTTCTCTTTCATCCTCGTTTCTTCTTGTCTCTCTCAATCTCTCTCCCTTTTTGTCTCACTTTCTTCTCTTCTCTTCTCTTCTCTTCTCTTCTCTTCTCTTCTCTTCTCTTCTCTTCTCTTCTCTTCTCTTCTCTTCTCTTCTCTTCTCTTCTCTTCTCTTCTCTTCTCTTCTCTTCTCTTCTCTCTCTCTCTCTCTCTCTCTCTCCTCCCCTGCAAAGCTAGAAATGGTTTGTATATATAGACTCTTGTATTACATCAAACTGTTTCTGGCAGTCTGGTGCCTAACTGTGATATGAGTATGAATAGGTTTTTCACCTACTCACAGGTCTTTGATGAGAATCAATGGAGACAATAAAGCCCTATAGGAATGTCCGCTAGTATACTAGGAGGCAGTCTGGGTCAGCCAAGGAGATTGAGTCAGTGGTTGAGAAGGCTTGAGAACCAGGCAGTACAGAGTCAGGGAACCCAGGGAAAGGAAAAAGTTTTGGGTTTTTTTGTTTTTGTTTTTGATTTTTTTGGCGGGGCAATGGGGGTTAAGTGACTTGCCCAGAGTCACACAGCTAGTAAGTGTCAAGTGCCTGAGGTCGGATTTGAACTCAGGTCCTCCTGAATCCAGGGCCAGTGCTCTATCCATTATAGCACCACTTAGCTGCTCCAGGAAAAAGTTTTAAGAAGGAAACCTCTACCCTTCAGATGCTAGATGAGGGAAAAGGAAGGGACATGTGATTCTCTTGGCACCCACAAGGAACTTCCAGATGTTGGGACCTTCTCTGCTACATCTAGTCACAGAATAGTCCAGAGCCTTTGCTAGAGATTAGATGGATTGAGAGAGTCCAAAAGCCAGACCATGTCAGTGGAGGGACTCGAACTCAGGGCTTACTGGCTCCAGACACAAGTCAGCTTCCCAAGGCACTCTCCAATTCGGTTTTATGCTGTTTTCAAGCCTTGCTACCCTGGTCCCCCATCTTATTGTTTCTCATCCCTTTCCAAACTCCAGCCCAGCCCCATTTTCTTTGCTCCTACCCTGAGGACGGAGCCTGGATTAGGGAAGTGAGTGACTGTCAGTGAAGCGGAACTGTGGCCAGAGATCACTCATTCAGGATGTCTGGCACTGAAAAGGGGAGACATGGGACTTTAGCTAGATGGGGCATATAGGACAAGTGACGTTTTGTTTTTCCTGAAAACAAACTGGACACTGTTAAGACTACTGGAAGAGAAAGCAGTGATTGTGGAGGTGCTGAAAACTTGAGTGAGTGAGTCTTGAGAGCTGTAACTAGAGTAAGGTCAAATGGACCCTGCCCCAGGGCACCGGGGAGAGGTAGGTCCTTTTAAACCTTGGCTTGGGGTCTTGCCCCACCTCTTCCAGGGCTGCCTTCTTCCCTCATCTCCACAGAGCTGAAAGCTGCTCCTTCTCCTGAGAGGATCCTCGGACTGTCTGATGGGTCACTGTGCGGCATTTCTTCCAGAACCAAATTCGGCACAGGCACAGTTCCATCCAATTAGTGAACTTCCCAAAGCTCTTATCTCCACGTTTGCTTCTTCTGTCTCATGTGCAGGGTTCTCTGTTTACACTGTGGGGAACAGACTCCCCGAGGGGTGCTGCAGGACCGATTCAAAGCCCTGAACCCCACCTGGGGAGCCGAGGCCCATGGCGTGGCCCCTGACGGCGACGTCTTCCTGACAGAGGACCAGGTACGAAGCTTCCACGTCCCATCCTGTGCCAAGTGTGGGGGCCCTCTGAAGCCAGATGTTGTTTTCTTTGGGGACACAGTGAACCACGATAAGGTGGACTTCGTGCACACACGTGTGAAAGAAGCCGACGCCCTTCTGGTGGTAGGATCTTCCTTGCAGGTACCTTGTGTCTCCCCCTGGTTCAGTCCAAGGGGGATCTGCCTGTCCCCTGGAGGGGAAAGGTAAATGACTTGGTTTGTCTTTTTTTCTGCATCTAGCTAGATGACATCACCGTCAGCTGTCCCCTCTGTGTCTTCTTCTCTTGTGCAGGTGTACTCTGGCTACAAATTTATTCTCGCAGCACACGAGAAGAAACTTCCCATTGCAATACTGAACATTGGGCCCACAAGGTCAGACCAACTGGCCTGCCTGAAGTTGGAATTCCGATGCGCTGAGCTCCTACCCTTAATAGTTCCCCAGTGACCAGGGCCTAGGGCTCCCAACCCCCAAGGAGGACCCTTACTGGACCAGAGCTGCTAAAGGTAACACCTCTTATAGACACCAGGTCCAAGCATCAGCTAAGCCTGGACCTTAGCCCCACAAGTTAGATGATGAGAGAATGAGGCAGCCAAGACCTTGGTGCATAGACTATAGTGCATAGACTGCCAGGCTTGGAGTCAGGAAGACTCTGTGACCTCTGAGGTCCCTTGTTACCTTTATGATCTATGATCCCATAACATTTTTTTGTTTGTTTTTCCCAGTTTACTTTTATTTTTTCATTAAATATTTCTCAATTACACATAATATTTGTGCCATTTTCCCTTTCTGTCATATTAGCCAATCTAACAGATATGAGGTGATACTTCAGAATTGTTTTAATTTGTATTTCTCTAATCAGTAGTGATTTAGAGAATTTTTTTCATGACTGTAGATAGCTTTGCTTTCTTCTTCTGAAAACTGCTTCTTCATATCCTCTGACCATTTATCAATGGGGAAATGACTTGTGTTCCTCTAGATATTTGAGAAATGAGGCCTTGATCAGAGAAACTTGCTGTAAGTTTTTCTTCATAGTTTCCTGCTTTCCTTCTAATTTTGGTAGCATTGATTTTGTTGTGCAAAATCTATTAAATTTAATGTTATTAAAATTTTCCATTATACAATGCTTTCTGTCTCTTGTGATATCACCCTTTATGTCTAAATCATGTACCTCATTTTGACCTTATCCTGGTATAGAGTGTGAGATGTTGGTATATGCCTAGTTTCTGTCAAACCGCTTTCCTGTTTTCCCAGAAATTTTTGTCAGATGGTTTACTCCAGAAGTTTGCTTCTTTGGGTTTATCAAACAGTAGATTCCTATGGACATTTATTACTGTATATTGTATACCTTATCCACAAATCCACTCTATTTCTTAGCCAGTAGCAGATTGTTTTCATAATTACTGATTTGTAATACAGTTTGAGATCTTGTAGGCCCCATGAGTCAGAGATAGGCTGTAATCTACAGTGGTGGAGGGAGTTTCCCATCCTGGGGATTTCTAGGAATGAGGAAATGACAGAATCCTTTGAATATTCCCAAGCCGACAGGGAAACAATTCTAGATTCTCCTAAACTCTTGAGCCATGTTTCACTATATAAATCTAATAGTTTTGTTTGTTTGGTTTTTTTTTGTGGGGGGATTGGTCATATACACTCGATCTTTCGAATAGTGGCACATCTGTATTTGAGTGACTTAAGGTACTCTGAGTTTAGAAGTAACTGGGTGATATTCAGTGGCTTCTAAATTTAAATGTGTGGCCCTGAGATCCTATGCACAGGACCCAGCTCACCCTGCTTTTGTTTCCTCTCTTTTTAGGATCCCTGCTGGTGTGTCCTTGCCACCATGCTCTGGCAGATGTTGTCACTCTCTCTCAACCAGCAGAGGGCAGCACATGCCCACATCTCAGCATCCCGGTTCAGATCCTGGGAGTTTGATATGGGATTGTGCTGTATTCTCTTTCAGAGACTTGGAAACTCGGGAGATTGGATCCCAAAGGTGTTGTCCCTGGAGATTTGGGTAGCCATCTTGCTGTCCTTTGAGGAAAGGGGAGGATACAACACTAATTCAGTTTCGTAACCTCAAATAGCTAAAGTTATCTTTGAACTGAGCCATTTCAATCAATAAACATTTTAAAAGATATCTTTAAGAAAGCAAATGAATATATTTCCTACAGGCAGGGCAAGTACTGATTGAAATGAATTTTTATTCAACGAGGAATAATGGGAGACTCCCTTTCTCCAGCACACCAGGTGCAGGGTATGGGGTTGTATTCTATTACAGTCATTAACAAGAGGAGGGTTTGGGGCAGCTAGATGGCGCAGTGGATAGAGCACCGGCCCTGGAGTCAGGCGTACCTGAGTTCAAATCTGGCCTCAGACACTTAATACTTAACTAGCTGTGTGACCCTGGGCAAGTCACTTAACCCCAATTGCCTCACTTAAAAAAAAAAAAAAACAAGAGGAGAGTTTGTGGTGAAATCGCCAGAGATTTCTCTTTGGTCCCCAAGAGCAGGGCAAAAACACCTGCCTTAGGGCCCAGACTGTAGGAGGAGAAACAGTGACATTCCAACTGTGCACCAACGTGCATCGTTTCGGCAAAGAAAGCAGTGGGTCTCGTTGGGTTACTGAGAATCGGTGGGTACAGCTCAGACTTTCTAAACAACTTAATCAGCAAAGGAAAGAGAATGAAAGAATTGCAACCCTCTAAATAGGAGTCTTCTGTCAGAAATGAGGGCAGGCAATTCAAGCCTATTGGCCCCATACCTGGGAGACAAATGTGCCTTTACTGGGATCAACAGATTTTCGGAAATATATTTTTTCACCCAAACAGAGGAATATATTCTACAGGCATCAAATGAGTGACTTATTGCACCCCATGCGAAATGTGGCTGTTGGCAGACCCCAGTGTGGCCAGGCTGAAGTTGGGGAAGGTAAGGGAATGTTGAACCAGCAGTGATTATGCAACGAGTCTACAGCAGCAAAATGATTAGAATCTAGGCCTCCTGAGTCCTACCACTGTGTTTCTTACAGAGAAAATAAAACTGTTTTTTTTATCTGAAGAATATTATTTATTGGTTGTTTTTTTTTAGTGAGGCAGTTGGGGTTGAGTGACTTGCCCAGGGTCACACAGCTAGTAAGTGTTAAGTGTCTGAGGCTGGATTTGAACTCAGGTACTCCTGACTCCAGGGCCGGTGCTCTATCCACTGCGCCACCTAGCGGCCCCAAGAATATTACTTATAAAAAATTTAAAAATCCAGCTTCGGTTTCTGATGTTTATAAGAAAGAGCCAGTGATTTAACTGGCCAACCTTGGGTTGGTAAAAAGGTGAATCTCATGTAGGGCTTCTTAAAAAACAGCATTGGTCAGAAGACAGAGCAGGCTCAACCCCTTGAGGGCTGGTCCCTTGTGTCACAAAATGCAGAGCTTTAGAACCTTTGATATGTTAGATGTTTCATCATGAGGTGGAATTTTTTTTTAAGTACCATTTTTTTTTTTTAGTGAGGCAATTGGGGTTAAGTGACTTGCCCAGGGTCACACAGCTAGTAAGTGTTAAGTGTCTGAGGCCGGATTCGAACTCAGGTACTCCTGACTCCAGGGCCGGTGCTCTATCCACTGCACCATCTAGCTGCCCCCCCCCCCCCCCCCCCCCGCAGGGCAAGCCTTTTGACAGTAGAGGGACAGGCCCTGGGATTTCATTAGGGATTTCTCTGGTGAGGAAACTCCTCCTAATGCAGGGGAGCACTTTCTCTGCCACCTATTAGTCTTAGAAATTAGTTTAGATGATTGAGAAGTGAAATGAATTGACTGGGGGGGTGGCACATAGCTAAGCCAGGCAGTCCCACCTCCAAGGCAGGCTCTCTGTCTTCATTGAACTATGTTGCTTTGTCTTTATGACTATACCATAAACACTGCCCAGTGTTCCCCAAAACAGGTAAGTTGATCACATTTGTGTAACATTTCCCAAAGGAGGCATGTTACCAAACTTGGGAATAAGAAGGGCCTGGACCTGGGGACGTTCCTTGGAGGCAGGAAGTTGGTAAAGAGCTATCGGGTGGTGGGCAGCTTTGGGGGTATTTCCTTCTCCCCCTTCTTTTAGGCCGCTCATCATTATCAGAGAAATTTAGGTCTTGAGTGGCAATAGCACTGGATTGGAGTCTAAAGCCTTGGATTGGAGTCCTATCTTCCTGGGTGATGGTGGTCAAAGTTTTTAAGCTCCAGAACCTCAGTTTTCTCATCTGTAAGATGAGGCTGTTATGAAGAGAAGCATTTTATTTTTATTTTATTTTATTTTTTTGTGGGGCAATGAGGGTTAAGTGATTTGCCCAGGGACACATAACTAGTAAATGTCTGAAGGCTGGATTTGAACTCAGGATTACTCTTTCTGACTCCAGGCCTTGTACTCTATCCACTGTGACACCTAGGTGGCTCTGCTTTAAGATTTACAAAGCACTAACTTAAAGTATATTCTCTTGCATAAATAAGATATAGAAACGGTACATAGTAGGTGCTTAATAAGTGCTTCTGGAGAGTCAGAGACCATCTGAACCACACCCCCATAGGAAATCTAAGGCTTGGCGGTGTCCTTATTAGGGTCTGCAATAGCACCTACACCCTTCCCTCCAATCCCGCCTCCCCCGCCCTTTATTTTGAGCCCCTGCTTGCTCTCCCCCGCCCCCCCCAAGCTGTCATCGGGCACGCGGATCTCTTACCTGCGCCTGCGCACAGCTCACGTTTCCCTTAGGCCGCCACTAGGGCCGGGGGTCACGTGATGCTCCTACCCGGAGAGTAAAAGCCGAGCGCCCACGAGGCCTAGAGTCGGGGAGTGGGGGGGGCGGGGGCGGGGAAATGGTTCACCAATAGGGAGAGGCATCGGAGTGCATGTGAGGACGAGCAAACCAATCACATTCCCATACTCCCGCCCACTTCCCCGGGAGCCGGGATCGCGCGCACGAGGCGGGATCACGTGGTGAAGGAAGGTAAATATCGCCACGTGGCTTCCTTCCCTTCCCGCCCCCTCTGTAGCGCACCGCCCTTTTGCGTTCCATCTCCTGCGTTTTTTGGAGCTTCCGAATTTCCTAGAGAGTAATTAATTGGGCACCAAATAAATAGTTACAGTTGTCCCAGCCTTAAACCCCGCCCCCTCAATATTCATAAATCGCTTTAAGGTTTGTAAAATCAAATGATCTCATTGGCTCTTCACAGAGTCCCGTAGCTACCAAGTGTCTGATTCTCGACCCTTCCAAGCTGTTTTTCCTTACGATGTTGCATTTGGGGATGTGACTATTGTGGGGGTTTGTTACGCTTGATTGAACATCCTGCTCCAAAGCTCAGGATACATCCCCTTATTACCCCCATAACAGCTCAGACCTCTCCTTTACGAGCATACGGCAAATCACCTTCAGCGAACTTGCCATGTATAGTTTTTTGGGGTTTTTTTGGTGAGGCATTTGGGGTTAAGTGACTTGCCCAGGGTCACACAGCTAGTAAGTGTTAAGCGTCTGAGCCCAGATTTGAGCTTGGGTCATCCTGACTCCAGGGCCGGTGCTCTATCCACTGCGCCACCTGGCTGCCCCGCCACTTTTTGCATCTAGTTAAATGAGCCTCAGTTGCTCTCAGGCCAAAAACCCCTTGAGGGGAGTGATTATTACATTATTGCACCTATTGATTGCATTGTCTGGTCTGAACTAAAAGGTCCAAATGATGAAGCTGATCATTTGATCTGAAGCTGGAGGGGACCTCTGAGTATTGACTAGTAGTCTAGAGCTGACCTAAGTCCAGAGGTGAGGTCACTTGAGTAAGATCTCAGGAGAAAGAGCTTGTTGGCATGTTGTCTCTTGCATTGGACTGTGCAGCCCTCCAGAGCAAGGACCATCTTTTGCTTTTCTTGTAACCCCCATCACCTAGCACAGTGCCTGATGCATAGTAGGCTCTTAAGGAATGTTGCTTGATTAAAGTCCAGTTTGAAGAAGCATAGGGTTCATAAAGGGAAGTGTGAAATGAACCCAAAAAGGTAAAATCAAAGCCATTTTGCTATTTTGGTCTTGAATGCCAAGTTGAAGATTTTGGAGGGACAGAAGCAGCAGAACTGTGCTTTAAGGAAGCTTATGGTAAGTGTAAAGAGGATGGATTGTAAGAGGGACCAGATTGGAGACAAGCTATTTAGAATCATTCATTCATTCATTCTTCTAAGGTCATTCTTTTTCCAAGTGGAAAAACCAAGACTAGAATGGATGCCTCCTAGCTCTGGAGCCTGGTGCTCTCTCAGTGTTGACCATCTTCTCAACTCTGCCCCTTTCTAGATTTCTTTTTTTCCCTTTTCTTCTTTTTTTAAAAATTTATTTTGCGGGGCAATGATGGTTAAGTGATTTGCCCAGGGTCCCACAGCTAGTAAGTGTCAAGAGTCTGAGGCTGGGTTTGAACTCAGGTCCTCCTGAATCCAGGGCCAGTACATTATCCACTGTGCCACCTGGCTGCCCCCCTCTAGATTTCAAGATTTATGGAGGACTTGGGGTAACAAAACGTTGCTGAGAACATTTTCTGTGTGTCTGAGTCCCCAAGAGGAGGAAAGAAAAAGCTAGACCACTGGGAATCTTTCAGGAATATGCTTTAATGAAGATCAGTGTAGGCTCAGAGGAAGGTGGCTTCCTCTGGTGGGGTGGGGGTGGGGAGACCCCTTCTTCTAGCTGCTCTTGCAGTATTTCTTAGTGTCCAAGTTCTTGTGTTCCTCATTGTATGGTGCCTTGGCAAAGCAGTTGGCAGCATTTCGGTCACAGTTGCAGATGAAGGCCTCACACTCATTGTTTTTGCCTGGAGAGGGGAAGATGGAAAGAGGCCTGAGCTACCTGTTATATATGCACCACGGTGCTTTATGCGCTAAGAACATAATTGATGTATGAAATCCACTTGTTATGCTGAAAGGGACCTTAGAACAGGGAATGTCAGAGCTGGGAGGGGCTTTAGAACAAGGGCTGTCAGAGCTGGGAGGGGCCTTAGAACAGGGAATGTCAGAGCTGGGAGGGGCCTTAGAACAGGGAATGTCAGAGCTGGGAGGGACCTTAGAACAGGGAATGTCAGAGCTGAAAGGGACCTTAGAACAGGGAATGTCAGAGCTGAAAGGGACCTTAGAACAGGGAATGTCAGAGCTGGGAGGGGCCTTAGAACAGGGAATGTCAGAGCTGGGAGGGGCCTTAGAACAGGGAATGTCAGAGCTGGGAGGGGCCTTAGAACAGGGAATGTCAGACCTGGGAGGGGCCTTAGAACAGGGAATGTCAGAGCTGGGAGGGACCTTAGAACAGGGAATGTCAGACCTGGGAGGGGCCTTAGAACAGGGAATGTCAGAGCTGGGAGGGACCTTAGAACAGGGAATGTCAGAGCTGGGAGGGGCCTTAGAACAGGGAATGTCAGAGCTGGGAGGGGCCTTAGAACAGGGAATGTCAGAGCTGGGAGGGGCCATCAAGGACACCAAATTTTCACACCCTAAATTTGGGAGATGAAACTTTTCCACTCCTGGAAGGCCTCTAGGCCCTCAAGGGTACGGCGAGGCTTGGGGTGCACCTACTTTTGCAGGTGATCACATTGCCAGAACAGCTGTAGGAATAAAGCTCAGTGTAGGGGTTGTCCAGGATAAACTTGCAGCTGGAAAGTTTCTTGGCATCTGTGTAGCACTGGTCATGCACCTGGCAGCACCTGAAGGGGAAGGACAATAATCAGTGCCCAGCCAGGAGCCACAGGTGTGAGCTGGAGGTGCCACAGCCCAGGTGGCCACTTTCCCCCAGGCCCTCACCCCAGCCTCTGAGGCCCCAGGAGCCTGGAAGGACAATTTCTCCAGACTCAGCTTCCCCCCACCCCACCCAGATTCTTTATTTCCTCTGCAGCTAAAAGCTGAATTTGCCAACCGCCCCCCCCCAGCTTTGCCCATCCAGGGCTCTGACTCTCCAGGTGGCCAACCAACTCTCCGACCTCAGACACTTGACACTTACTAGCTGTGTGACCTTGGGCAAGTCACTTAACCCTCATTGCCCCGCAAAAAACCCCACAAAAAACCCTCCACAAAACAAACAAACAAACAAAACCCATCAGGAAGGGGACAATTCTCCCGTGTTGGGGTGACCTAGGGATCAGTGTTGTTGGGGAGACCAGAGTTGGGGAGCCAGCACTTGAGGGTCAACTCTCCCCTCTGCTAGAATGCAAACTTCTTCACAACTTGTCCATTGAATGATTGGTGGATTGGTCTACTCTTTCCCTAGGGGCCAACCTGGTAATGAACCTCTCAGATTGGTCCTACCCTAGTCTTGATTTTATCTATGAGGAAACTGAGGTAGAGGAAGGTTTAAGTGATTGACCAGTAGCTAGTAATTGTCTGAGAAGGGATTTGAACCCAGATCTGCCTGACTCCAAGATCAATCCTTTAGCTATCCCACCACTCTGTCTGAGCAGGTATTTTTAAAAAAATGACAAAATCTTAGAGCTGGAAGGGACCCAAGGTCACATTAGTTCAGCCTGTGACACTAACTTTTTTTTTTTTTAGTGAGGTAATGGGGTTAAGTGACATGCCCAGGGTCACACAGCTAGTAAGTGTTAAGTGTCTGAGGCTGGATTTGAACTCAGGTACTCCTGACTCCAGGGCCAGTGCTCTATCCACTGGGCCACCTAACTGCCCCTTTAAAACTCTTTTTTTTTTTTTTTGGTGAGGCAATTGGGGTTAAGTGATTTGCCCAGGGTCACACAGCTATTAAGTGTCAAGGGTCTGAGGTGGGACTTGAACTCAGGTCCTCCTGAATCCAGGGCCGGTGTTCTATCCACTGCGCCACCTAGCTGCTGATTCTAACTTTCGACAGAACTAAATTGACTCCAAGGCCTCTCAAGGCCTATAGTCCATCATCCACCCTCTTTCTTCCCTTGGTTACTCACCGGTCAAGTTCATCCACAGGGGTGCCTTTCCCTCCAAGGCCACAATAACAACCGTAATCATTGTATTCTAGCAGGGGCTTACTTCCAGGAATCACACACTGGATCATTTTTCGGAACTGCCATACTGCTCGGGGGCTGACGCCATGGGCAGCAGTGCCCACTGAAGAGGGGAAAACAGAGGTGTAAGTCACCTTGTGATGGTTAGCTTGCTAGGGATTGAGACCAAGGTTGTGGACTCAGTCCATGAGATCATGAGATTTGCAGCTGAAACTTCATCTCAGCAGCTAGTTATAAAGGGGCTTAGGACTGGCTATCCATGAACTTGTTTGTGAAAAAACAAAAAACAATTCTCATAACTCTTTTTTTTTTTTTGGCGGGGCAATGGGGGTTAAGTGACTTGCCCAGGGTCACATAGCTAGTAAGTATCAAGTGTCTGAGGCTGGATTTGAACTCAGGTCCTCCTGAATCCAAGGCTGGTGCTTTATCCACTGCACCACCTAGCTGCCCCTCTCATAACTCTTTCAACAGAATTGGTTTCCTTTGAAAGTGGTGGTGGATAAAGGTGGTGCAGTGGATAAAGCACCAGCCTTGGATTCAGGAGGACCTGAGTTCAAATCCAGCCTCAGACACTTGATACTTACTAGCTGTGTGACCCTGGGCAAGTCACTTAACCCCCATTGCCCCGCCATAAAAACAAAAACAAACAAAAAAAAAAGTGAGAAAAAAAAGCAAAATCCTTTACAAATATGTATGTTGAACAAAACAAATTCCCACATTAGCCATGCTCATTCATATATATATATATATATATATGTGTGTGTGTGTGTGTGTGTGTATCTGTATACACACATGCTTCAATCTCTTTCGAGACTATTAGCTCTCTATCTGTGGGTAGCCTGTTTTATTCTGGAGTCTTTTGGGATTGTGGTTGGCCATTGTGTTGAGTTTTTTTTTTTTTAACACATGGGTCTTTTTCCTTCTTCTTTGATCTCTGTAGGGTACATATCTAGTAGCTAAGTCAAAAGGGATGCACAGTTTAGTAGTTTTTCAGGCAGAGTTCCAATTTTCTTCCAGAATGGCTAGATTGGCTTGCAGTTCTACCAACAGTTCACTAATGTACCTGCTTCCCCACAGCCTCTCCAGCATTTCTAAATTTCCTTTTGCCAATCTTTGTCAATCTAAGGGGTGTGAGGTAGAACCTCAAGAGTTGTATTAAATTGTATTTTTCTAATTTTTAGTAAGTTAGATCATTTTTGGTGTGACTTGCCCAGGGTCACACAGCTAGTGTCAAGTGTCTGAGGCCAGATTTGAACTCAGGTCTTACTGAATCCAGGGATGGTGCTTCATCCTCTGTGCCACCTAGAGTGTTTTTTTCATATGGTTATTGATAGCCCAGGTTTTTTCCTCTTCAAACTGCTTCCTTATGTCTTTTGACATATGTCTTTATCAACTGAGGAATGACTCTAATTCTTATAAATTTGAATCAGTTCTCTATATATCTTAGAAATGAGACTTTCATCTGAAAACTTGCTGCCAAGATTTTTCTCCAATTCTCAGCCTCTCTCTCTCTCTCTCTCTCTTTTTTTTTTTGGTGAGGCAATTGGGGTTAAGTGACTTGCCTAGGGTCATACAGCTAGTAACTGTTAAGTGTCTGAGCCAGATTTGAACTCAGGTCCTCCTGAATCCAGGGCTGGTACTTTATCCACTGCGCCGCCTAGCTGCTCCTCTTTCTTTCTTTCTTTCTTTTCTTTCTTTCTTTCTTTCTTTCTTTCTTTCTTTCTTTCTTTCTTTCTTTCTTTCTTTCTTCCTTCCTTCCTTCCTTCCTTCCTTCCTTCCTTCCTTCCTTCCTTCCTTCCTTCCTTCCTTCCTTCCTTCCTTCCTTCCTTCCTTCCTTCCTTCCTTCCTCCCTCTCTCTCTCTCTCCCTCTCTCTCTCTCTCTCTCTCTCTCTCTCTCTCTCTCTCTCTCTCTCTCTTTTTTGCAGGGCAATGAGGGTTAAATGACTTGCCCAGGGTCACACAGCTAGTAAGTGTCAAGTGTCTGAGACCTGATTTGAACTAAGATCCTCCTGAATCCAGGGCCGGTGCTTTATCCACTGTACCACCTAGCTGCCCCCCATGATCCTCGAATTTCAGTCAGTCATCAACATTTATTCAGCACCTAATATATTCCAGGCACTGTACTATGGGTTGGGGATGAAAAAAGAGGCAAAGGAGTTGCTGCCTTCAAGGAGTTTACAATCTAATAAATCTAATACATGTTTATTGATTCACTGACAGTTCATATAGTTCTCGTGTCTGTCTTAGCAGGTGGACTCTCAAGTATTTTATACTATCTGTAGCTGTATTAAATGGAATTTTTTCTCTCTCTGCTGCATTTTACTGGCAATATACAGATAGGCCAATGATTTGTGTGAGTGTTTTATTTCCTGTAACTTTGATAAGTTTCATTTAGTTTAGTTGGCTCTTTAAGGTTTCTGTAAGTAGACCATCATTTTCTCTGTAAAATACATTCATTTTTGTTTCTTCATGCCTTCAATGACCTTTTCTTGTCTTACTGTAATAGCTAGCATTTCTAGAACTAATGCTGGCTCTTGGTTTTCCAAGATATGGTTCATTTGATCATTTTAAGGAAAGTTTTGTTTATTCCTGTACTTCCTGGTGTTTTGTTTTTTTTTTAAACAAGAATGGGTGTTGTATCTTGTCAGAAGCTTTCCCTGCATTGATTGATACAGTCATACGATTTTTGTTGCCTTTGTTATTTGTATGGTCAGTTCCTTTTATAGTTTCCTAATATGGATCCAGCCTCTCATTCCTAGTATAAATCCAGCCTGGCCTTAGAGTATAATGTTTGTGATATGTTGCTGTAGTTTCCTTGTTAATGTTTTATTTAAAAAATGTACATCAATATTCATTAGGGATACTAATCTAGTTTTCTGTCTGTTTTGACTCTCCCTGACTTAGTTATCAAGACCATATTTGTTCATAGAAAGAATTGAAAAGGACTCTTTCTTCTTTTCTTTTTTTTTTTGAGTTTATGAAGTATGGGAATTAATTGTTCATTAAAAGTAGAAATCACTTGCAGATCCATCTAATCCTACCCGCCCCCCCCCCAAGTTCAATTTGCTTTTCTCAGATGAGGAATTGCATTCCAGGCATGAGGGACAGCCAGTGCAAAAGTATGGCAGTGGGAAATGGGGGAAATGGGGTGCCAAGTGTGAGAACCGGAGAGATGCATCAGAGAGTATGAGAGGGAAAGTGATGGCCAGAGAAGATAAAAAAAATAGGTTAGGCCTGGTTGTGAAGGGCTTTAGAATCCAAACAGAGGACGTTACTTTATCCTAGAAGAAATACATCAGGAGCAGATGGATTTGGTTGAGTAGGAGAGTAATATGGTCAGATCTACATTTGAGAAAAATTACTTTGGTAGAAATTTGTAGCATACAAAATTTTTAAAAATGAATGTTGAAAATTGTTTTTACATGTAATTGGGGGAAAATATTAAAAACAAAAATTAAAAATTGCAGCATATACATTTTTTTAATGAATGTTAAAATTGTTTTTACATGTAATTGGGGAAAATAAGATATTAAAGCAAAAACAAAGAAATTTGTAGTATATACATTTTTGAAAATGAATGGTAATTGTTTTTATATGTGATTGGAAAAAATAAAATATATAAAAAAATAAATTTGTAGCATAGACTGGAATGGTGAGAAATCATGAGGGCCTAGATTTGGGTCACAGCTGTGTGAGCAGAGAGAGAGATGTTCTGCCCCCAAAATGACAAGATTTAGCCACTGGATATGTATGGTGAGGGAGAGTGCAGAATTTAGGATAATGTCGACGATAATGCCCAGGAACCCTGGTAGACTGGAAGGATGGTGGTATCTGATAGAAATAGGGAAATTTAGAAGAGGGAAAGTTTTTTGGGAAAAGATAATGAACTTAGTTTTTGACATCTAGACTTTAAAATGCCTCTGAGACATTCAGTGTGAAAAGACCAATAGGTAGCGGGTGATGAGGGTCTCTAAATTTGGAGGATGGGCTAAAGCAAGATCTGTAATCAACAGAATAGAAGACACCCCCCACTCCCACCCCAGCCAAGGACCCTTTTGTGATTTGTTGTTGTTATTAAACAGATTAGGGCAGCTAGTGGGCTTAAAATAAGGAAGACCCGAGTTCAAATCTGGCCTTAGACCCTTACTAGCTATTTGAACCCAGGCAAGTCATTTACCCTATTTAAATATATGTGTGTGTATGTGTACACACACACACACACACACACACACACACACACACACACACACACACATATCTCCTCCCTTGCCTCCATACTTCCTTATTATTAGGGACACAGCCCTAATAATAGGACACAGCTGAACTCTCCTTCCCCCAGGCTCACAACCTAGGAGTCATCTCGGATTCTTCACTGTTTCTTACCTCCCCACCCTATCCAAGGCCTTGATAACATCTCTCAAATACACGCCCTTTTCTCCTCTGACCTTGCCACGCCTCATCACCTCACACCTGGACCACTGCAAGAATAGCTGCTGGTGGGGGGGGGGAAGCTAGGTGGCGCAGTGGATAGAGCACTGGCCCTGGATTCAGGAGGACCTGAGTTCAAATATGGCCTCAGACACTTGACACTTACTAGCTGTGTGACCCTGGGCAAGTCATTTAACCCCCATTGCCCTGCAAAAACCAACCAACCAACCAAACAAACAAAAAACCCCAAGAGAGATAAAAGTAAATGACAGTTACTATTTCACTGTCATCTTCTACATGTGTAGTCTCTTTGTATGGGGCAGCTAGGTGGCACAGTGGATAAAGTGCCGGTCCTGGATTCAGGAGTACCTGAATTCAAATCTGGCCTCAGACACTTGACACTTACTAGCTGTGTGACCCTGGTCAAGTCACTTAACCCCCATGGCCCTGCAAAAAAAAAAAAAAATAGCTGCTTCCCTAGTCCCTCCTCACCCCAATCCATTTCCATTCAGCCACCCAAGGGCTTTTCTGATCCTATGATGTGCTACTCAATAAACTCCAGCATCTCCCTCTTACCTCCAGGTTTCAGCCATTCAAAGCCCTTCCTAACCCAGCCCCCTTCCACCTTTTGGGTCTTCTTACACCTCAGTCCCCATGCCATACTCTTCCATCCAGTGACATGGGCCTCCAGGCTGTTCTATGAACAAGACCCTTCATCTCTTGGCTCCGGGCATTTTCACTCTCTCTTCCTCATGCCTGGAGGCCTCTCCTTCCTCCTCTCCACTTGGCTTCCTTTAAGTCCCAACTAAAATCTCCTTTCCTGGAAGACTTTCTGGGGCCTTCCTGGTTAATTATCTCCTATGGATCCTGTCTGTGTAGTTTTTTTATACCTGTTGGTTTGCTTGTTGTTTTCCCATTTGATCATGAGTCTTTTGCTATTATAATCATCCCCATTTTATAGATGAGAAAACCGAGGGAAGCCTACCAGTTTAGTGACTTGCCCAGGGTCACACAGCTATGAAACCTTTGAGGCAGGATTTGAACTCAGTTCTCTTTGTCTAGTAGAGTCCAGCACTGTAGCTACACCTGTGCCTCCAATTTAGAATGAAGTCTAGCTCCCATCCTCAGCCTAGAGCTGCCTCAGATTTGGAACTGATAGGGACCCTTAGGCTTTAGCCCCAGCCCCGGGGGCTCCCGGGGAGCTGACGATGCAGTGACTTACCTGCCAGAGCAGCCAGGAGGAGGAGGAGACACCTCATCGTGTTCTCAGGGAAGGTGAGAAGAAATGGAGATCTGGCTGCCGTGGGCCTGCCTTCTTATAGCCTTGTTCCAGAGCCTAGAGATAAGGGAGGAGTGTTTGTTCTCTTCTCTGCCAGCTCCTTCTGCTGCCCTTGATTTTTCCTTCTGGGAAATCCTTAAGCCAGGGTCTCGGCAAGGCTTGTTAAAGAAAAAAAAATTTAGACATGCAATTAATTAACTTTGTTGGATCCAGATACATGCTGACGACACGTGCGTGACAGTAGGCGCAGACACGTGAACAGCCCAACTGGGTAGGGATGGGGCCAGACTTGGGTATCTCGGTGCAGAGGGGACTCCCTTTGTCCCTGCAAGCCGAGCCTCATCTCAGTCAGAGAGAGCTACCTGGGGTATGGGACAGCACTTTCTCAGGTTTTCTGGCTCTAAGGTGGAACATTACTCAATAGGCATCACTGCCTCTAGTCCAGAATTAAATATAAAAATTAAAAGGGAAGCAAGCTAGGGGCAGCTAGGTGGCGCAGTGGATAGAGCACCAGCCCTGGAGTCAGGAGTACCTGAGTTCAAATCCGACCTTAGACACTTAACACTTACTAGCTGTGTGACCCTGGGCAAGTCACCTTAACCCCAACTGCCTCACTAAAAAAAAAAAAAAAGGGAAGCAAGCTGCCAACTGAGACCTGCCATTTCATATACAATCCTCTTTTTCTGTTCTGTTTGTGTGTGTGGAGGTGCCTGTTTTCTTTGGTGTTTTTCAGATTCAGAAGAAAAGATTTTCTGGCCTCAGACATTTGACACTTACTAGCTGTGGGACCCTGGGCAAGTCACTTAACCCTCATTGCCCCACAAAAAAAAACAAAACACCAAAACCCAAAAAAGAACAAAAAAACCCCAAATAAATAAACAAACAGAAGAAAAGATTTTAAATTCAGAGCAAAGTGAATGCCAGTTATTTGGGGGAGGAAAATTACATGCGTGAAGTCCACACATGTAGCCCCTCATCATCCCCCCTGCCCCATCCTTATCCAACTATCAGCCCTTTTTCTGTGAGGGGATCATGCCAGGCTGGTCAGAGGTTTTGGGGCCTGGGCCTTGGTCCTTTAAATCCCTTGAGTCACAGAATAAGTCCAGCTTTGAAGTTGCCCCAGCACCCGCATATCACATCCAGGAAAAAACCCGAAACCTCAGGATCCCCAGGGAACCCTGGGGGAAGGCATCGCCTGGAGGCCTCTTTCACCACACCCTCTCTCTACCTGGAACAGAGAAGGGGGAGAGATGAGATCCCTAGAAGGGGGCTCTACTGGGAGCCCCCCACCCACCCAATCTCAGCTTTGGTCAAAGAGAAAGGAAGGCTCCACCAGTTTACCTGAATGCCACCTCGGGACTCAAAAGCTAGAAGCTGTGAGCTGAACTGGAGGGCGAGACCAAGGAGGAAGAAAGAACCAATGGCCGCAGGCACAGATCATTTCCCCTCTTGGAGACTCAGTTTCCAACATAGGTTGGGTGCCCTCCCAGTCTTCTCTCAGTTCTGGGTCTCATGATCCTATGGGGGACAGGAGGAGGAACAAGGAAGCCTGTTAACAACCAGGGCTTGGCTGGGCACCGTTACCTTTAGAAAACAGCCACAGAGAAGTCCTACTATGCCCATACAGTCTGCCATGTTTGGGAGGCATCAGGGCACTATTGTCCTCCTCCCTCGCCTTGGAGGAAGAACACACGGGCCTTAAATCCTTACATTCACCTGTCCCAGGGACCCCTAGTTCATAGAATTCAAGAGTAGGTGGGGAGGGGCAGCTAGGTGGCGCAGTGGATAGAGCACCGGCCCCTGGAGTCAGGAGTACCTGAGTTCAAATTCGGCCTCAGACACTTGACACTTACGAGCTGTGTGACCCTGGGCAAGTCACTTAACCCCAATTGCCTCAAAAAAACAAAAAAAAAAGAGTAGGGGGGACCTCAGAGGTCATCTAATCCTGCTCTTTTATTTTATAGAGAAGGAAACCGAGGTCCAAAAGATGGCTATGACTCAACTGATGTCCCAGAGGGAGGGTGTGTGTCTGTGTTTTCTGACTCCGGATCTGGGGACCTGCCTCTACCACACAGTTACTTGGAATCATGATAATACATAAGGTTGATGTAGAGAAGGATCTTTCCAACAGTTGGGATGGGAGGCAAAGGAAGGGATGGTGTGGGGGTGGGGAGGGTTGGACTCAGGGACCTCTGGGAGGCCGGCCTTCCAGCTCTGGGTATCAGATCTTGTGAGGACCTTGGGCAGGTCACCCGTCAGCTCTGTGAAATGAGAAGATTAAACTCAATGACCTCTGAGTTTCCTTTCAGGATGAGATACCTTAATGTCTGTAAAGCCCTTTACAAACAGTATCTCATTTAATCCTCCTAACAGTTCTGGGAGGTAAGGGTTGTTCTGATCATCATTTATACAGATGAGGGAATTGAGGCAGTCAGAAGTTAAGTGACTTACCCAGGGTCACATGGCTAACAGGTGTTTGAGGCTGGATTTGAACCCAGGTCTTCCTGATTTAATCAGTGAACATTTATTAAGTGCCTACTATGTGCCAGGCACTTTGCTAAGCAAGCTCTCCGGGATTCAAAACGAAGACAAAAGACAGTGCCTGCCCTCAAGGAACTTACAATCTAATGGGGGAAACAACATGCAAACAAATATATACAAAGCAAGTCATACATGAGATAAATAAAGGGAAGGCAGGAGGATTGAGAGGTTGGGAAAGGTATCCTGTAGAAGGTGGGGTTTTAGTTGTGACTTTAAGGAAGCCAGAGAGGTCAGTAATCGGGCCTGAGGAGGGAGAGTCTTCCAGGCCTGGGGGACAGGTCCTGCCTCCAGGCCCAGTGCTCTACCCATGGTGCCACCCTTTGCCTTCTAAACTGCCTTTGGTGGAGACATATATATATATATATTTTGTTTGTTTGTTTGTTTTTGTTTGTTTTTTTTGTTGCAGGGCAATGAGGGTTAAGTGACTTGCCCAGAGTCACACAGCTAGTTAAATGTCAGGTGTCTGAGGCTGGATTTGAACTCAGGTCCTCTTGAATCTAGGGCCAGTGCTTTATCCACTGCACCACCTAGCTGCCCCCTGGTGGAGACATGTTTTTTTTTGTTTTGTTTTGTTTTTAGTGAGGCAACTGGGGTTAAGGACGTGCCCAGGGTCACACAGCTAGTAAGTGTTAAGTGTCTGAGGTCGGATTTGAACTCAGGTTCTCCTGAATCCAGGGCAGGTGCTCTATCCACTGCATCATCTAGCTGCCCCGAGACATATTAATAAGCTTTTCAGTTTCTCTAGCAATATTAAAAATTTTTGCAGGCAGCTAGATGGCACAGTGGATAAAGCACCGGTCCTGGATTCAGGAGTTCAAA
Organism: Dromiciops gliroides; assembly: GCF_019393635.1. Taxonomy (NCBI): domain Eukaryota; kingdom Metazoa; phylum Chordata; class Mammalia; order Microbiotheria; family Microbiotheriidae; genus Dromiciops; species Dromiciops gliroides. The sequence continues at coordinate 18,614,820 of NC_057861.1, read as the reverse complement.
TTTGGCCTCAGACACTTGACACTTACAGCTGTGTGACCCTGGGCAAGTCACTTAACCCTCATTGCCCCACAAAAAAACAAACAAAAACAAAACAAAAAAAGAAATATTTGCCAGGGAACAGTCTATATTCTCTAATATTCTCTAGCAATATTAAGAAAGACTTGCCCAGGGGCAGCTAGGTGGCGCAGTGGATAGAGCACTGGCCCTGGAGTCAGGAGTACCTGAGTTCAAATCTGGCCTCAGACACTTGACACTTACTAGCTGTGTGACCCTGGGCAAGTCACTTAACCCCAATTGCCTCACTTAAAAAAAAAAAAAAAAAGAAAGAAAGACTTGCCCTTGGGAAAGATGGAAGATGAAGGAAAGGTAGGACAAAGGCCTTCCTTAGACTGTTAGATTAAGATGAAAGGTTTGAAATTGAGATTTGGAGCCCAAGCATCTAACAAAGGAGGACTGGTGTCTTCTTTGCATAATGCTTGTTGAGAGTTTAGCACAGAGTCACATGTGCATAGTTGGAACTTAACAAACCCTCATTCCTTCCCTCTCGGCCTTGCTATAGAGCCATCAAAAGGTCTTCTCCTCTCTGCTCATCCCTTTAAGAGACAGGTCCAAAGAAACTCACCCTTCTCCACTGAAAAAAGATTAAGGGGCAGCTAGGTGGCGCAGTGGATAGAGCACCAGCCCTGGAGTCAGGAGTACCTGAGTTCAAATCTGGCCTCAGACACTTAACACTTACTAGCTGTGTGACCCTGGGCAAGTCACTTAACCCCAATTACCTCACTAAAAACAAAAAACAACAATAACAACAAAAAGAATGTCCCACATAAAAAGATTAAGATATCAGGGTGGGGGTGGGGGGGATCCCCTTGTTCACCCCTAGAGAATATTTGAACGAAGTGGTCCAAAAGGGAATGAGACAGTGACTAGACAACTCTTCTGTAATGTTAACCCCAAACTGTATTTTTACATATTGTGATTTCCATCTTCAAGATTCCAAAGAACAGCACTGGCCCTGGAGTCAGAAGGACCTGAGTTCAAATTTGACCCCAGACACTTACTAGCTGTGTGACCCTGGACAAGTCACTTAACAATCAGGGTTAAGTAACTTGTCTAGGGTCACACAGCTAGCCAGAGGAAGGAAAGGAGGGAGGGAGGAAGAAAGGAAGGAAGGAAAGAAGCCCCCCTCAAGCATCAAACAAAAAAAAATTCCAAAAAACTACCTCTGATTGTTTTGGGATCCAGAGACATCGAAGGGCATGCGGGACCTCTGCCAAGCAGGACTTCTCTTTAAACCAGAAAAGTCTTGGATGTGAATGATGAGTAAAATTATTTCTGGTAAACTTTGAACCTAAAGTGGAAAGTATTCATATTTTAAACTTCTACATTCTGATTTCCCTGGGTCTCAGTTCTCTCAAGTATAAAATAGGAGATTGTACTGACTGACCTCTGGGGTCCCTTCCCACTAGGACCCTAGTGCCTAGATCTAGTCCTAGGTCCCTGTGATCTTATAAAGTAGGCAGATGAGGGAACTGAAGCTCACAAGGGAAAATGTTTGGCTTATGGTCAAGTATGGGTCAGGATTTGAACCCAGGACCCTTGGAGGTCAGGGTCTCTCTGGATAGTTGAACAAATGGAACATTGGATGGTAGGGGGATGCTTCCTGTTCTGCCGCCAGTTTCTTCTCCCAACTTCTGCCCAGCCCTGCCCACAGATGTGCTCCCAGGCACCCCCAGCTTGGCCCTTGTCTAAACACAGGTGCGTGACCATTAGTCTCTCCCAGCCTGGGAAGGACAGAGTTTTCAGTGGAAAGAACAGCTGAGGACATGCTTGCTACCTCCACCAGATGGTGGGTTACCCACGACTGAGCAAAAATCACAGCTGCAGGGACTCAAGGTGGTTACTCCTAACAGCAATAGTGGTTCTTTACGTATGACTTTATAGATGTACCTTGATGCCTTAGAAGTACCTTCCAACTCTGAGGTTCTGGGATGTTCTGTTCCCTGTAAATACAAGCAAACTGTCACAGCATTATTAATTGTCACTATTATTGTTGATGATATCAATCATTACTAACTGAGGTGAAATAAGTGACTTGCCCAAGGGCACAGTGCTAGAACTAAGTGTCTGAGATCACATTTGAACCCAGGACCTACTGACTTCCACTGTGCCATCAGTTTATTCTACATACTATCAATGGGAACTTGGGCAAGTCAGATGAGCTTTCATCCTCTGCTTACTATCCCCTTTTTAAAATGAGGGGGTTGGATTCTATGGACATTTCTCAAACATACTTCTTTAACCCTAACCTCAGTGCTGACCTCCAGTTTCATTTCTCCAACTACTTACTAGATATCTTGACCAGGATGTCTCATAGGCCTCTTTTGGGGGGGGTTCGGGGCAATGGGGGTTAAGTGACTTGCCCAAGGTCACACAGCTAGTAAGTGTCAAGTGTCTGAAGCTGGATTTGAACTCAGGTCCTTCTGAATCCAGGGCTGGTGCTTTATCCACTGTGCCACCTGGCTGCCCCTTCATAGACCTCTTAAACTCAACTCACACAAAACTGAATTCACGATATTCCCACCCATCCACCTCCACCCCCAGGCTCTCATCTCTTCCAAACTTTTCTTATATTGTCTAAGGTGCTCCCAGGTGTCTGATCTTAGAGGCCATAGGGAGCCACCAGATCTCTGAGAGCAAGCCAGAGAGAGATCTTGTGGCCTTCTCCAAGAGTTTTTATCCTCTCCTAATACATTGATCAAAGCTAATTGATTTACATCATCCAGTTCCATTGGTTGACATGACTTGAAGGTGGTCTACATTAAAATGAACTCTATAGGGGCGGCTAGGTAGCACAGTGGATAGAGCACCGGCCCTGGAGTCAGGAGGACCTGAGTTCAAATCCGGCCTCAGACACTTGACACTTACTAGCTGTGTGACCCTGGGCAAGTCACTTAACCCTCATTGCCCTGCAAAAAAAAAAAAGTTAAAAAAAGAAAATGCTGGGGCAGCTAGGTGGTGCAGTGGATAGAGCACCGGCCCTGGAGTCAGGAGTACCTGAGTTCAAATCCGGCCTCAGACACTTGACACTTACTAGCTGTGTGACCCTGGGCAAGTCACTTAACCCCCATTGCCTCACTTAAAAAAAAAAAACATTAAAAAAAAATGAACTCTATAAATGACATCAGGGAGAAGAATGTAAAAGACCCTCTCTGAAGGTGCTCAAGGCAAAGTCTCTTCTCTAGGTTTGGTTTGATCCCATCAGTCCGTCACTGAACTAGACAAAAGAATCTTTCTCCACTTAGCACAGTGGATGGTGCCCTGGCCTGGAGTCAGGAAGACGAGTTCAAATTTGGCCTCAGACACTTATTGCTGGGCAAATCACTTAACCTCTGTCTGCCTCCACATCCCCATCTGCAAAACAGGGATAATGACAGCACCTCTCTCTCAGGGTTGTCGTGAGAATCAAATGAGATAATATTTGTAAAGCATTTTGCACAGTGCCTGGCACATAGTAGGTGCTATGTAAACATTGGCTATGGAGACTTCCAGGAAAGGGGAACTCACTGCCTTCCAAGGCAGCCCATTTCATTCTGAGGTACTGCCAACTGTCAGGAGTTTTTCCTGACATCAAACCTAACATTGCTTTTTGGCAGCTTCCCCCCAACTGCTCCTAGTTCTGTCCTCTAGGACCAAGCAGAAAAAGTTAAAATTCCTTTTCCCCAAGAGAGCCCTTCAAATACTAGGCAACAGCGATGATGTCTTCTCTCCTGTTTTCTCCAGATTCAACACCTCCATGCCTCTAACTCCATTCCTCACATGGAATAATCTCGAGGCCCTTCACCATCCTTGTAGCCTTCCTCTCCATGCTCCAGCTTGGGAATGCCCATCCTAAAATGTGGTGCCCAGAACAAAATCAATACTCCAGGTGGCATTTGCCCATTGGGACTATCATTTCTCCAGTTCTAGAAGCTGTGTCTCTTATAACGTAGCCTAGGCTGACAGTAACTTTCTTCTTTTTTTTTTTGGTGGGGCAATGAAGGTTAAGTGACTTGCCCAGGGTCACACAGCTAATAAGTGTCAAGTGTTTAAGGTTCGATTTGAACTCAGGTCCTCCTGAATCCAGGGCTGGGGTTTTATCCGCTGCGCCACCTAGCTACCCCCCTGATAGTAACTTCCTTTGTTTTTTTGGTTTTTTGCTTTCTTTCCAGTGCAACAAACATTTATTTTATTTTTTTTCCAGTTACATGTAAGGGTAGTTTTCAACATTCATTTCCTTTTCTTTTCTTTTTTTTGTTTTTGTTTTTGTTTTTTGTTTTTGGTGAGGCAGTTGGGGTTAAGTGACTTGCCCAGGGTCACACAGCTAGTAAGTGTGTGTTAAGTGTCTGAGGCCGGATTTGAACTCAGGTACTCCTGACTCCAGGGCTGGTGTTCTATCCACTGCGCCACCTAGCTGCCCCTGCTTTGTTTTTTTTGTTTTTTTTTAGTGAGGCAATTGGGGTTAAGTGACTTGCCCAGGGTCACACAGCTAGTAAGTGTTAAGTGTCTGAGGCCGGATTTGAACTCAGGTCCTCCTGACTCCAGGGCTGGTGCTCTATCCACTGCGCCATCTAGCTGCCCCTGCCCTGCTTTGTTTTTAATTTAGAAGTTTATGAGACATCCTAGTCAAGATATCCAGTAAGTAGTTGGAGAAGTGAAAACCACTCAATTTCCCCCGTGCTACCCACAGAGCCTGGTGTATGTTGTAGGAGACCTTTAACAGATGCCTGTTGCATCCTGACCTAAAGGGATGAAGAAAGTAGACTTGGAACCCAAGTCTAGGAAACCTAGAGGCCAAGCCTTATGTGGGTGCCAGGGTTCTAGTGCTCAGGGCCTCAGGAACATTTGCTCAACCATCAGAGGGCTCAAACTTCATGGCCGGGATGGTGAGGGAGCTGCCTACTCCTCAGGGCCTGGGGCCCTCTTATCTGCTCTGATGGGGTGAACCTCTTTTTCCAGCTTCCGCTAGCTGAAGAAGATCCAGAAAGAATCCTGGGCGGAACTGGAATTGGACCTAGCCACCTTTTCTTTTTTTTTTTTTTTTTTTTTTGTGAGGCAATGGGGGTTAAGTGACTTGCCCAGGGTCACACAGCTAGTAAGTGTCAAGTGTCTGAGGCCGGATTTGAACTCAGGTCCTCCTGAATCCAGGGCTGGTGCTCTATCCACTGCACCACCTAGCTGCCCCCTAGCTACCTTTTCTGATCAGGGAGGTAAGCCACTCAACAATGGCTGACCTAGTCGGCCCTTAACAAATGTTTATTGATTGATTGATTGACCTAGACCTTCAGGCACTCTTCTTACAACTCTTCTTCTTCTCTCTCCATCATTCTATTTCATAATTGATTCTATTCTGTGTAACTGCCAACATTTTGTTTAGCTGCCCAAGTCAAGCTTGTCTCTGAGTTAAGTTTAAAAGTTCAGTTTCTGACATCCCCCCAAAGAGAAAAAAGACCTATTTGTACAAAAATATTTATAGTAGCTCTTTTTGTTGTGTCTAGGAATTGGAAATCAAAGGGATGCCCATCAATTGGGGAATGGCTAAACAAGCTGTGGTATATGATGGTTATGGAATATTATAGTACTATAAGAAATGACAAGCAGGGTGACTTCAGAAAGGCCTGGAAAGACTTGTATGAACTAATGTATAGTGAAGAGAGCAGAACCAAGAGAACGTTGTACGCAGGCACTAATATTGTTTGATGAAGAACTGTGAAAGACTTAACCCTTCTCAGCAATACAGTGATCGAAGACAATCCCTTTGGGATCCACCTCCAAAGAAAGAACTGATATTGATTAAACACAGACTGAAGCATGCTATTTTTCACTTTCTTTCATTTACTTTTTTTTTTCTGAGTTTTCTTTTTTCTTTTCTTTTTTTTTTGGTGAGGCAGTTGGAGTTAAGTGACTTTCCCAGGGTCACACAGGTAGTAAGTGTCAAGTGTCTTGGGCCAGATTTGAACCCAGGTCCTCCTGACTCCAGGTCCAGTACTCTATCCACTGCACCACCTAGCTGCCCCTCTTCTGAGTTTTCTTATACAAAATCACCAATATGGTAATGGTTTACATTACAATTGCACATGTATAACCTATATCTGATTGCTTACTTCTTAGGAAGGGGGGAAGGGAGAGAGGGAAGGAGGAATAGAATTTGGAACTCAAAACTTTAAATAAAGATGTTTATTAAAAATTTTTGAAGTTCAATTTTCCTAGAAATCACTTTAATTAAAAGATCTCTATGCTGGGCAGCTAGGTGGCGCAGTGGATAAAACATCGGCCCTGGATTCAGGAGGACCTGAGTTCAAATCTGGTCTCAGACATTTGACACTAGTTGTGTGACTCTAGGCAAGTCACAACCCTCATTTCCCTGCAAAAAAAAAAAAAAAGAAAGAAAAGATCTCTATACCACTAGCTGTCCTTGTACAATTAGAAGAAATCTGTTATCCTTGAAGGGTGGAGGTGGATGCCAGGGAGTCTAGGCTGTTATCTTTACAGTACTGGCTGTTCTTCAAGAAAGTCTGGGCTGTTATCGCTGTGTCCACGTAGGTAGACACCACCAATGAGCTTCCACAGCAACAAGATGAAGAAGGGCTTGTTGTGAGCCCTGCATTCCAGATTTCCAGCCAATCATGTTCCCCATGCCTAAACTGCTTCTGACTTTGGAACCAAGCACGCTGTTTCCCCCTTCTATGATGCCGCCTTCTAGTTTTGTGGTGTTTCTCCTATTGTCCATAAAATAATCTGTCAGCCCTCATTCAGGGTCTTTTGGCTTGCTGAGGAGCTAAAGGTTGGTAACAGCCAGCTTTACCAATAAATTGAATGTGCTTGGAACTTTATGCCTCAGTTTACCTTAAATTTCAAAGGTGATACCCATCACATGTGAGCTCCCTGAGTCAAATCAACAAACATTTATCAAGAGGAGGGACTGTTTTGTTTTCAATGTGGTGTAAAGGGTAGGGCACTGAATTTGGAGATAGGAACCCCTGGGTCCAAAACCCCACCTTGAACATTACCTGTGTGACCCCAGGGCAAGTCACTTAAACTTTCTGGACTTGCCTCAGTTTCCTCTCTCTCTCTCTCTCTCTCTTTATTTTTGGCCGGGCAATGGGGGCTAAGTGACTTACCCAGGGTCACACAGCTAGTAAGTGTCAAGTGTCTGAGGCCAGATTTGAACTCAGGTATTCCTGAATCCAGGGCCAGTGCTTTATCCACTGTGCCACCTAGCTGCCCCCAGTTTCCTCTCCTGTGAAATGTTGGGGTTGGACTTGATGTCCTCTAAGGACCTCCAGACTGCTCTAAGTCTGTAATCCTTTGCATCCCTAGGGTTAGATACAATGGAGGGTACACATCAGGTACTTAATAAAGGCTTATTGAATGGATGAATGAGGACTCTGGTAAGAAGTTTCCTGAATGAACACAGCTCTGTTTAGCATCAGAGAGTGACCCAAAAGTGCTTCTCAAATCCAAGGCCTTTGGGTCCTCTCTGGATTCAAGGCAAGTCCCTTAAGGAGAAGGAGCAAAGAAGAGCAGATGGTCCCTGAGGAACCCCTCTCTAAATCCAAGTCACACAGAAGAATCACAGTCATAGACTGGCACCGTTTTCAAATAATTTATTAGGAATTTAAAACTGAAAAATCTTGGAAAGAGGGTTACAGATGTGGAGAGAACAGATACCAGGGAGTGGCAAATTTACTGGTTTCAAAACACCACTTAACATCTTTAAAAAAAACCAGGAATGAATCACAGAACAGAGTTCCGGCCCCAGCCCCAAGCCCTAAGGAGGAGAGGGGAACAAAGAGGATGGGGGTGGGGAAGGATGGGGAGGGGGGAGGTAGAACCACTCAGGGGCTCCCTCAGACGTGTAGAAAATAAAAATAAAAACCAATAAAATGTAGCTTCTCTTTTATTAGGAAATATTTTTTTAAAAAAAAGACATACAGCCGCGCGTCTCAGTAACAAAGATTATTGCTTCATGTTCTCTGCACTAACAGGTTAAGCACCTCACACTGATAATTAACTCTCCAAAGGTAGCTGGGGGACGAGGAGGGGTAGGGGCACGTGGGACACCCCTAGCCTTGGACCTGTCCAACCTCCCTGGGGTGGGAGTTGGGGAGGGGCAGGAAGCAACCGTCAAGCCTCCAGTCCTCCCACCCCAGTCAGGTCTTTGGTTCACAGAAATCAGACCTGAAATCCACCCTCTCTCCCTAGTCCAGGTGCTGGAGGGGTCACTGAGGCAGAGAGGGAGTTGGGGGGAGGGGGAGGCCCACAGGGCTGCCAAGGGGCTCCAACCATGACCTTGGGGAGAATGGCCGAGTGGCCTGTCCAGGTGGGAGGCTGCTGTGAAAGAATGTGGGGGATCCCTGAGAAGCCCTTCGCTTGCCCCTGGGGTCACCCACCCTTACCCCTTCTAACACCGACCTCCCCATGGTGAGCCCAGGGCAGGAAACATGAGGGTCCAGCCTATTGAGGGGGTGGGGGTGGGGGAAGACCCTTTGGAGAGTTAATTCCTTTCAAATGTGGTAAGGTGGTAAGCCCCCCTCCCTTCCATCTGAAGTTGGGGCTTGGGGCAGGAGTGGGGGCGGTAGCCCATAGGAGTCCCCCTGGGTTCCAGGGCGAGAGAGAGGGTACCTCCCTTTCCCAGTCCAAGTGGAGGCCCTAACAAAAATCTTACAGTAACCATGTGGGGGGAGGGGAGGGGTTCACAGAGGGGCCCATGGAGTGGGGTGAGGTGAGGCCCCTCCCCCACCCTGGCAAGGAATACAGGGAGGGGTGGGGGCTTCACCTCAAAGTATTTACAATATCATACAGGAGACAGATCTCCAGGGCTTCACCTGACCCCCCCCAGCCCAGCCCTGCTCAGCCTCAACCTGGGCTGCCACAGACCAAAATATACACGTGTTCTCTCGTCGAGTGCGGGCACCCCTGGCCCCCACCCTGCAGCCCGGAGCTTCACATTCACAAACCAAGAAACAATTTTAAAAATGTTTCTTTCTCTCTCTCTCTCTCTCTCTCTCTCTCTCTCTCTCTCTCTCTCTCTTTGATCAAAAAGAAAAAGAAAAAAGGAAAGAAAGATTAGAATTTTAAAAAATTAAACAATAAAACGAAGGCAGGAGGGAGGCCCGGGCCCCCCTGCAGTGGACCCTGCCCGTCTTCCCGCCATCATTCTAGCTAACACAAGCACATGAGCCATTTCGGGAGACCTAAAGCATGGGGCGAAGAGAGAGAAAGAAAGGGAAGGGGTGCAAACCCAACGGGAGAAAATCAGGAGGCTACCATCTACTCCAAAATAAATAGAAGCCGAGGGAGGCGGGGAGCAGGGGGAGGTTAGTAAGGGCAGTGAGATGATGTCCATGGGGGGAGGTGGGAGGCAGAGGGGGGGAGGGGGGCGGGGGCAGGCGGGGAGCCCGTCAGTCTGCAGGCAGTGTGCAGCTTGGCCAGGGGACGGGGTGATGGACCGAGCCTCCTTCCCCTTTCCCCTTTGCTTCTGCTGGTCCTGCAGCTCACTGTCCTCAGGCAGCTGCCGATGAGGGCTCTGGGGGACATACAAGAGAGCAGGGAAAGGAGAACCAGTTACACCCCTTCTCCTCGACTGTGGTCCTCCAACTAATGGCCTTTTCCAACCCTACTTTCTTGGGGTCCAGTACCCTCCCTTCTAAACAGCAACACGTTTCTTAGCTTGTTCTTTGTAACCCCTGAATGCCAGGTCTTAGATTATCCAGAGTCAGAACTAGGGCTGGGTAATTGGGGCTGTGTACCAGAGCACTGAGATTTATCAGGTGTAAAGCCTAGAAGTCACTGTAGGAACACAATACGTCCTGAGCAATCAAATTTATCTCAGTTGCTTCTGGTATTATTTTCACATCATGAATTTAAAAGTTGAACAGTGCTCTCTGCCTCTGGTATCAAAATGGCCAGTTATGGCTCTGCGATAATCCACACCTTTCTCTCTTTTTTCCCCACATTTTTATCTCCTTCAACTCTCCACCCTCTCCCCACAAGCAGCCTATAGTTGTTCATTCATTCTTTCTTTCTTTCCATCTATCATTTATCCATCCACCTATCCACCCACCCATGTATGCATGTATGTATGCATGCATCCATCTATCCATCTATCTGCCTATCTATCTATGTATCTACCTATGTATTTATGTATCTATCTCTCACCACGATCCCTAAAAGTTGAAAAGAGGGGGAGAGATTCTAACCCAACCTCTCCTTTTATAGATAAGGAAACAAAAGCCCAGACAGGGGATAACTGTTGCTCATGATCACACAGATCTAGGCCACTCAGTTGATAGAAAGCAGGGACTTGGGAGTCTAGAAGACCCAAATTCAAATCCTGCCTCAGATATTTACTAGCTGTGTGACTCTGAGCAATCTCTGCCTCAGCTTTCTCCTCTGTAAAATGGAATTTGGGTTTCCTTCCTGCTCCCGATTGATGCACTTGTGATTAGAACCTAGAACCTCTGGTTCCAGATCCAAAGGTCTTTCCATTGTACCCCATCCTCTGAATGGGAATCAATAGCTTCAGGTTGGATGGAGAAATATAAGAAATAGATGTGTTGAAGGATGCATGGCACTCCCCACATCTCCAGGGTCCCTTCTAGTTCTGATATCCTCAGGCTCCCCCTGCTTCATTTCCAAGCCCTTTCCCTCTTCCCCACCTCCATAATAACCCTTCACGGGTTTCTTACCTCCTGCCTCCTTGGTCCCCTGACTCAGTGGTACCCATTGGTGAAAGCTGTTGCAATCAAGGGACCCTGAAAGAGGAAGAATCCAAATTCTCAAACTCAACAGAGAAAGTTAGATAAGACTCTCTCAGAGGGTCTTCTTTCCTGTGATACCCCTTTATTTTATTTTGTTTTATTTTTGGTGAGGTAATTGGGGTTAAGTGACTTGCCCAGGGTCCCAGAGCTAGTAAGTGTCAAGTGTCTGAGGCTAGATTTGAACTCAGGTCCTCCTGACTCCAGGGCCAGTGCTCTATCCACTGCACCACCTAGCTGCCCCTGATACCACTTTATTAATAAGACTGATTTCTTTTCTTAAGGGGTGGAGAGGAATGTTTCATCACTCCTTTTTGGGGGTACTCTATATCCCTTCCCAAAGATCCCCCCCAAGGGAACTGTTCCTTATAATTAAGCAAAAACAAATCAACACAAACAACGGGGTATTTGAGGTATTACCTGCCCCAAAGAGCATGATCTAACCTTGTTGGATTTCCTGCCCTTTCTTTTCTTGACCATGGGGTTCCCCTTTCCCTTCAATTCAAGTGGGGCCCCATCCCCGAGGGCCCACAACAGCATTATGGGAGACCCAAACCCGGTTCAGACTACTCACCCCAAGGCTGTGGCCGAAGCCAGTGCTGGGGGCAGGGCTGGCAGCGCTGATGTAGCTGCTGACCCCAGAATCTTGGTTGGCCGCCCCCATAGAGCTCGGCCATGGGCCGGGGCTCGTGGTGCCCAGGAAGCCCCCTGTACGGCTAGGTGTCGAACCTGGAGGGGGAGCCAGCGCCCAGGGGTGAGATCCTGACAACCCAGAGAAAAGAGCCCAACAGGCTAGCCCCTTCCCCAATACACCATGCCTGCCCACCCACCACCCACACCTCCCCACTGCCCACTCCTCCCAGGGGAGAAGTGGGCCCCAGACCCAACCCAGAGCAACTCAATGGAGTTAATGCCTCTGTTCCTTCCAAGAGTGGGAAGGCAAACACCTCCCGCCTGCCCAAGAGAGGCCTACACCTCTCTTTTTTCCCCTTTTGTATCCCTAGCACTTAGCACAGTGCTTTCATCCCCTACACCCAAAGTTGGTCTCACCTGTCCCTCGGACAACAGCAGCTGCGGCGGCTGCTGCGGCCATTGGTCCGTAAGCAGTGAGTGGGATTGCTGAAAGAAAAGACACCAGTCCCTCAGACGGCTCTTCTTTCACAGAGCATAGTGATCACCCCTCCACAGACCCATGAAACTTAGTCCCCATCCTGGCAGGGCCTTGGGCAGCTGCTCAGGCCCTCCCTGGGGAAGAGTGGAGATGGAAGGAAGAGCCAGATGGTGGAGGGAAAGAGAGAATTCCCAGAGTCGTTACTTCAAGGGGGCATATGGAAGAACAGGCCCAAGGCCATCTCTGCTCCCAGGGAGGAGTCTCCATCTTTCTTCTCAAGTGGGGAAGATGCAAGCTACAGATGCGCCAAATGTGGCCCCTTGAGTGGGGCTGAAGGCAGCTCTGGGAGTGAATGATAAGACTGGTGTCTCCATTGAAACTGGAACCACTGAAATCTCACCATCTTCATCTGAGAAGCCTGCCCTGGCCACCCCAGCCCCCAGTGATCTCCCTTGCCTTGATCCATATATGGCAGCCAAGTGGGCCAGTGGGTAAAGTCAGGAAGAGCTGAGTTCAAGTTCTGTCTCAGACACTCACTGGACCAGTCACCGTTGCCCTCAGTTTCCTCAATTGTAAAATGAGGGAAATAATAGTACCTACTTCCTAGGGTTGTTGTGAGGATTAAGTGAGATAATATTTGTACATTACTTAGCACAGAGCCTGGCACATAGTAGGTGCTTAATAAATGCTTGTTCTTTCCTGTTGCTCCCCTATAACTCCCATGGTCCTGTGCAACTCCTATGCTGTGTATATCATATCCTGCCCTACAGTTTTCTGCGGGCTCACCTCATCTTCTATATTAGACCGTAAGCGGCTTAAGGACAGGCCTGTGCCCTTTAAGTCACAGAATTTCAGAGCTAGAAGGGACCTAGGAGGTCATCAAGGAAGGCAGCAGGGCACAATGGAAAGAACACTGGATTTGGAGTGAGAGTGGTGTGGGTTCTAATCCCGCACTCTGCCACTTGCTACCTGTGGGTCCATGGGCAAGTCACCTCCTCATTCATAAAGTGAGGGGGTGGTGCTAGATTCCTTTCAATGGCCATCCCAGCTTTAGCACAGTCATCCTAGTCTGACCCTCTGAACCCCTACTCAACTGAGAAATATTTGAACTTTTCTGTACTCCCTAGGGTACCCGGTGTAGGGCTAGTCATACACAGTAGGTGTTCCATACACACAGTAGGTGTTCCATACACACAGTAGGTGTTCCATACACACAGTAGGAGTTCCATACAGACAGTAGGAGTTCTATACACACAGTAGTACTTTAAAACACAGTAGTGTTCTATAGATTTTGGATGAATGGTTATTCCTCTGGGAATAACATGGCACCAGGGGAAGGGAATGCTTTTATATAGCACCTACTATGTGCCAGGCACTGTGCTAAGGGCTTTTTATAAATGTCATTTCATTTGATCCTGTATCATTTGGATCTGGGGCCAGAGGAACCAGGTTCACTCTTCCACTTACTACATGTGGGACCATGGGCGAGTCACCGAAGCCCTCAGCCTCAGTTTCCTTGTCTGTATAAACCAGATGGCCTTTGAGCCCCCTCTTCCCTCCCAGCTCTGGATCTAGAAATCCACCTCTTGGTTTAAGCCCGGGAGCTGCCTGGTGCTGACTGAGGCACAAGTGCCCTCTACTGCCCAAGTATGCCCACTGCACCTTCTAACCGGATCAAACTATAACACACCTCACCCCAATGATGCTCCTATGTTGAATGGGGTTCATCCTCTGCAGGGATGGGGTCCAACTTTGTACTTCCTCCAGCCCCAGCTCCCACTTCTAATAATAACTGGATGCTTATACATCTCCCTCATTGGAGCCTCACAGCAACCCTGCGAGGTGGGCATTACAAGTACCTATTATTACCTCCCCAGTTTACAAATGAGGAAACTGAGGCAGACAGAAGTTACAAGTGACTTGCACAGGGTCACATACCTGATGTCTGCAGCAAGATTTGAACTCAGGCATCTTCCTGAGATCAGGTCCAGCACTCTATCCCCTGCATCACCTAAGCTGCCCTCAGTGGCTGCTAAAGTCCCTATAAATGTTGGAGATGAGGTTCAAACCTAGGTCTTCCTGTCTCTTTCCTAGTATACTGACTTTCCCCCTGTTGCTTACAAACCTATTCACATCTCCCCATCCTTAGAAAACTCTCAGCTTGATCAGTACATCCTGGCTAGCTATCATCATATATCATTCCTCCCCCTTTGTTCCTAAACTCTTGGAGAAAGCCATATAACCCTAAATTTGTAGCTCTGCTTCTCTCATTCTCTCTCTTTTTTTTTTTGTTTTTTGGGTGGGGCAATGAGGGTTAAGTGACTCGCCCAGGGTCACACAGCTAATAAGTGTCAAGGTCTGAGGTTGGATTTGAACTCAAATCCTCCTGAATTCAGAGTCGGTGCTTTATCCACTGCACCACGAGGCTGCCCCCTCTCTCCTTTTTGGTTTTTTTTTTTGTTTGTTTTGTTTTTTGGTTGGGCAATGAGGGTTAAGTGACTTTCCTAAGGACACACGGCTAGTAAGTGTCAAGTGTCTGAAGACAGATTTGAATTCAGTTCCTCCTGACTCCAGGGCCAGTGCTCTATCCATTCCTCTCTCCTTTTTAAAGGCAATCAGCGTTAAGTGACTTGCCCAGGGTCATACAGTTAGTGTCTGAGGCCAGACTGAACTCAGGTCCTCCTATCCATTGGGCCACCTAGCTGTGTCCCTTCTAACTCTCTTCTAAACCCTTTGTGATTCAGCTACCAGCCTCATTGTTTAGCTTCAATTGCCCTCTCCCAAGTTACTAAGGATCTTTTTCCTGCCAAATGGAAAGATCTTTTCTCCATCCTCACCCTTCTCCACCTGTGCAGCCTTTGACAACCTTTTCCAAGATACTCTCTCCTTTCAAGGTTTTGGTGATTCTGCTTTCTCAGTCTCCTTTGCTGATTCATCATCCAGGCCACTGCTGCTGTCCCTGGGGGTCCCCTAAGGCTCTGTCCTGGGACCTCTTCTCTTCTCTCTATACATTTTCACTTGGCGGTCTGGTGGGCTTCCGTGGATTCAATGATCAGCTCAACAGCGATGATTCCCAGATCTCTATATTCACCCCTAGCCTCTTTTTCTGAGCTCCAGACACGTGTCACCAGCTGCCTCTGAACATCTTAGGCTTCTCCAACTCAGCATGTTCAAAATGGAATTCATGATCTTTACCCCAAAACCCTACCTTCTTCTGAAATTTTCTATTACTGTTGAAGGCACTCCCTTCCTCCCAGTCACATGGGGGCCCACAACCTCAAGTCTTTTTCTTTTTCTTTTTTCTTTTTTTTTTTTAGTGAGGCAATTGGGGTTAAGTGACTTGCCCAGGGTCACACAGCTAGTAAGTGTTAAGTGTCTGAGGCCGGATTTGAACTCAGGTACTCCTGACTCCAGGGCCGGTGCTCTATCTACTGTGCCATCTAGCTGCCCCCCACAACCTCAATGTCAACCTGGATTTCTCATTCTCATTCACCCCAATATAATAATAATAAAATAGTAATAGCTAGCATTTATATAGCTCTGTATATATTTGCATGTAGTAGAAAAAGTACTTTAAAATATAATATGCATATATTATATATTTGCATATAGTATGCAGAGTACCTTACAACAATATCTCATTTGCTCTTCACAACAACCTGGGAGGTAGGTGCTATTATTATCCCCATTTTACTGATGAGGAAATTGAGGCAAAGAGAGGTTGAGTGACTTTCCCAGGGCCACACAGCTGATAAGTATCTCAGAATTTGAACTCAGTCCATTCCTTCATCCACTGTGCCACCCATTCAATGCATGACATGTCATATCTTAACATTTCTACTTTCATAACATTTCTCCTATATGTCATTGCTCTACTCATACAGCCACCGAGTTAGTTTAAGACCTAATCGTCTTTCATATGGACTGTCAATAGTCTTCCCTTTCGTCTCCTTGCTTCCAGTCTCTCTCCACTTCAATCCATGCTCCACTCAGCTGCCAAGGTGATTTTTTTCTTTCAAGAACCACCAGTGGCTCCCTATTATATATCCTCTGTTTAGCATGTAAAGCTCTTCATAACTTGGCTCCCTCCTACCTTTCCAGGCTTTATATTTTACATCCCTTTTTACCTCCTCTACCATCCACTTCCTCTGATCTACTCTCTGTTCCTTGACTAGGATGCTCCCATCTCCCATTTCCATGCCTTTGCCCTTACTGGCAATCTCCCATGCCTGGAATGCCTTCCTTCCTCATCTCAGCCTCTTAGCTTCCTTGGCTTCAGTTCAAGTCTCACCTTCTACAGGCCTTTCCAGATTCCCCCAGCTGCCTTCCCCTCCAGTCTGCCCTCCATCTACTCTGTACAGATCTTGTATCTACATGGTTGTTTTCATGATGTCTCCCCCATTAGACTTTAAGCTCCTTGAGGGGAGGGGCTATTTTTCTGCTTTTCTTTGTATCTCTGGTGTTTAGCATCCATTCATTTATTCTTTCAAGAAATATTTATTAAGCACCTACTATGTGCCTGGCATGCAGTAAGCACTTAATAATTGTTGATTCATTGACTGACTGCTACATTATATAGATCCATACTCAGGTGGCTGGCCTCTGGCTCCAGGCATACTCTTCTGAAAATACAGTCCTGATTCAGGTTCTTGGGAATGATGGAGTACACACAGATTCAAAGTCCAGTCCCCACAAGGGTACCAACCTGGGACTTGGTTGAGTTGCTTCTTAGATTGGTGTGGGTGTTCATGCACTCCTTTATAATGCAAATTCCATTCTCTTTCATGCCTTCTCATCTCATCAGATTTTGTTCCTGGTCTTTCTACAAATTCTCCATTGTACATTTGCCTGTTATGCCTGAGATCTTTTGGTTCTTCCAACAGCTTGGAGGCATTGGAATACTAATAGCACCTCTTGTCTTCTTCCCAGAAGTATGTCTTTATAACTGCAGCACTTAGTCTGAGGTCTTGTACACATAAGGCATTTAATAAATGTCTTTTGAATTGAATTAGACACCTGGCTGACTTCCTTTCTCCAAGAGCACGTGTCTTACATGAAAGAGATTATCTCTTTTTTTTTGTGGGGCAATTGGGGTTAAGTGACTTGCCCAGGGTCACACAGCTAGTAAGTGTTAAGTGTCTGAGGCCAG
The DNA here is from genome assembly GCF_019393635.1 of Dromiciops gliroides. Lineage (NCBI taxonomy): Eukaryota > Metazoa > Chordata > Mammalia > Microbiotheria > Microbiotheriidae > Dromiciops > Dromiciops gliroides. The sequence continues at coordinate 18,597,764 of NC_057861.1, read as the reverse complement.
ATTTGAACTCAGGTCCTCCTGAATCCAGGGCTGGTGCTCTATCCACTGCGCCACCAACTGCCCCGAGATTATTTCTTTTACCGTATCTTCTTATGAGCCAGTCTTCATGGCTAACTCCCTGCTGCCTAATTATACCCACCATGTGATTTCCCATAGCACTTTAGATGACCTGCAATTTTGACTCACGGATCAGATTTAGAGCTGAATAGTATGTTAGTGTCAGAATATGAGTGTTAAAGAGATGGGTTTTTGTAGCCATGAGAAGCTCGGGGATCAATGAAAATACCATGCAGTTTCTCAAAAGTGATTTCATCTAACCTTCCTCCTCATCATAGCTGGACTCAACTCACTGTCCCTCTTGCAGCATCTGTCCTTATAGTTCAGGTTGATGGACTAAGGTTTAAGTGATTGCCCATTGAGTTCTATATCTAGATTTAAAAAAATGCATTTTTCTTGTACTTCGTTTTTCCTATATGGATGGTTAGACCAATCTCTTTTGTACTGCCATGAATTTCATACATCTGTAGGATTTGGTAGCTCCATATAATTAGTAGTATCATCTGCAAATAAGAGCATTTAGTCTTTTTTGCCATTTAGTCATTTTTCAGGCACGTCTGACTCTTCGTGTCCCTATCTGGGATTTCCTTGGCAAAGATATCAGGGTGTTTTGCCATGTCCTTCTCTGGCTCATTTTACAGAAGAGGAAACTGAGGCAAACAGGGTGAAGTGACTTGCACAAGGTCATGCAGCTAGTAAATGTCCAAGGCTGGATCTGAACTCAGGAAAATGAGTCTTCCTGAATCCAAGGCTGGTGCTCTATCCACTATGGCGCCACCTAGCTGCCCTTAGAGTCTTAGGGAATCCTTATTTCATCTGGGCTCTTCTTCTATGATACTTTAAGCAGCTGTATCTTTTTGTTTTATGTCTTCCTTGATTAATGAACAAAGTTCACTTCATAGTTGCGTCTCTCTTAGAATCTTGCATGTGGGAGGAATCATTTCTGAAGAGTACTTGGGAGGCTATATTTTGTTCTACTGAGATAAATTCTTATTTAGAAACCAATAAACAATAGACAGTGTGAACAGCAATGTGGCTTCATGGATTAAGAATTTGCCTCAGAATCATGAAGACCTGGGTTCAGGTCCCACCCCTGACATGTACTGGCTATTCAACCCTCAGTGAATTGTTCAGCTTCAAAGGGTACACTCTCTGAGACTAAATTGTACAGCAGTCACTATTTTCCATTGGTCGAGTTTCCTACACTTACAGAAATCATATCACGAAACCAAATGACACAGAGGGATCTTGCTTTCTATACTTTTTGGTCAGCCATACAACTGTAAAGGTGTGGTCTATGGAAGAAAATCATCCTTGAAAACTTGTCTGTCTCTGTATCCCTGTTTTCATCAAGGATGCTGCTTATAGGTGAGCAAAGACCATAAAAGTTTTCTAATGTGAGATGGCAGACGTTAAGGGTCAATAGTTACCGATGTCTTCTCAAGGATCTTTTTTTTTTTTTTTTGGGTAAAATCACCATCTGTAATTTCTTTGTAGAACACTGTCTGAAAAATCACTGGCTTAGGAGACAGTCTCTTGAAATGAAAATGACCTCTTTAGGTAAACTACCATTATGTCTTCCCTGTGATGGAAAAGCAGGGAATACCACCAAAGACCACAACTAGGCAATACTCAAATTCCCCTTGGGGCGGTCCACTGCCAATCCTAGAGCAACAGTGTTGTATTTAGTTTCTGAAAAAGGAAGTTTCCATTCACTTGGTCCCCTCTGACTCCTCATTCTTCACCCTCATACTTCTCTCTTTCCCCCTCACCATCCATTTTTGTTAGATGCCACTTGCTCAAAGATGCCCTGACCACCCCAAAGCCTGGAAGAATTCAGCTATGGAAGAAAGATCTCGTCTCAAAGCAGCAGCTGCACACACAAGCTTCACACGTGGCCAGAGTCCAGGGGACTAGAGCTTTGTGGGGTATGGGGGAAGTGGGGGGGGGATAGGACATAGATTGAACAGGGAAGTCACTTGAATTCTATCTAGCCCTGTACACACACACACACACACACACACACACACACACACACACACACCCCTTCCTGGTTCTCTCTTTAACTCCCAGATCTCCAGACTAGGGATAAAGTCCCTCCTTACAATGCTCTAGGTGGAGTAATGGGATTTAAAAATCTAAAGTTCCCATTACGTTCCCTCTCCAATAGGAACTGACCCTATCCCTACAATGTTAGGATCTGCATATATAGCAAGTCCAAAGTTTTTCTTTAGAGAAAAATTGGGTCACTCCCACAGGCTGTCCCACTCTTGGGGACTGCCTGTTCTCTTTGCTCCTGGGTAATACCTGTTAGACTGAGCATGGGGTGAGATGGGGGAGGGGAGTGCCCTTTCCCACTCAGATAATATTGGGTCAAGTAGATAGGGGCAGGGTTAAAGTGTCCAGTTTCACTGCCCCTGGAATGGTCCTTGGGTTCCTTTCTCTCTCCCCATCCAGCCTGTGAGGTGTAGGAAATCCAAGGGACTGACCTGTGAGCTCAGGGAGGACGGGGGCGCTCGGGAGAGGGGTCCGCTCTACACGGAATTCTAAAAGGAAATGTACAAAACAGCTTAGGAAGGTGGAGCGGCCCTTGGGGCAGGGCCCGGCAGAGACACACACAAGGACACTCACAACAGCAAGACCAGTCCATGCACAGTGTCCAGAAACCTAGGCAGGGGAGGACTGCCCCCAGGCAGGCAAGGGAGAAGGAAAGAGACTGAGGGAACCAGAGATGAGCACAGAGTTGCCACCTGCCCCTAGGACATAGGATGGATTTCAATACCCTAAGCTGAGGATCTCACTGGCCTTCAGTGAGGGAAGAATCAACTGAATATGTCTATAGTCAACAGCTCAGGAATGAATAGCTACTGTCCCCTCCATCTTGGCAGGAGGGAACCAAAGGAGATGAATAGTGAAGTTCAGTTTACAAATTTGTTCTTAGAAATGTATTCCAGCTCTGGGTCCAATGTCCTGCTTTGGGGGAGGTGACAACCCTGAATACTTAAGACTGGGAGGCAGGGGCACCATGCAGGGTCACCACCACCCCTAGCATCCCAACCCAAGGGACTTTCTTTCCCAGTTGGAAGACAGGGGTGTCCTTCCTCAGATATATTCTTCCTTTCCAACAAGTAGGTCCCCAAACCATGCACCCCTTATAATCCATTCAAGCCACCCTACCCTGAGGGATGATGGGGAGTTAACCTGGACAAGGAAGCTGGGACATGCTGATAGAAGGCAGGGGGACGCCAAGTGGGACTTACCGGGGAACTGGTAGGTATAGCCAGGTGCAATGCCTGTGTAACTCCGGCTGGCATAGGTTGCAGCCTGGAAACCTGGATAACCTGTGGATAAATCAGGCTAGATCAGCCCCTGCATAGACCAGCCAAGCCCGCTCACTGCTGGATCTGAGCTAGCCAGGCCCAGCCCAGGGAGCAGGCATCAGCATCACAGAATCTCTGAGTAGGATGAGGTCTCAAAGGCTATCTAGTGCAAGCTGCATACCTGACCACTCTAGTCATATGAGCTTGAGGGAAGGGGAATGCACTATTTTTATTTATTTATTTTTTATTTTTTAGCGAGGCAATTGGGGTTAAGTGACTTGCCCAGGGTCACACAGCTAGCAAGTGTCAAGTGTCTGAGGCCGGATTTGAACCCAGGTACTCCTGACTCCAGGGCCAGTGCTCTATCCACTGCACCACTTAGCTGCCCCTGGGGAATGCACTATTTGCTGAGACCTCAAGGGAGGGAGCACATCCTCATTCCATTTAGGGTTACCTCGAACCATAAGGAAGTTTTCCTTAAGTATCAAACCTAAATTTGCCTCCTAACCACTTCTGCCCATTGTTTTGTCCCTCTGGGTACAAACTGGACAAGCCTCATCCATGTTCTGATGACACAGACAATTCTTTTTTTTTTTGTGTGAGGCAATTGGGGTTAAGTGACTTGCCCAGGGTCACACAGCTAGTACGTATCAAGTGTCTGAGGCCGGATTTGACCTCGGGTCCTCTTGAATCCAGGGCTAGTGCTTATCCACTGTGCCACCTAGCTGCCCAGCAGCATCCTCAATTTAGAAGTGGGTGCAACAGTCAGAGGTGGAATTCAAACTCATAGGATTGAAAGTTGGAAGGATCTCAGAGGTCATCTAGCTTACCCTCTCATTTTACATATATGGAAACTGAAGCCCAGAGGGGTGAAAGGACTTGCCTAAGGTCATACAGTATCTTCATGGAATTCAAACTCAGTCCTCCAAGTTCAGTGCTCTTTCTTAAGCAATTAAGACTGAAGAAATATTTGATTAAAAAGGATGTCAAGGACACATGGAAGAGCACTAGGAAGTCTATTTCCAATTTAAGCTTTCCCCAAGCTCAGAGAGCTTCCAGGTTCCTTTGTAGAATGACCTCCATCTTCACCCATCTCAAGGGGGATAGGTAGTCATTGACCTAAGAAAGGAGAAATGGGCAGCTAGGTGGCACAGTGGATAGAGCACCTGACCTGGAGTCAGGAAGATCTGAATTCAAACCCAGTCTCAGACACTTACAAACTGTGTGACCCTGGGCAAGTCACTTCACCCTGTTTGCCTCAGTTTCCTCATCTGAAAAATGAGAGGGTTTGTCCAGACAGCTCGTGACGACCAGCCCAGCTCTAATTCTATGATCATGTAACCCTTCCTGAATCTCAAGGAGCTCGTCTATAACATATGGTGGTTGGACACAGTGATTCCCAAGGTCTCTGCCTTTAACTTAAGATTTTAATATTCCAGGGGCAGCTAGGTGGCGCAGTGGATAAAGCACCAGCCCTGGATTCAGGAGTACCTGAGTTCAAATCCAGCCTCAGACACTTAACACCTACTAGCTATGTGACCCTGGGCAAGTCACTTAACCCCCATTGCCCCATTAAAAAAAAAAAAAAAGGAAGATTTTAAGATTCCATGACTCAGGTTTGATAACATTCCCCAGTATAATAACCATTCACATTTTTCTGACACTTTAAGGCTTAGAGAATGCTTTTTCCTGAACATAACTCTGTGAAGTAGGCAGCATGAGTATTATTGGTTCCATTTTGTAAATGATAAGACCGAGGTCCATAGGCAGCAAGTATAAGAGCCAGGATCCAAACTCAAATCCAAATTTCTCCTAACTCAAATCCATCATTTTCTTTCTATTAGAGTGGACTCTACTAGATGTAAGCTCCTTTGTGAGTAGGAATGAAGGGACTTCCTCGCCCCTAGTCCAGTCCCTTGCACACAGTAGGTGCTTAGCTTAATAAATGCTGATGGATTGGTTTTGCATCCTCAGCCCTAGCTTAGTCCCCTACACATAGGAGATGCTTAAGAAATTCTAGTGTATTGGATTTTTGTGTCCTCAGAGTCTAGCACAGTGCCTGGCACATACTAGGTGCTTAGTTAAACCATGTTGATTATTTTTGCATTCCCCAGACACTAGCACACAGTAAATGCTTGCTGATCACTTCTCTAGGGACCAAAAGCAGAAACCAAACCCAAGGCATCCTGGGAAAGAAAAGCCATTAAAAGGGCTAGTCCGGTTCCCCAGACATGGGGCCCCCACCAGAGGAGCTTGCAATTCTCTTCCTGATAGGACCCTCACAATGAAGAGGGAGCAGGTGGATTGGGCTGTAGTTCTCAGGATAACCAGCAGAGAGCAGCACTGGCCCTACCCTCCAAAAGATCATTTAGCTGAGGCTAGACTAGATTGCTGGCTTGTGATAGGAAGGGAAAGGTCAGCAAACAGAGGTGACTGAGCTTCAAGTCAGACCCTGGCACATCCCAAGGTGCCTCTCCACCTCCAAATCCTTGGATTTTGTGAAATCCACCCCCCAAACCTCTCCCCGCCTGGAATTCAAGGAGAGTAGCTCCCCACTTACCCAACATGCCAATCCCCAGCATAAAAGCATCCATCCCATAGGGCATGACTCGGGACCTCCCCCTGGCAGAGCCTGTGGGCGACATCACCTCCTTTGGTTGGGCTTTCTTACATTCTACCTATAAGGAGAAACTTGGGGTCAATCCTCTCTCGGCGCCCACTGTCAGAACCCCCATCCCTCAGTGTGTCCTCCTCCCACCATTGACCTCCAAGGGCCCCCTCTTACTTTGACTCATGGAATTCTCTTCCCTATCGCATAATACCACCACCCCTACAACTCCTCAAACCCTGTTCCTTAATAGGAAGGTCAAGACTTGGATCTGAGACTTGTAAAGGTTTTCTATGTTTCTAAAACTTTGGCTCCGGGCCTGGCCTCTGCCCTAATCAGAGCCTAGGCCCTTGTCCTTCCTCTGACCCTATGGTGCTCCCTAAGTGAGTGCTCTTTCAGAAAAACAGCTTCTGATGTCTCCCACCCTTAGGGAGCCCCCCTCAAACTCCCAAGTCAACTTGCCATCTTGTTGTTGATCTCGTGGAAGTGAATCTCACATACTTTCTCCACAATGTCCTCACTCTCAAATGTGACAAACCCAAACCCTAGAAGGGGGAAGGAGATACCCCCAGTTATAGGGGGTGAGGCTGAGGTCAGACCCAACATCCAGGAAAAGTGGGTATAGACTCAGGATAGCCAAGATGTCAGCAGAGTAACAACCTACCATGGGGTATGCTAAAGTCTCAATAGAAAAAGAAAGAAAGGATGAATGAACGAATGAAAAACCATTTACTAAACACTTGCTATGTGCCAAGTACTATGCTAGGAATAGAAGTACAAAAAGCAAAACAGTTGTTTCTTTCCTTTTTTTTTTTGAGGGGCAATTGGGGTTAAGTGACTTGCCCAGGGTCACACAGCTAGTAAGTGTTACATATCTGAGGTCAGATTTGAACTCAGGTCCTCCTGAATCCAGGGTCAGTGCTCTATCCACTGTGCCACCTAGCTGCCCCCAAAACAGTCATTTCTAATACAGTGCTTTGCTGATTGATTGATCGATTGCTTCTCCAGGGTATTGACAGGACCAAAGCAGAAACCAAACCCAGGAATCCTGGGCTTTGGGGGAAAATTTGGGAAAGACAACTTATAGAGGAAAGTGTTGGCCAAAGATGGGGGCTGGGAAGTGACAGAACCGGAAAAGAAATCAGAAAAACATACTTTATCCTTTGTTTTTTGTTTTGTGGGGCAGTGAAGGTTAAGTGACTTGCCCAGGGTCACACGGCTAGTCAGTGTCAAGTATCTCAGGGAGGATTTGAACTCAGGTCCTCCTGACTCCAGGGCCAGTGCTCTATCCACTGCGCCACCTAGCTGCCCCCTATCCTTTGTTTTTTTGTTTTTGTTTTTGTTTTTTTGGCGGGGCAATGGGGGTTAAGTGACTTGCCCAGGGTCACACAGCTAGTAAGTATTAAGTGTCTGAGGCTGAATTTGAACTCAGGTACTCCTGAATCCAGGGCCAGTGCTTTAACCACTGCGCCATCTAGCTGCCCCTATCCTTTGGTTTTTACTCTCACAATTTTTAGTTAGAAATGGCGTCAGAAGCCAATGATAACCAAAAGGGTGGGGAGGGATCCCCTTAGGAATATCTCCAATGAGTGGCCATCCAGCCTTGGATTAAAAATCCCTACCTTCTGCAAGAAACTTTTCCCAAATAATAAAATTTAGTGTCTTCCTTCTGAAATCACCTCTGGGATGTTGTCTTCCCTGTTAGAATTGAAGTTTCTTGAGGGATGTCTCTGTTTCTGCCTTTCTTGGCATCCCTGGCACTTAGCACAGTGCCTGGCACACATTAAGTGATGAATAAATGCTTGTTGACTGACTGAAGACCTCCAGGGATGGGGAACTCCCTACTTCTCAAAGCAGCTCATTTCCCACCCTGCTCTAGTCACTCCCCAACATTCTCCCCTCCCAGGGGTCCGGCTGGATGGAGCAGCACAGACACTTTTCTGAAGCTCCCTTCTCAAAGGAGCCCTGATGGTATTCCTGAGAAGGCAAGGTCCCTGGGTAAAGAGTAGCCCAACCCCAGCTGCTAAAAGGGGTCATAGGTCATAAGAGTGAATCCAGACCAATGTTGGAGGGGAGGAAGGCGCTGCTTCCAGGGGCTGTGGAGTCAGTCTATCCCTGGGTCAGCCTGTCCCTGGGCTCAGATTACCAGGGACAAGGTGAGGCCCACACGGCCTCCACAGGCCGGGGCCATATTGGGGAGCAAGGGCAGGGTATCTGCAACTGCCCGAAAGTTTCTAGCACAGGAAACCGGCTGGACAAAAGCCCTCTGTGCTAGCAGGCACCAGGGAGAGGATGCAGATCCTAAGGGGTAGGATGTCAGGAGGAGGGACGAAAAGGCAGCTGTGACCCTGAGGCCCCTGCCGATGACCGTGGGGCCCCCTGACCCCAGGCCCACAGACGGTGGGGGAAGGGGTCTGGCCTTACCTCGGTGTCGATTGGTGGTTTTGTCAAACATTAGCATGGCATCATCCACCTGGAAGACACAGGAGCCTTTGAATCCAGCCCCGCCCCCCCAGCCCCTTCCCCAGCCCCTACTACTCCTGTCCTTCCATCCTGGGGCATTTCAGATGGTTATTTGCTACCTGGGCCTTGGGGGCTGGCTACAGAGTGGGTCACACACACACACACACACACACACACACACATTCATTTCTCTAGTTCACCACTGGGGACCCATTCAACCTACTGGCTAGAGATGCTCAGGGGCATTGAAAGAGAGAGCCAGAGAGGGGCCTCTGGGAGCAGAGAGGAGAAGGGGGGTGGGGAAGAGAGGGCCTCATCCTTTGTAGCCCAAGGCTGGCGGCCCACTCCAGCTAGCCTCTGTTAGCAGGATACTTTCCTCTAATTGAGGTTTCCTCTTTGCTAGAGGCAGTAATTAGGGCAACTCCAGTGGAGGGATGAGGCTTCTGCCTCCCACTGAATTGGGGGGGGGTTGGGAGGAAGGGAGAGGAGGGGGGAGGGGAAGAGCCTGCCTATGCATCCCAGCCCCAGGCTTCCATCAATAGCACCCGCCTTTCCAAGTCACCCCAGGCAAGGGTTCTTAACCTACGGTCTGGGGAAAAAATATTTTGATAGCTATTTCAACAGAATTGGTTTTCCTTGTAATCCTGTGTATTTTGTGTTATGCATTGAAAACCATGATTCTGAGAAGGGGTCCCTAGGCTTCACCAGACTGAAAAAGAGGGGCACGCGACATTCTTAAAATGTTAACAATCCCAGCCCCGAGACATCTCTTTCTATAATAATGGGGTATTTTCTCTGGCAGCCAACTTTAGCTTTCATCCTTCCTGGAGCCCCCCCCCCCCATTTAGTGTCTCTTCTGCCTCCCGGCCACCTTATAGAGATGAAGCTAAGGTCTGAGTCACCCCAGGAAAGCCTGAACGGTACGGTGACCCTTCCTCATTCCCCGGGGCCCAGGGTGGGGGTCCCATCTTTTCCTCCTCCACCAGTAACTCTCCCACCTGCCCACTTCCTTTTCTCAAGGGTTCTGTAGCCCTCCCATAGAGGTATTTCCCTCTCCCCTAACATACAGTTCTGAAGTGAGGAGGGATTCCATGAACACTAACCAGCCTTAGTCACCAGACAGTGAATTAATCAATCCATCCATCCATCAATCCCCATTTATGGAGCCTAGTACTGTGCTAGGCACCAACAATACAAAGACATAAGTGAAACATCTGGCCCCTAACACTTCCTTTCCTTTTATAGGAAAGACCCAATGTCACCCCCAAATTTGCGAGACACTGGTACCAATACAAGGGACCCCCCTCACCCCCAGGGAAATGCAGCAACATTCAAATACTGATCCAGACACACACTGGGAGAGCTCTGTTCTCCCTCAGGCTACCATCTTGTGGCCTGATCCCACAGGAGTCAGGCCTGAGGTAGAAGAAGAATCAATTTTAAGAGCTGAGAGGGCCCTTAGGGTGACCTCCACTCCCCTTGGTTCTAGAGGAAGCAACTGAGGCCCAGAGATGGGTGGTGACTTGCCTGAAGTTATCAATCCAGTTAGTGGCAGAGATTCAGGTCTCCTGCCTCTTTTCAACAAACCCCTAAACACCAACTACCCCCCACCAAAAAAACGCCAAGCTACTCAGTGCTCCCCAGAGTTTGATCCCCAGAGTTCTTGCCTGAATGAGAATACAAATCACAGAATTTCAAAACTGGAAAAGACCTAGATCATATAGCCCAATCTTGCCCATTTTTATAGATAAGGAAACTGAGGCACATAGCTAGTAGGTGGTAGAACCAGGATTCAAATCCCAAACTCACTCCCAGGCTCCCTGGGACCAAAGGGAGCTAGTGATTAGGCTTTGGATTAGATGACTCTTTTTTTCTTTTCTTTTGCAGGGCAAATGAGGGTTAAGTGACTTGCCCAGGGTCACACAGTTTAGTAAGGGATTAGATGACTTCTGAATTTATTTCCAAGTAGGTAGGTTTGATTATTTTATTTCTCCAAGTAATCAACACTTGCTGTTTTCTCTCTCTCTCTCTCTCTCTCTCTCTCTCTCTCTCTCTCTCTCTCTCTCTCTCTCTCTCTCTCTCTCTCTCTCTCTCTCTCTCCAATAAGACCCTGTCAGGCTCAATGTTGAGGAGATAACAATAGCTACTACCTAGTCTCTGATCTCAAGGAGATTATTGCTAATTTGGGGAAGGCCAAGTCCAGAAATAGATGATTAGAGGAAGAACATATAGTCCAACCCTCTCATTTTAATTCAATTCTATTAAACACAGTAAGATAGGTACTAGGGGTTGAGGATCAGAAGACAGATGAAACAGTCCCAGCTGCAAAGAGCTTCCATTTTCTTGGTGAAGAATTTGAGACCCTTGAAAGTAGAAGGGACTTGCCCCATGTCCCACAGGGAGCAGAACCAGGATTCTAAGTCAGGTCTTCTGTCTCCAAACCTAGTGTGTCTTTCTATTTCTGATTCTCCTTTGCAAATCCTCAAAGGTCAAGAGGTCTTTGGGGTCTTCCACTAAACCAGCAACCTTAACTTCCATTCTATAACCTCAGTAATGACCCCATTTTGGATAAAGAGTCTGGGTTCTGGTCTGCTACCACCTGTACAATCTGGGTAAGTGGCTTTCCCTCCTGCCCTGGAAATCCTGCTTGATCTGAAATTGGAGTGCTGAGTCTAGAATGTTTACCTCTGTCAAGCTGGGCAAGTCTCCACTCTGGGCCTCCTCTATAAACCAGCGGTTTGGACCAGATAACCTCTGAGGTCCCTCCCAGTTCAAAATCTCTCATTCTATAATCTCTCTCCTGCCTCAGTTTCCTCCCCCTGTAAAATGAGAGGGTTGGAATAGATGACTCTAAACTCCCCTCCCCCAAACCAGGCTCTAAATCTGTGATCTCTCTCCATGCCTCAGTTTCTTCCTCTGTCAGAAGAGAGGTAGAGGTTCCTTTTAGTATTTAGGGGATTATCCTAGGTTCCTTCTCCCAGGAGTGGCAGGGGCAGGCTAGGAGCCCACCGAGCCCCAGCCCTTGGGGAGAGGAAGGGATGAAGGGAGAGGGGGGGGTTCAGGGGAAGTAGCCAGGTCAGTCGGGTGGCCTGGGGCCCAGGTCGAATTCCAAAGCCTCCCTGGCCCCTTCTCCCCCCCTTCCCCCCAGTCCCCTCCCTCCCTCCCAGCAGGCCAGGCGAGGGGAGGCCAGCGGGGGCTTCCAATGGGCTTCCAAGGCAGTGTCCTTAATAGGCTTTGGTCTCCATGGGAACCAGGGGGCAGGAGGGGGAGGGGAGGGGAGGCTGGTGCGCGCGGCTGACCAGTGAGAGCCGCCAAGTTCGGCGGGCCCCGGGGCCACTAAGCAAGATTGGCAGGCGTCGCCCGCTGACCATTGTTCCCCCTGCGGCGGCCGCGGGCCCCTCGTTCCCGGCCGGTCCCCCTCCCTCCCCACCCCCTCCGCGGGGCCCTTGGCATTCCGGGCTGTCCCCCTGCTCCCCGGCAGCCTATTCTCCCCGGCTCCCCCGGCCTCCCCGGGCCGGTTTCACATGCCAACGCCGATTTAGGTCCGAACAAAAGAGCCTGCCGCTGACGGCTTCTCCTGGGGCCCGGTTGTCATGGTAACCCCGGCCCCGGGGGCAGGCGGCCTCCAATCACAGCTGCTGGATCAGATTAGCATGAGCTCTAATGCTCAGCGCACAGACACAAAGACACCCCGCTGCAGGCGGCCCGAGGAGGAGCCCCGAGCCCGGCCAGCCAGCCCGGGGAGGCCCGGGCGGCCCCGCCCCCGCCCCTCGCCCCCCCTCCCCCCTCCCCGGATCCAGGCTCCCCGGGGAGGCTAAGCCCGCGCCACCCAAGGTTACCCATATGAAGCGCGGCCGTCTGTCCTACCAACCTACCAACCTACCTACCTACCTATCCACCTACCCACCTACCTGCCCGTTCGCCCGCCTGCCTGCCTGCTTGTCTGCCTCACCCACCGACCCACCCGGGGCCCTGTCTGTAGGGACCAGGCTGGCTCGCAGGCGCCTAGAACGTTAGGACAGCCAGGGAGCTCCCGCCACGGAACGTTGGCAGAAAGAACGTTCGAATTTAGAACGTTGAGACTTGCCCTGTTAGCGCCGCCGAGGCAAGCGAGGGCTTTTAGAATGTTCAGACACACAATAGGAGCTCGAGGAAGGGCCCCTTCGAATGTCGGGACACAAAGGCAACGCTGGAAAGGGCCTTAGGAAGGAGAATTGGGCAACGGAGAAGGCTGGCGCTAGAAAGGACCCTAGAACACAGAATGTTAGGGCACAGACTAACAGAGACTGTAGAATGTCAGTCCTTTTCAGAAGAAGCCACCGACGCCAGTGCCAGAAAGGACCTTAGTCTGGACAAAACTAGGACCTAGAATGGCTCCGACGAAAAAGAGCTTTAGGTTACAGACTATTTATCACAAAGTAGACCGTCAGCCCTAAGGAGGGACCTTAGAACATTGAATGTTTGACACAGAATATCAAAGCTCTGAGGGACGCAGTTAGAAGGACGCTTAGGAATCCATTTGACAGATGAAGAAAGTGAGACCTAGAGAAGGGAATTGACTTGCCCAGACTCCCTACTTCCAAATTTTTGCCCTAATGAGACTTCTTCCTGCTCCCCTTCCCTGAGAAGTTCCCTTTGGAGGAATTTAGGAGGCCGAAAAACGAACTTTTCCAATCCAAGTGCTAATCTTCATTTTTCCTTCTTGCCCCGTCTAAATACACCCCCCCCCCAATGTTCAGGTACAAACCTGAAATATCAACTAGGTCCATTCACATTCGGTGCATGCAGGCAATGGAGACCCCCATATCCTTTCCTTCCAACCTTCTGCACAAGGGCACAAGGGCACAAGGGCACAAGGGCAACTCCCCTTCCCCATGCCAGTGGCTTAGGGTTGGTATAAGCCAGAGACTCTCAGTGTTTTAGAGTTAAGAAACCTTAAGAGTCTGATCTTGCTATCTATCTATCTATCTATCTATCTATCTATCTATCTATCTATCTATCTATCTATCTATCTATCTATCTATCTATCCTGTACCTCTTTCTGCTAACCTATAAACATATACATGTACTCACTCACTCATATACACACATTTAAATTTAAGGTGAATTAAATTTAAATTTGGTGGGGAAGAATTTCCCAGCATCCTTTGAGATAACAAGATCCTGCAGGGGCTGGGGGAATCAGTGTTTTGGACCAGATTAGGAATCAAAGGTGCTCTTCAGCCCTTGAGAGAGGTGGGTCAGGGAGACAGTTCCCCACCCTTCCTTTGGGTGGAAGAGGGCAGAGTGCTGAGTGAGGTTATCATCACTAGGAAGGGTGTGTGTGTGTGTGTGTGTTGGGGGTGGTGAAAGGCACAACTAACTGCCTGCAGCCCTGGACAGGTGCAAACTCCCAGGAGAGAAAGGAATGACCGTGCTGAACCCGCCACAAAGCAAAAGCAGAAGACAAGGGAGAAGGTAAACAAGAGAAAAACATGGAGGAAGATCCAGGAATGGGGACAGCTATTGTGTGACATCCTCTCCCCTGGGAGATGTCCAGAGTTGTCGGCACAAAGAAACTGGCCTAGATCCCCCAGAGGCCCCTGCCTCTGGGGGGGGGGTGTGACAGGGATGACTACCTGGATCTTCACTGGGGACTTTTCCATCCTTGTTTTGAACAGAAATAATATTAACAGGGTAGGGGGCTCACTTAGCAAATAAATATTTCGTGAGTGCCCACCATGTGCTGGGGACCTCAATGCAGGAGGCTCTATTCCCCTGGATGGCTAATGAAGGCCTGCTTCCTTTATCTCTGAACCCCCTCCTCTTTCCCCCAGGGACAAACCCTTTCAAAGTCCCTCACCCGAGCGTTCAGACCCACCTTCCCAAACTGTTCAAAATATTGTTTCACATCTTCCACTGTGGTGTTCACGGACAGCCCCCCGACAAAGATCTTCTTGGTCCGAGTCACCATCTGTTAGGGGGAGGGGACAGGGAAGTGGGCATCTGAGTACTTCAACCCAGAACCAGCAGCAGGGGTTGGCTCTCCTGCAGGGACAGCAGCTGACATTCAATACATGGTCCCAGGCCACAGCATGCACCCTTTAGGTGCCCCCCCCTCCCCACCAAAAAAAGCCCCACTCCAAGGCAGCTGCGTATCCCAGTAGGCCTGTGGGACTCAATTCTTTCTTCCTTTCCTGTACCTGCCTAACAAGAGGCCTCTGATGCTTTGCTCTCACTGGTTTCTCTCCTGGCTCCCAGTGCGAACCCTGCATCCTCTCTTCTCCCCTTCTCTGTGCTCCCAAAGAAGCCCAGCCTTGGAGGCTGCAGCTTGAAGGTGGCTCCCACAGAGGCCTGACCCAGAGAATGGGGTCTGTGCCCAGGTCTGCTGGGAAATTTGGAAACGGGAACATCCCGGTACCTCCGCTGCCACTTCAGGGGAGGCCAAGACCCACAACATCCCCTCTCAACCAAACTCCCACATTTCTCTCAGCCACCAACCTCTGGCAGCCCCTCGGCCCCAGCCCTGCTTTGGGAAGAACACATGTTCCTAATTACTCCAGGAGTGCATGGCTAATCCAAGACGGTTCCCAGCCAGTCCTAACTCTAAAGTACCTTCTGTCACTGAACTGCTTAATGGAATTAACCCAATTCTGACCATGTGCTTGCTTCCTGGTGTGGCTAACTTGAGATACCTGCTCAGTAATTGTTTTCAGTTCCTTGGCCTGCTCCCCTCCCAGACCAGTCCCTGGCCTGCTTCCATATACTTTCTCCTTTTTCCCCTCTCAGTGTTCAGGGTGAAGCCTTCCATCCAGGCTCTCAAGGTGAACTGCCCCCTAATGCAGACCCAAAATATAAAAAAGGGAGAAACTGATTTTTCCAGAGGGTGTGACTTGCTACTAGGTCACAAGAGTTGCTAGTGAATCTATACACACACACACATACATATATGCATATGCATATGTACACACACATATATATGTGTGTGTGTGTGTATAAAATGAGGCCTCTGGTCTCTAAACCCACAAGTGGCATGAAGACTCTAGAAGTCCCAGGCAGACTTGAGGGCCCTAGTAAAGGGAGAGTTGATAGTAGGGTAGGGACAAATGGGGGATTGTTTGTGTGTGCTATTTCTTAATTCAAAACAAAGTTTTCAAAATAATTTTCCACAAAAATATTAATTATCAATACACTCAATTAATAGCTTGCTTGAAATTATTTAAATTTCAATGAATAGGGGGGAAAATCAACCCATGAGATGTCTTAACTATTTTTGAGTCCCCTCCCTTCTAAATTCTCCATAAGGATATTTTTTGTATTCATGCCTATACAATTTTTCAGCTCATATGGGTGGAGATTTACAGGTTCAGTACTTGACCCAGAGTCCAGAATTCTACATTTCCATTACCAACCTCATCCGAGACAAAAGGTTACAGCTTCACTGACTCAGAAATCAGGTTTTTTTCCCCCTGAACCCATCCCCTAATTCAGAACAATTCGTCAGAGGCACAGTGGAATGAGGACACCTGGGAACCAGGCCAGATCTACCTGAGTTGAAAGACAACAGGTGACAAGGTGTCTGGGACCCAGAGAGGGCTGGGATTCATTACTAGACTTCAGGCCACTCCTCTGTTCTATTCCTTTCTCTCTCTTCTCCTAAGCCCTAACCAGAAGGATCAGTGGCAGGGAGCAGGGGCTCTCCTACCCCCAGCAGCTAAGAAAGTTCAGACTTGGGGTTCAATTTAGTCATACCTTTGTCTGCTGGTTACACTGAATGTAAAACCTTCCAACTCCCAAAGTTACCTTGTATCTGCTTTGTATATGCTGTCTACCTGGCCCCGCTTCTTACAATAAGGCAGGGAAGGTTTTGGATCCCTAGTGCCTGGCATCTAGTAGGTTGCTTGATACATGCTTGCTCATTGATCCATTCTACACATCACATCCCCACAAAGCATGGGATTCTTCCACCAATCAAGCAAAGAAAGTATTAGACACAATGCTAGGCTTTAGAAACACAAAACCAAAAGTGAGTCCCTCTCTAGCCCCCAAGGAGTTGATTATGACTTCATGGCACAAAATTCACCTGCAGCATCCCACCCAGGCCAGAGAAAGAAAAAGAGTTCATCCCAGCATATCCTTCCCATCCTGTTCCATCATCAGGGATCTAAGATCAAAGGGTCACTGGTGAGAATTGGGAGGAGGTACCTCTTGAAGCCATAGGAGGCATTTATTCCTAAGCTAAAGGACCATGGCCCCCTATGCCAAGAACAAGAAAAAAGGTTCTCAAGTAAGGGGGGCAGGGAGGGAAAGGGAGGACTTGGTGAACTATAGTTGCTGCAGGTCAGAGATGGCCAATGGGCACACACAACTTACCTTGGGCTGAGCTCGGCGAGGAAATGCAACCTTGGGATCAATCTGAAACAGAATGGGGATATGAAGCATGCTTGAACTACAGGCCTCCAAGTGGACATAGAATAGATATATACAGCCACATGTCCCCAATTCCACAAGCAATTATTAAGCACCTACATGCAAGGCACTGTCCTAGGTGCTAGCCACACAATGACTAAGAGGGGTTTACATTCTATGGGGAGGAAGGAGGGAAGGGAGATACAACATAGAGAATGTAAATTTCTCGAGGGCAGGGATCATCTCCATTTGGGGTTTGTGTATATCCAGTGACAAGTGTACAGTGCTTTGCACACGGTAGACATTGAAAAAATATTTGTCAATGAATGAACTATAAACTGTCTAGGAAGCAGCTGGTGGCACAGTAGGGAGAGCGCTGGGCCTAGAGTCAAGAAGACCTAAGTTCAAATCTAGCTTCAGACACTTACTAGCTGTGTGACCCTGGGGCAACTCACTTAATCACTGCTTGCCTCGGTTTCCTCAACTGTAAAACAGGGATAATTAATAGCTCCTACCTTCCAGGGTTGTTGTGAGGAACAAATGAGATAATATTTGTAAAGTGCTCAGCACAGTGCCCGGCACATAGTAGATGCTACATAAATGATTATTCCCTTCCCCTGGCATGTCCCCTCAGCACCTGGCTCTTTTCTCTTGCTATGAAGAACTAGCTGATCACCAAATCTCCAATCTAGCAATGGAAGGGATCTTAGAGACCATATATTCATTTTTACAAATGAAGAGATACAGGGCCGGGGAAGTGTAAATGACTTGTCCAAGGTGATTCAGTTAGTCATTCAGTGACAGGTGGCATTTAAACACATCTCCTCTGACTCTAAACCAGAGTTTGTTTCATTATACCGAGACAAAAGTGACAACAATGGAGACCCTTCCTTTAGGCTTTCAAGAACCTGCTTCATTACAAAGCCAAAGCCCATCCACAGGCATTGCCAATTTCACCCACAAACTTTCTTTGGGGGTAGGTAGGACACACCCACTTACTGCCCTGAGAAGCCAGCCAATATCCAAAATGCATTGCCTCAAATTTGCTTTGGGTGCCCCAAAGGAAAGCCTACTGAAGCTACTAGATTTCCTCCAGCTAGAACTGAGTCCTCATTCCCACACCCACCAGCCGTGCTGAACCACTGACCACTAGTTTAACAAGATCTGAGCTGTCTCCCAGGTTTGTTCCTGGACGGGTGCAGCCAATTCTGGGGTAAAATACAATTCTGTATAACCAGGTCAGGGAACAATCAAGGTAGGCCCAACCCAGGCAGGAGAGGGGAAGGAAGAGATTTGCTTTATATTGTTCTCTTTGGGATTTGTTTCTGAGGAATATCTCCAGCCCTGTCAGAATCCTTCAGGGTTGCTGATGGACATCAAAGGTCAATGGGTACAATACTGAACAAGGCAACAGAGATGATGTAGAAAGGGGGCCCTTTGCAAAGAACTCTCTCTCTCTCTACTCCCTTACACAAAGGAGGAGGAGGGGAAGGTAGACAATCTTTGTCATTTACAAATTCATAACTCATCCCCCCTCACACATTATCCAGTCCCAGGAAAGACTTCTTGCCCAAACACAGTCAAACCCTAGAAAACTCATTCTTCTGCAGCTAGGCCCTGCATAGGAAACCTGCCCACAGATCACAGGTTCTCAAGGCAGAACAGCCCTTAGAGATCACCTACTCCAACTTCTTCATTTTACAGCTGAGCTAACTGAGGCTTATGGAGGGGGAGGTGACAACCCGGGAATTAACAGAGCTAAGGTCCTCTCACTCCAGATCTGATTCTTTCCACCATACCTCCCAAAGCAGGAGCTATCCATTCTCCTCCCCACCCCCCTGAAAAGCAGATGCTTGGATGACCCATCTGGCACCATTTCCACTAGCCCACCGGCCCAACTGGTCCCCAGGAAAAATGACAGCTGCCCACTTCCCCTCACTAGTATTGTGATTCCCAGCCTGGCTTTCCTCTGCTTCTCCTATTCCCCCCAACCTCTTTCTCATCTATTCACTTGTCAGACCAAACCAAAGGTTTACTGCCTGGTTGTCCGGCTGGTACACACACACACACACACACACACACACACACACACACACACACACACACACACACACACACACACACACTGCATACAGGAGAGTCACACACAGGCACAATACACAAGCCCATGGAGACATAAGCAGTCACAGATTCACAGACCTACTGAATACACACTCAGACACAACCCCACCCCACCCCCTCTGACTCAGAACCCAGTAAACTAAATAAATTCAACAAGTAAATAAAAAGTGAAAGTCAGAACCCAAAATAAACTCCAGGGTAAACCTCTTCTCCCATCCCTTCCCCACAGCCTGAGGTCTTCAAACCAAGAGCAGCTTGCCCTTCCTATATCTCCCAGGGATATCCATCTCACCCTCTTCCCACCTCTTTCCTCCCCTTTTGTGCCCACCCGGCTCCCTAGGCCCACCCCCACCCCCAAATCTCTGGCTTCCTGAATTGGGCCTAAAGCTTCAGTGCATTCTGAGGACAGGGGACCGTAGGAGAGCAGGAGGCCCATGGAAGATAATAAGCAAAAACAATGACCCACTGTCTGTCCACTCCCAGCCCATGTCATTCAGCCGCTGCCAAGAAGATGCCTTCAGAGCCCGCAAAGTTGTGGCCTGGCCTCATTTTCTCATTACTCTGAGAGGGAGCCACTGGGCAGAGATAACATGAGTGCTGGGGCTGGAGGGGACAGACGGTAATTTAACAAATTCTTCTGCACAACTAGCCATTGTTATAGGTAAACAGGAGCCAGTGCCTGACCCGAGCAGGGAGGCCCAGGGCTGGGGAGAGAGAGTGTGGGGGAGTAGGGAGAGAAAGCTCCAGAAGAGATCACACTGTCCTGTCTCATCGACAGATAGCTTCCACACACCCCTCGTCCCCTCCCATACACTGCCACCACCATGGGGGGCAACCCCATGGCCAGGTTAACATCATCAATGTGCCCCTACCACAGCCCCAGCAAACTCCCTCTGCGGGCCCAGGGCCAAGGGGTTAACTAGACACCGGCAAAATGTTCCAGAAGTCTGACTTTTAGACAAGGCTGTAAGACCCAGCTCATGGAGGACTGGGAGGCCTTTTCCCGTGGGAGCGCTGGCCTAGCTCCTATCTTCACCTAACCCATCTCTTTGAGCCCAGGGTGGCTTTCCATAAATTCACTAACCCACCAAAGAGGCTGAGGTCTCCAGACAAAGGGAGGAGGCCCACTGACCCAAAGCAGGGGGGACGGGGAGGGAGTAGGACACAGTCTCATCACCCTGGGAGAAGAGGTACCCCCCTACTTCAGGGAGGGGAACTGAGCAGAGGGAGGCAGGTCTTATCTGAGGCAAATACGGGTTAGTAGGAGCCAGAGGGATGCCACCGGGTAGGTCATTACTATCCTGACTCACCCAGGTTGGGCTAAGGGGAAGGTCCAGAGAGGCTGACCCTAACCCCACCCTGGCTGCCTCCCCCCAACTCCACCCTCGGCTTCTCTTTGGGATT
The DNA here is from genome assembly GCF_019393635.1 of Dromiciops gliroides. Classification (NCBI taxonomy): domain Eukaryota; kingdom Metazoa; phylum Chordata; class Mammalia; order Microbiotheria; family Microbiotheriidae; genus Dromiciops; species Dromiciops gliroides. The sequence continues at coordinate 18,577,403 of NC_057861.1, read as the reverse complement.
AAGACCTAGTCTCTGAAAAGCCAGCTTCCTCATCTACCTCTCCAGCACTGACCCTGACTGGGCCTTGGAGTCTCTGGTCACTTAGGGGTGGGAGAAAGGACCTAGGAAGGGGGGCAGGTGGGGACACCAAAACTCCTCACCCCAGTGGCCAAAGACCTGCTGTACATGGTTCGCTGTCCCCCAAGAGAAGAGATACTGAAACCTATCTAGGCTTCTCCCTCTCCCCCCACCCCAACCCCCCATCGCCAGCGTCCTTACTCACCGTTTTGGAGTCCAGCTCGTGTCTGGATTGGGCCAATACCTTATCCACCCCTGCCTGGTCCACGAAAGTGACGAAACCAAACCCCCTGGTCCAAGTGGGGCAGAGATGGAGAAAGCAGGAAAGAAAGAGCGCCGTGGTTAGGGCAAAGGCCAGGGCCAGAGGGAAGGGGTGGGCAGAGGGCCAAGGTGGGTGGGTGGATGGGGGGGGGGGCTTACCTGGATCTCTTGGTCAGTGGGTCCCGCATCACCAGACACTCCTTCACTTCCCCGAATTGGCCGAAGTACTCCCGTAGGCCCTCTGCAACCACACACCCGGCTTCGGACCAGCCCAGGGCCCCAGTGCCCCCCTCCCTGCCCTTCTCGGGCCCCTGGCACCCGAGAGTCCTCGAGGCTCTCGGGCCATCTTTGGAGCCCTCTTTGACCGCGGTCTAGTCGGGGCCCCCTTCCCTCCCACGGGCCGGGAGCCCGGCCATCAGGAACCGGGGAGAGCCGGCAGGCGACCGGGCAGGCAGGCAGGCAGCCCGGTGTGGCTCCGGAAATCTGGCGGCAGGGACCCGGGGCCGCAGGTCCGTCGGGCTCCCAGCTCCTCCCGGGGTTCCAACCTGGCTCCCGCCACCACCGGGTTACAAAAGTTTGAGCCGCAGGTGCGAGAGCCGGCGCCCGGGCGGAGTTTGCGCGGCGCCCGCCCGCCCGCGCGCCCGCCCGCCCGCCCTCGCGCTGGAGGCTGAGCTCCCTCCCGGCCGTTCCCGGGGGCCCAGGCTGCCCAGCGCAGAGCTTCCCACCCCAGCCCCGGCCCTGGGCCCTCTCTCCCCCGACCTGGCCGTTCCGGGCTCTCCCGTTCGCTCCCTTGTGGTCTCAGCGCGGCTCTGGTCCGCGGTGGGTGAAGTTGGGGGTGGGGGGGGAGCGGCCAACCCAAGATTCGGACCCCCGCGGGGTGGGGAAGGGGCGCGGGCTCCTTGGGGGGGGGGTCCTCGATCACCCAGGATGGGGAGCCGGGGGGGCGGAGTGTCCCCGATGGCCGTGCCGGAGCCCCGGGCGCCCGGGAGGGGAGGTCCCGGGGCCAGTGCCAGGCTGGCCAGGAGCGCGCCGGGAGCGAGCGGGGCTGGGGGCGGTGGGGTGTCCGGTTTCGGGGCCGCCCGAGCCCCGTGCCCGTCCGTCCCGTCCAGGCAGGGGTCCCTCCCGCCCCCCCGGGCCGGGCCCCGGCCCCGCTCACCCTGCGTGGTCTGCCAGCTAAGTCCCCCGATGAACATCTTGCTGCGGGAGGAGGGGGAGAGACACAAAGAGCCCGAGTGAGCGGGGGCCGGCCGCGGGGCCGGGGGAGCGCGGGGCGCGGGGCGCGGGCGGCGGAGCGGCGCCGGCTCCGGGCCGGGTGGGAGGCCCGGCCGGCCCCGGCATCGGCCATGTTGGTGGCTCCGGGCGGCGGGAGCAGCCGCCGGGGGAGGCCCGGGGCCCCAGGCGGGCCGGGCCGGGCCGGGCCGTACCAGGGGTCGTGCGGCGAGTCCGGGGAGGCGAGGCCGGGCTGAGGCGCGTCTGTCTCCATCGGGACCCGCGGCGGGCGGCAGGGCGAGTGGAGCGGCGGCGGCGGCGGCGCTCGGCGCGGGGCAGAGGAGGAGAGCGGCGGCGGCGGAGGGGGCCGGACGGACAGGCCATGCTGCCCCCTCCCCCGACCCCGCTCGGGCGGGCGGGCGGGGACGGGAGGGGAGGGCCCGGCCGGGGCCAACCTGCGGGCTCCTCCCCCCGGCTCCCCGCGCGCATAAAGCCCCGCGCCGGCCTCCCTCCCCGGCTGGCAGAGGCGGCCGCGGCCGCAGCGACTGCGGGGGTGGTGGGGTGCAGCTGGGGACCGGGATGGAGGGGCCCCTAGCTAGCTTCCCCCTTCCCCCTGAGCAGCCCCCGAGAGCAGAGGAACCCGGAGGCTCCCCACCCTCGCTTGCCGGGTGGGAAGAGCCCTTTCTGCACCCCCACCCCGTGCCAGGTGTCCGAGGTCCCCACGCCTCGGGTTTGAGGCGATCTCCCCCACCGTGCAGTGGCCCCTGCGAGGAGCACCCCCTAACTCACCCCCCTGTGCTGTGCCTGGTGGTTCTGTCGGAAAGCTCTCCCCCTTCCCCCCCTCACGAACTCAGGCACATGTATACACTATACCCTGACCAGGGTAAGAGTCCCCCCTACCCCCACTCCAAAGGGAGAATGTCAATAGCAAGGGAGTTCTGGATTCTTGGAACCCCCTCACTGAGACCTAGCTGGGGGTTCTCTCCGGGCGTTCCCTCCTGTTTGGGAACTCAGAGCCCTAAGGTAGCCTTGCTTCATTCAGAATCATCTCTACAGTGCTCAAGGACCATGGCTCTCCTCCTTAACAGTGCCTTGCCTCATCTCACCCCATTTCTGAGGCTGGGGCCAGCAGGAAAAGGGTTAAAAACCAGGCAGTTTAGGTAGATGGGGAAGGGTCCGAGTTGTCTAGCCCTGTAGCTGCTACCACCTGGTGAGAAGGATGCCCAGCCCAGAAGTCCTTCCTGCCAAACTCACTTCGGTCTGACATTGTCCTCCATCCTCTCCTGACACAAAAAGTGGACTGGGGCTTATTATAAACGAAGTTAATTCCTGCCAGGAAGAAAAAAAAAAACAACCACCAAAAAACTGTTCATAGAGTGAAGCAGAGTGTGGAACCTATTCTTAACTCAGTCACTACCTTGGACAAGTCCATGTCCCATGAACCTCAGTGTCTTTTATCTATAAAATGAAGTGGTTAGACTGGATGGTCCTACGATCCTGGCGGTTCAATTTAACAAGCAGATTGGAATCAACAAAGGTTTAGGCTGGACGCTAGAGGTTCAAGGACAAAAGCAAGAGTCCCTGCCTTCAAGAAGTTTACATTCTTCTACCTCCACTATGTTGGCAAACCTCTCCCTGCTGCTCTCTCTACCTAGTGAAACAAGAAGGGGACCCATTTCCTGCCCAAGTTGCCTTTCTTTCTCTTCCCCTCCTAGCCTTCTCATTATCAACCATCCTGAAAAACATACTCACCAGCTGGGACTCAATGACAGTCCCTTGGTGCTAGGCTGATTTGTTAACCCTTTTCTTGCTGCCAACTTGGATTGCTCTCCTCCCCTCCACCTTTTAGACTCTCTAGCTCCATTTAACAGTGTCACCTCAATGTGAGGCCTCCCTGTACCCCAACTACTTTGTACATATCTTGCACTCACTTACCTAATTAGAGGTTCCCCAGTAAAATGGAAACTCCTTGAGGACAGAAATCATATTTATGTGTATATTTGTATATCCCCAGTGCTTGGCACAGGAGATACATAATTGTATTTCTATATAAGCACCTAGCACGATGCTTGGCACAAAGATATTGCTTAACAAATGCATCTTGGATGGAATTGAACCTGGGAATCTCCAGCCTCATCTCATATTATTCCCCTTGGCACACTCAACATTCCAGCCAAATTGGATTGCTGCCAATGGTTACCATTCCCTCCAGTAGCCAAAGCTTTTGCTCTGACCACAACTCCCCACCACCCAGCTTTAAAGGTTTCAAAGTAATTTACAAGGACTATCTCATTTAAGGCTCACAAGGAGCCTGTGAGGTAGGTGGTACTGCAGGCTTTTAGGAAGATTAAAGTGATCTTTCTCCAGAGTCACTCAGCTAGTGATTGTCGCAGGCAGGATTTGAACCCAGGTCTTTTGGATTCCAAGCACAGCACCCTATCAGGTACACACTCGTAGAGAGCTATTTCTGTAAAGAATCTTGGAAATCAACTTGTGAAATCCATCTCTTGTGGATCAGAAAGTTGCTGGCCTTTCCTACCTTTCCAATCTTACACTTGATGTCCCTTCTCTCATTCTATCTTTTCAGCTACACTGCTTGGAACACATTCCTCTATTCCATCTTCTGCCTTCTTTCCTGGTGTACTGGCTGTGCTCCTGTACCTGGAAGGCACTCCCTCCTCTGGCTTCCTTTAAGACTCCCTAAGCCTTTCCTGGTCTCCTTCCCCCCATCCCCAGCTGTTAGGGGTATGGGGAGTTGCTACCTCCTAAAACAACCTTATATTCCAATGATCCAAGATAATTCCAAAGAACTTGTGGTGAAAAATGTTCTCCACATCCAGAAAAAAGAACTGTGGATTCTGAATGCAGATTGAACCAGACTGTTTCTACTTTTGTTTTTGAGGTTTTTCCCTTTTGTTCTGATTCTTCTTTCACAACATGACTAATGCAAAACTATGAAAAAACTCCCTTATATTCATTCTGTATGTAACCAGTATATATACTCATATGCACATGCTGTCTCCCCCATTAGAACATAATCTCCAAGAAGGCAGGGACTAATTAATTTTTGTCTTTTATTTTTTATTTTTTGCGGGGCAATGAGGGTTAAGTGACTTGTCCAAGGTCACACAGCTAGTAAGTGTCTGAGGTCAGATTTGAACTCAGGTCCTCCTGAATCCAGGGCTGGTGCTTCATCCACTGTGCTACCTAGCTGCCCCTAATTTTTGTCTTTTTGCCCCTAGCATTTAGCATATTCACTCACATATGGTGTTGTTCAGTGGTGTCCATCTCTTTGTGACTCTGCGGAGCATAACACACAAATATTGCCCATAGGACTTTCTTGGCAAAGATACTGGAGTAGTTTGCTATTTCCTTCTTGGATGGATTAAGGAAAACAAGTAAAGTGACTTGCCCAGAGTCACACAGCCGGTGAATATCTGATGTTAGATTTGAAATCAGGTCTTCCTGATTCCAGGTCTATCACTCTATCCACTGAGCCATCTAGCTACCTCACTTACTCCATATATACTGGTTTGTTGATAGACCAAGAGAAGGGAAGTGACTTGCCTAAGGTCATACACCTAGTAAGCCAAGATTCCTTTGCAAGTCTGATTCTAAGTCTTATGGTCTTTCCACTGAACCACACTATCCCACCAGGTCTATCTTTTGTTCTTAAACCCACAGAGATAATGAGGATCTGTTCATATGTTGTAATACTCCCGCCACTCCAAAAAAAAGTAACCTCCTTAAAGGGGGGGCTGTTGTTGTTATTCTTTTTCTTCTTTTTATTCCCATATCCTAACATATGGTAGGCACTTAATAAAATGCTTTGGGGGATTGAATTGGACTTGCATACCTTCTGGGAGCTCTCAGCAGGGTTATCCTGTCACCCTGGGTGCTTGAAAAATAACTTGCCCTTTCTAGCTCTTTCATCCCTGATTCACCCCCACCCACCCCTTCCACTTCCCAGACTACCTTGGTCTGTAGCATGGGATTTAGAAATAGGCAGAAAATGAGGGGGAGGGGAGAATATGGTTCTCTTACCCAAACCTTGAGCAAACACAGACACAGGACATGGGTGGGATCTATCCTGGTAGAGAGACAGGTAAGAGCCAAAGGACATCAGTACATTGACTAAATAACCAGGGATTCCCCCTGAGTCAGAGGCCTTCTTCTGTCTGAGACTGAACATTTCACTGTGCCTCAGTTTACCCACCTGTAAAATGGGTTAATTATATCTCTCACACCAAGGGTCAGAGAGGAAAGTTCTTTAAGAATAAGCGGGGAAGGGGCAGCTAGATGGCACAGTGGATAGAGTACCGGCCCTGGATTCAGGAGTACCTGAGTTCAAATCCGGCCTCAGACACTTGACACTTACTAGCTGTGTGACCCTGGACAAGTCACTTAACCCCCATTGCCTGCAAAACAAAAAAAAAAGACAAAAAAAAAAGAAGTGTGTGTGGGGGGCAGCTAGGTGGCACAGTGGATAGAGCACTGGCCCTGGAGTCAGGAGTACCTGAGTTCAAATCCGGCCTCAGACACTTAACATTTACTAGTTGTGTGACCCTGGGCAAGTCACTTAACCCTCATTGCCCTGTGCCCCCCAAAAAGTATAACTGGGATGGAGAAATATAGGTACAAGCTATAGCTCTAGCAGTCATACCTGGCTTCTCTCTTCCTTGGACCTCTGTCTCCCCATCTGTAAAATGGGCTCATCTAGTCCAACCCTTTCATTTTACAGATGAGGAAATGGAGACCAAGAGAGCTCCTAACTCTATCCTGGATTGTATGACTTTAGACAAGTCACTTAATCTCCCTGGATCTAAGATTTCTCATCTAAGAAATAAGAAGGTTGAACTAAATGGCCTTCAAAGGCCCTTTCAGCTCTAGACTTATGATTCTATAAAATTATTTTTCGGATAATCACAGCAGTAGTAAGGAATAGAGCTGGGATTTGAACTCAGATCTTCAGATTGTCCAGAGCTCTTTCTACTATATTACATGAAAAAGTCCACCATGACACTGACCAAGTAATCTTCCTTTACTGGATTTCATTTTCCATTACAGTAAAATGAAGGGGTGGAAATAGATCTCAGAATTTCACAGAATTCTAGGATTCTGTGAAATGTGCTAAGTCCTCCCCCCACCACTGGTGACAAGAAATTCAGGGGGCTAGGAGGGTCTCTATGAACAGCTCATTCCAATGTTGAAGATCTCTGACTGTTGGGAAATGTTTCCTGACATCAAGCCTAAAGTGGTCTCTCTGTAATTCTGTTGCTTCTAGTTCTACCAGATGGGGAACTGACCTTTGGATCATAGCATTTTTAAGAAAGATGTCTTGAGGAAGCTAGGTGGCTGGATTCAGGAGGATCTGAGTTCAAATCCGAACTCAGACACTTGATACTTGCTAGCTGTGTGACCCTGGGCAAGTCACTTAACCCTTATTGCCCTGCAAAAGAAAGAAAGAAAGAAAGAAAGAAAGAAAGAAAGAAAGAAAGAAAGAAAGAAAGAAAGAAAGATGTCTCAAAGACCCTGTGTTCTCTGTCTGTCCTTTTCTATCTCTTCCTCCTTCCCCCTTCCCCCTTCTCTCTCTCCCTCCATTCCTCTCTCTCCCTTTCTCTTCCTTCCTTCCTCCTTTTTTCCCTTTTTCTTTGTTTCTGCTCTACCCCTATTTTACTACTTTCTTACTAGAAAAAAAAAAGAAAAGAAAAAGGCCTTTGTAACATAGATACATAGTCAAGAAAAACAAATTCCCACATTTCCTGTATCTTATTTGGCATCCTAAGTTCATCAGCTATCTGTCAAGACATCTGTTCATCAGTCTTATAGACTTGTAGTTGGCCATTGCATTAATTAGATTTCTTGAGTCTTTCAAAGTTGTTTTTCTTTATAATATTATTATATACATTGTTTTCCTGGTTTTGTTCATTCACTTTACTCTGCATCATTTTCTTGTTTGGCTTTTTTTTTTTTAAGGGAGGCAATTGGGGTTAAGTGACTTGCCCAGGGTCACACAGCTAGTAAGCGTTAAGTGTCTGAGGCCGGATTTGAACTCAGGTACTACTGACTCCAGGGCCGGTGCTCTATCCACTGCACTGCTCTGCATCATTTTATTTTTTTTAATTAAATTAAATTTTTAAAAAGTAATAAAGTATTTTTTCCCATTACATGTAAAGATAGTTCTCAACTTTTGTTTATATAAGCTTTCCAATTTCAGATTTTTCTCCCTCCCCTCCCTCCCCCCTCCCCTAGACAGCAGGTAATCTGATATAGGTTTTATATATATATATACATAATAACATTAAACATATTTCTGCATTAGTCATGTTATAAGAGAAAAATCAGAGCAATGATGAAAAACCTCAAAATAGAAAAACAGCAGCACCAAAAACAAAAGAAATAGTATGGTTCATTCAGCATCTATACTCCACAGTTCTTTTTTTCCTGGATTTGGAGATCGTCTTCTATCATGAGCTCCCTGGAACTCTTCTGTACCATTGCATTGGTGAGAAGAATATAGTCCATCACAGTAGATCAACACTCAATGTTGATGATACTGTGTACAATGTTCTTCTGGTTCTGCTCATCTCACTCATCATCAGCCCATGCAAGACCCTCCAGGTTTAGGGGCAGCTAGGTGGTGCAGTGGATAGAGCACTGGACCTGGTTTCAGGAGGACCTGAGTTCAAATCCAGCCTCGGACACTTGACACTTAACTAGCTGTGTGACCCTGGGCAAGTCACTTAACCCCAATTGCCTCACAAAAAAAAAAAAGACCCTCCAGGTTTCTCTGAACTCCTCCTGCTCATCATTTCTTACAGCACAATAGTATTCCATTGTATTCATATACTACAACTTGTCCAGCCATTCCCCAATTGATGGGCATCCCCTCAGCTTCCAATTCCTTCTGCATCATTTTAAATAAAGGTCTTTCTAAGTTTTTCTGGAACCATACATTTCCTCATTTCTTAACAACACAATAATATTCCATTAAATCATAAACATGGGGGGCAGCTAGATGGCGCAATGGTAAAGCACCGGCCCTGGATTCAGGAGTACCTGAGTTCAAATCCGGCCTCAGACAATTGACACTTACTAGCTGTGTGACTCTGGGCAAGTCACTTAACCCTCATTGCCCTGCAAAAAAAAAAAAATCATAAACATGACTGTTTAGCCATTCCTCAATGGATGGGCACCCCTTTAGTTTCCTGTTCTTTGCTACTACCAAAAGAGTTGCTATAAATAGTTGTGTACATCTGGGCTCCTTGATCTACTTGGAGGATAGACCTTGTGGTAGTATTCTTAGGTCAATGGTATATGCATAGTTTAGTGACTCTGGGGGCATAGTTCCATTTGTGATGAATGGACAAGTTCACAGAGGGTATTACATTCTACAGGCATGAAAAAAAAAAAAACATGCACAGAGATGGATACAAAAATATATACAAAGTAGTTGAGGCCAAGTCTGGGAGGGGGAGTGCTAGCAATGGTAGGATCATGAAAGGTCTCTTGTAGGGCTTGGCACTTGAACTGAACCTTGAACAGAAGTATGGGTATTGAAAGGTAGAAGCAAAGACAGAGAACATCATAGGGGAAAGCTTGTTTCTCTTTTGAGTCTTCTCTTCTTTAGGGTAAATACGTGCAGTTCCTTCACTCAATTTTGATAAGGCACAAACTCAAGGTCCTTAGCATCCTAATTGCCTTTCTTTGGACACTTTCCAACTTCTTAATTCTCTTCTTAAGCTATGAAGCCAGAACTGAATGCAAGAATCCAGATTGGTGAGAGCCAGAAAACCTATTAGAATGTAAGCTCCTTAGGGGCAGCTAGATGGCGCAGTGGTTAAAGCACCGGCCCTGGATTCAGGAGTACCTGAGTTCAAATCCGGCCTCAGACACTTGACACTTACTAGCTGTGTGACCCTGGGCAAGTCACTTAACCCCCATTGCCTGCAAAAAAGGAAAAAAAAAATGTTTAAAAAAAAAAAAAAAAGAATGTAAGCTCCTTGAAGTCATGAAATCATGAAGTCATGAAGGATGAAATTTCATCCTTTGCCTTTGTATCCCCAACACCAGTACAATGTCTAACATTAGGAGGTATTTAATAAATATTTAGTGAATGGAGTGAGCGGATTCATTTCTAACGGTCTTTTCAGACTTGACATTCTATGAATATTGCTTCATGGGACCAAGATGTAACTAGATTTAAACTTCCTCTTATCAGCCTCCTAATTACTGCTCCTTCCATTCAACTTTGGGACAATGAAAATTGATGTTGATGAGTGTGGGCTTGAGACTGCAAGCTCTTTCTGAACTATAAAAGAAGGAAGGAAAGAGAGAAGAAAGAAAAGGAGGAAGGGTAGAGAAAAAAGAAGAAAGAAAAAGAGGAAGAAAAAGGATAAAAGGAAGAAAAAAGAAAGGGAATGAAAGAAGAAAAGGCTATAGAAAGGAGGGAAGGAGAGAGAAAAAAGAACAAAGAAAAAGGAGGGGAGGAAGGAAAGAAGGAAGGAAAATATTATGGCCAGTAAAGTTTTGGTGTTTATTATTTTAATTCTTCGGAAATTGATAATTCATGGAAAATATTTTTTAAATTACTCTGATGAGGGGGCAGCTAGATGGCGCAGTGGTTAAAGCACTGGCCCTGAATTCAGGAGTACCTGAGTTCAAATCTGGCCTCGGACACTTGACACTTACTAGCCCAGGGTCACTTACTGTGTGACCCTGGGCAAGTCACTCAACCCCCATTGCCTACAAAAACAAAAACAAATAAATTACTCTGATGCCTCATTGTGGCATGAAGGTAAACCTAAGTTCTTGAGGACTGTGAAAGTTCTGGGATGGAAAAACCCTGAGCACAACAGACTGACTTGAAGATCTGTGCTCCATGGACCAGTCTAACCAAGTTAAATGTGGGACTGACACAAATTTGTGTGCTGGAAAATGGATTTTTTTGGCCATCACAGTTCTCAAAGACTCTCTAGCAAAGCACTGAGGGGATGGAATACCCATATCAAATGAATTTTAGCTCCTTAGCAAGGCTGTATGGTATAATGGATAAAGGTTCTGGGCTCAAAGTCAAGAATACTTGGGTTTGAATCCCACCAGTGACTCATATGAGCTAATATGAGCACAGGCAAGTTGCTTAACTTCTTTGAGCCTCAATTTCCCCTCCTTAAAAATGGGGATAATAATATCTGTTATACCTTAACCAACAGAATTGTTGTAAGGCTCAGATGAAATCACGTATATAAAGTGGTATTGTGAAGCAGCTAGGTGGGGCAGTGGATAAAGCACCAGCCCTGGATTCAGGAGTACCTGAGTTCAAATCTGGCCTCAGACACTTGACACTTACTAGCTGTGTGACCCTGGGCAAGTCACTTAACCTCAATTGCCTTACCAAAAAAAAAATGGTATTGTTATCTGTATTGATTATGTGTGTACATGTATATGTATATATGTGTATATACATGTATGTGTGAGGTGATATTGTCTTTCCCCTGACTAAACACCCCTTAAAATGTAAGCTTCACAAGGACAGGGAAACAATGTTTAGTCCATTGCCTGGAAAATAGTAAAGGCTTCATAAATGCTTGTTGATTGATTATCCTTGAAGTAAACAGAAATGGTAACTATTAACCAGAATATTGACTTAGCCAGCTCTTGCTGGGTTACAGAGAATGTACTGTAAGATAACTTGATTTATAGCAAACATTGTCTCTTCTCAACAGCTACACTCTATCCATCCTTTCCCCTGTTCTTTTAAAGTCCTGATTTTTTTTACCATCTCCTGGGCATAGGAATCCCTTCTCCAAAGCAGCTCCTAGACTCAGGTCTCATTTAATTATTGCTTCTGACTTCTGCCCTGCATCAGGAGTGATGGGCGCTATGGAATTAAATAGACTGACATGGGAGCACAATTTAGCAGGTCATCCTCCTCCCCCAAACCTGCTGACTCCCTGACTTTCTCAATGCCCAAGCCTAATGATAGCCACGGTAGCTTTATAAGGCAGCACAAAAGTCAATACTTTGGGGAGTGGATATTGGAAACATCTGAAGTTTCCTCTATGGGTAATTAACCATTTTCCTAGATTTGGTCAATTAATAAGCCCACAAATGTCAGGCTAAAGATAAGAAGAGCCAAAAGTGTGTCTTTTTTTCCTCTTCTTTTCTTTTTTTCAGTGTTTATTTTGGGAAACTGAAAATGTAGACCTGGAGAATGCAAACCACAGGTCTGTAGGCAGCCCAGGGGTAATGCCAGTCAGTTGGTGGTGGCTTCCGGTTACACTTGTGCATGTCTTGGAGAAAAGGTGTTTGTACCAGGAGTGGATGCTGTGGACTTCCTGCTGGCCCCTGGGGAGGCTGTGGAGGGGGGATGGGGTGGAGGGGGGAAGCTGTTTCCTTGCCCTCTGGGCTACTCTTCCTTCCCAAAGCAGCTCTGGGTAGCCTAGGGTCAGAGCTTTAGGGAACTGAAAAGAAAACAGCAGGAATCACAAAGAGGGAGGAGGAGGGAACTCCCCATCAGTGGGAGGTATGGGCTTGGAAGGCTGAGCTTCTGGTCAGTTTAGGGAGAGGCCTCTCAAAAGTAACTTTCTGCCTTTCAGCAGTTGTTATAAGAGAGGAGTTGTCCACTGATGGCAGGGATGGTCAAGTTAGAATGAGGTGCTGGCAAGGTCAAGGTTACTTCCTCCATCCCTGTGCAGGTCATTGAGCTCTGTTCTACTCCACAGGTACAGATAATTCCCCTAACCCGAAGCTCATCCAATGCATGCATGACACTGGTTGCAAGGAAGAAGGGGGAAGACCAGAGATAGGGTAACTGAGAAAAACAACAGGAAGGGATTGAGCCAGCTAAAAATATGGAAAAGTACCTTGGAGAGCAAGGACTAATGGTAGAGAACTATAGAAAGATGATAGATTTGGTACACCATTTAGATTCACAGAATGTCAGATGGGAGGGACCTTAGAAAAGAGGATGTCAGAGCTGGGAAGGGCCTTAGGACATGAAATGTCAGAGCTGGAAGAGGGGCCTTAGAATTATGAGTATTTGAATTAGAAAGAACCATGTATACCATCCAATCTAACCCCCCTCATTTAACAGATATGGAAACAGAGGAATGGCTTATACAAAATCACATACATAGTGAGTAGTAAAGTTCTGACTAGGATTCAAGTCTCCTTACTCCCATTATGCAAGGAAGGACCTCTGGCTCCTAAGGCACTGTGTTCCAGAATGCTACTGGTAGCTAAGACCTGGGATCCTGTAGCCCAGAGAATGAATACACCTCTAGGACAGCTACACATGGCTCCTATTGATCCAGCATACTGGGTTCTGGGGTTTGATTTTTTTTAGTAAAATTTTATGTATATCTTTGTTTGTACTTCACCTAGATATTCCCCTGTAGCCCTTCTCTCCTCAACCCTTATAACAAAGATTTTTTTTTAAAGAGGAAGAAAAAAAGTAGGCAAAATCAATGAATACATTGAAAAAAATCTGATATTTTATGCAATGATTCATACCCATAGACTCTCCTCCAGCCCCAACATCTGCAAAGCAGTTGGGGGAAAGTGTCTTCTCATATCTATACTCTGGGGCAAATCATTTGTTGTTTTTTTTTGTTTGTTTGTTTTTAGTGAGGCAATTGGGGTTAAGTGACTTGCCCAGGGTCACACAGCTAGTAAGTGTTAAGTATCTGAGGCTGGATTTGAACCCAGGTACTCCTGACTCCAGGGCCATTGCTCTATCCAAATCATTCGTTTTAAAGAAATTTTAATTGATTTTTTCCTTTTGCATCATCTAAATTTCCCATGTATTTCTCTTTTCTCTTCCTAGAGTTATCTCTTGTAATGAAGATTTTAAAAAAGAAAAAGAGGAAGAAGAGAAATTAAGCAAAATTGCTCAACACTTGGAAAAATATCTGACATTATATGAAAAATTTCACATTCATGCTTCCCCACTCCCCCTGTCCTCAATATTTCTGCAAAGGATTAGAGGGAAGCATTTTCTCATATTTCTAATTTGGGGCCATGCTTGTTCAAAATGATCATTTTCAATTATTCTGTGGTTGTTCTTTTCAATGTTGTAGTGATTTTGTATATTTTTCCTGACAGCTTACTTTGCTTTGCATCAGTTCACACAAGTTTTCCCATGCTTCTCTATATTCATCACACACTATTTCTTATGGTCCAGTAACATTCCATTCCATTCACATATTCATTCTCTGATCAATGGGTATCTACTTTGCTTCAAATTCTTTGCTACCCAATACCCCCACTAAGTCTGTATCCCAAAGAAATCATAAAAAAAGGGGAAGGGACCTACATGTACAAAACTATTGATAATAGCTCTTTTTGTGGTGGCAAAGAATTGGAAATAGAGTGGATGTCCATCAATTGGGGAATGGCTGAAAAAGTTGTAGTGTATGAATGTATTGAGTTACTATTGTGCTATAAGAAATGAGGAGCAGGAAAATTTCAGAAAAACCTGGAAAGATTTATATGAACTGATGCTAAGTGAAATGAGCAGAACCAGGAGAACATTGTACCCAGTAACAGCAACACTGTGCAATGATCAACTGTGATTGACTTAGCTCTTCTCAACAATACAATGATCCAAGACAATTCCAAAAGACTCATGATGGAAAATGCTCTCCACATCCAGAAAAAGAACTGGTAGAATCAGAATACAGATCAAAGCATACCACTTTCACTGTCTTTGTTTTTTTCCCCTTGCCTTTGCCCCTTTTGTTCTGTTTCTTCTTTTACAACAAGACTAATGTGGAAATATGTTTTACATGATTGCAAATGTATAACCTATATCAGATTGCTTGCCATCTTGGGGAAGGGAGAAGGGAAGGAGGGGAGGAGAAAAATTTGGAACTTACAATCTTATAAAAAATGAATGTTGTGTATAACATATTGAATTGTTTGCCTTCTTAAAATGGGGGTGGGGATGGAGGAAAGAAAAGAATTTGGAACACAAAGTTTTAAAAAATTGATGTTAAAATTGTTTTACATGGGGCAGCTAGGTGGCGCAGTGGATAGAGCACTGACCCTGGAGTCAGGAGAACCTGAGTTCAAATCCGGCCTCAGACACTTAACACTTACTAGCTGTGTGACCCTGGGCAAGTCACTTAACCCCAATTGCCTCACTAAAAAAAAGTTGTTTTTACATGTAATGGGGGAAAATAAAATGCTAAATAAACAAAAATAAGATATAAAAGTGAATGCTGAAAATTGCCTTTACATGTAATTGGAAAAAATACCATTAAAATTCTTTGCTACCACAGAAAGTGTTGCTATAAATATTTTGATGCTAATAGTGCCTTTATTTATGTTAATGACCTCTTTGGGGTACATGCCTAGCAGTGGAATCTCTGGATCTAAGGGTGAGGCCATTTTATCCACTTTTATTTCCATAATTCCACATTGCTTTCTAGAATGGTTGTACTAATTCACAGCTCCACCAACAGTAGATAAATAGTCAAAGGTGGGCAGCTAGGTGGTGCAGTGGATAAAGCACTGACCCTGGATTCAGGAAGACCTGAGTTCAAATCTGACCTCAGACACTTGACACTTCCTAGTTGTGTGACCCTGGGCAAGTCACTTAACCCTCATTGCACCACAAAAACAAACAATTAATTAATTAAACAAACTAATTAATTAATTAATTGGTGCATAAATGGATAAATAAATAAGTACGTAAATAAATAGATAAATAAGTAAATGGGCGAAGGAGAGGAATGAACAATTCTCAAAAGAAAAGAATTGCAAACTATTAAGAACCATATGAAAGAATGCTCCAAATTGCTCATAATAAGAGAATTATAAATCAAAACAACTCTGAAGTTTCATCTCCCATCCAACAAATTGACAAAGATGACAAAAGATGAAATTGGTTAATGTTAGAGGGTTTGTGGGAGAATGGGCACATCTTTTTTTTTTCCAGGACAATGAGGGTTAAGTGACTTGCCCAGGGTCACACAGCTAGTAAGTGTCAAGTGTCTGAGGCTGGCTTTGAACTCAGGTCCTCCTGAATCCAGGGCCAGTGCTTTATCCACTGTGTCACCTAGCTGCCCCAGGCACATCTTTTTATAGTGGCAAATATTTAGAAAGTAGGGGCTGTCCAACTGGGGAATAGCTGAATACGTTATGGAATATGAATACCATGGAATTTTGTAGGGTTATTGTGAGGATCAAATTAACGCAATGCCTGGCATACAGCAGTTGTTATATAGATGTTTATTCTCTTTCCAGACTTATTACATACAAGGTGTTCCAAAAGTGTTAATGCACTAAGACTTTTGGAACATGGTGTGTGTGTGTGTGTGTGTGTGCGCGCGTGCGCGTGTGTGTTTTGCAGGGCAATGAGGATTAAGTGACTTGCTCTGGGTCACACAGTTAGTGTGTCAAGTGTCTGAGGCCAGATTTGAACTCAGGTCCTCCTGAATCCAGAGCCAGTGCTTTATCTACCGTGTCTCCTAGCTGACCCCCATAACATGCTGTATTATTCCCCTCTGTGCACCCTACAGCCCAATGTTAAATGTTTCCCTTCTCGTATACCGCACAGGATGCTCCATCTCTTGTCTCTATACATTTGTATTGACTGGTCCCCAAATCTCAGATGAATTCTCTCCTCACCTACACTTCTTGGAATTTCTGCATTTCTGTTTGAGAAAACTGAGGCTAAGTGTCATAGCTAATAATTGTCTGAGATCAGATTTGAACTCAGGTTTTCCTGACTCTTGGCCCAGCGCTCTATCCACTCTGCCACCAAGCTGCCTGTAGGTTGGATCAAGTCTGTAGAGAGCTTTAAATTCAGTACAGAGGAGTTTATATCTGATCCTCAAGGTAATAGGATCTGGTGTTAAGTGAATAGAAGCAGGAGGAAGTTAGGTGGCTCAGTGGATAGAGCATTGGGCCTAGAGTCAGGAAGATCTGAGTTCAAATCCAATCTCAGACACTTATAGCTGTGACTTATAGTGACCCTGGACAAGTCACTTCGCCCTGTTTGCCTCAGTTTCCTCATCTGTA
The DNA here is from genome assembly GCF_019393635.1 of Dromiciops gliroides. NCBI lineage: Eukaryota > Metazoa > Chordata > Mammalia > Microbiotheria > Microbiotheriidae > Dromiciops > Dromiciops gliroides. Next base: position 18,560,849 of record NC_057861.1, on the reverse strand, counting down.
CAATGAGTTGGAGAAGGAAATGGCAAATCACTCCAGTATCTTTGCTAAAAAATCCCAAGTAGCGTCTCAAAGAGTCATACACCAACAAGGTGTGACTTACACGTGCTTTAGGAAAATCACTTGCAGTTTTGGGGGGTCAGAAAGAGATGGAAGCAGGGAGACCAATTAGGAGCCTACCACGATACTTTTGCTAAACTGCTTTTTTTAAAAAAACCTTGGATAGGGGCAGCTAGATGGCACAGTGGATAAGGCACCGGCCCTGGATTCAGGAGGACCTGAATTCAAATCTGGCCTCCGACACTTAACACTTACTAGCTGTGTGACCCTGGGCAAGTCACTTAACCCCAATTGCCTCACTAAAAAAAAAAAAAAGAAAGAAAGAAAAAAAAAAAAGAAATGAGTATTTGAAGACCAACCATGTAGTATAGTAGAAAAATCAGTGGCTCTCCAGGTAGAAGACCTGGGTTCAAATCCGTGTTCTGAAGTGCAGTAACTAGACGACGCTGGCCAAATCACTTCAGCGGGCTGGTTTTAGTTTTCTCATCTGTAAAATGAGGAGGATGGCCTGCTTACTTCCAGCTCGAAATTTGGATGTGCCCACTCTCCCACAAACCCTCTAACATTAACCAATTTCATCTTTTGTCATCTTTGTCAATTTCTTGGATGGGAGGTGAAACTTCAGAGTTGTTTTGATTTATAATTCTCTTATTATGAGCAATTTGGAGCATTCTTTCATAGGGTTCTTAATAGTTGGCAATTCTTTTCTTTTGAGAATTGTTCATTCCTCTCCTTCGCCCATTTAAAGCTGGAATCTAATAAACCAAGGCATCGATACAATTCAGAAAAAATGAAACAAAGGGACCAGACTAGATAACACTTGAAGTTCCTTCCAGGTCTGTGTGTTTACAGAGGACTGCTAGGGGTAGACCTCGACTTCCTAGGGTGTCTCTTCTTAAGGCAGAGATGAGCCCGGACTCTCCAATGCTATGAAAGCAAACTGGAAAATCTTCCAGGACTGGCCTGATTATGCGTCTGTCATCCGGGGACCAGTCCCTCTGACTCATCACCAGGTTAGCCACAGAGGATTGGATGTTTGTTGACAAGGCAGTTTAAGAATCCTGTAGATTAGAATATGTGGGGGAACTCCCACATAAATGAAACCACAAATTCTCCAAGGATGGTTCTGTGTGCATAGCACACAAGGGGATTGTCACCTCTATATTCCTGGGTGAACTGTCTTCAACCAATGAGCATTTATTAAGCACCTATTATGTACAAAATGCTGGGGATGAGAGATCATTAAAATGGTTATATAAAGGGGATTCTCGTGCTGGCATGTAATAGAGGATGGGTTAGCCTCTGTCCTCAGAGGTCCTTTCCAAGTTTAAAGAGTCTATGATTCAAGAAAACTAGATTTGAATTCAGGCTTTAACTATGGGTGAGTCCCTGCCTTAGTTTTCTCATCTGTAAAATGGGAATTAAGTTATTTTTAAAGATCTACCTCAAATTGTAAGAAAGGTACTGTGTAAAACCTTGAAAGCACCATATAAAAATGAGCCATCATTTTCTCTTTCCCTGAATCTTCTCCTCTCTCTGCCCAGGTCCCAGACCTGCAAATGTACCAAACAGGAATCCCTGGGCCTTCGATAAGCCCCAGTAGTGATCCCGCTCCATCCTGATTAGGTTGTTGACTCCAGTTCCAAAGTTTGATCATTCCTCCTTGGATCCTTAGGGCAAATGGAAGCCAGGTACCAGTTCCTGGTGCCTGGATCTTGGTTTGGGGCCTTAAGGGTGCCTTCTCTTACCGGGAAGTCATACTTCTTCAGGTCTGATTCAGAGTTTTCCTAATCCATTGAGATCCCTGAAGGCCTGGTATCTTTCCTGATCGGTCATGTCACAATTCTAGTTTTTTAAAAAAGGATTTGGCAACTCTGGCACGTGATTATAAAGGAATATTCTCCAACAAGTAAGAAATGACAGATATGAAGATTCAGAGAACTGTGGGAAGATTGATATGAACTGATACAGATTGAAGTAGGCAGCTCCAAGAGAACAGCAACCACAATGACATAAATTCAAAAATCACTAGAAAGAAGGTGAATTCCAAATAAGACTAATAATATCAACCAGTATTTATATAATTTCTAAAGGATTCCAAAGCGCTTTGTAGAATCATAGCTTAGACTGGCACTAAGATTTTTGGGAAACTCTGTACTATCTCATTTTATTTTAGTTTAAAAATTTTTTTTTGAAAATTTTTTGCAGGGCAATGAGGGTTAAGTGACTTGCCCGGGGTCACACAGCTAGTACGGGTCAAGTGTCTGAGGCCAGATTTGAACTCAGGTCTTCCTGAATCTGGGGCCAGTGCTTTATCCACTGTGCCACCTAGCTGCCCTTCTTTTATTTTGATCCTCCCATCAATCCTTTAAGTTAGAAGTTATTATTACCTTCATTCTACAGATTGAGAGGAATGAGGCTAACAGTGGTTAAGTGACTTGCCCAGAGTCACATAACAAGTAAATATTGGAGGAGAGATTCCAACTGAGATCTTCCTGTCTCCAAGCCTAGAACTCCTTTAATTTAATGGAAGGGTCTACTAAGATAAAATATTACATATGGTGTCAGATATGGACCATGTGTTGGGATATTTTTATTTATTTTTCTGTGTCCAAGGGAAGGGAGACTTACATTTATGCTGGGGAAGGGTGGGAAATGAATGAATGAAAAAGCATGGGACCAACTCTGTGCAGGGGCTTCAAAAACAAAAAAGAAGACAGTCCCTACCCTCAAAGAACTTCTATTCTTTTGTTTCCTTTAAATATTTTTCCCCCAGTTACATGTAAAGACAATTTTTAGCATTAATTTTTTTTTAATTTGAGTTCCAAATGTTCTCTCTCCCCTCTTTGCCTCCCCTCTCCCTGAGACAATAAGTAATTTCATATAAGTCATACATGTTAATCATGTAAAAACATATTACCATATTAATCATGTTGTTAAAAAAAGGCACACACACCCCCAAAAAAGGCACAGACCAAAGGAAAAAAAAAACATGAAAAAAATACAGAAAGTGAAAATTAGTATGCTTCAAACTGCATTGATACTCCATCAGTTCTTTCTCTGGATGTGGATAGCATTTTCCATCCTGAGTTCTTTAGGAATTGTCTTAGATCATTGTATTGCTGAGAGACTAAGTCATTCGCAAGCTGATCATCATACAATATTGCTGTTACTGTGTTGTTTCTGCTCACTTTACTTTGCATCAGTTCAGGTAAGCCTTCTTCCAGCTTTTTTCTGAAATCCACCTGCAGTAATATTCCATTACAACCACATACCACAACTTCTTTAGCCATTCCCCAGTTGATAGGCATTCCCTCAATTTCCAATTCTTTGACACTACAAAAAGAGCTGCTGCATATATTTTTGTTGTTGTTGTTTTTGTGGGGCAATGAGGATTAAGTGACTTGCCCAGGGTCACACAGCTAGTAAGTGTTAAGTGTCTGAGGCCAGATTTGAACTCAGGTCCTCCTGAATCCAGGGCCAGTGCTTTATCCACTGAGCCACCTAGCTGCCCTCTGCTGTAAATATTTTTGTGCAAATAGGTCCTCCCCACAACCTTTTTTATCTCTTTGGGACACAGACCTAGTAGTGGAATTGCTGAATCAAAAGGAACACACAGTCTTATAGCCCTTTGGGCATAAGGAACTTATAGTCTGATAATGGGAAATGGTGACCTTGGAAGCGATGTTTTGGTGTGAGAGGTCACCAGAATGGTGAATGCAAGCATTGGGTAGGAGATGGACATACCTTCTCCTCTTTTACAGTTTTCCCTCAGAGGGATATTGCTTTCACTGTGGTTCCAGAAACAGGAAAAGAGAGGACTGGAGTTGGGAGGATGATACATTTGGAGTCAGGTATGGGTTGATAATATCTCCTTACTACCATGTCAACTCATTTCACTTCATTGAGCCTCAGCTTTCTTCTCTATAAAAGAAGGGGATTGGACTAGATGACCCTAAAATTCCTTCCAGTCTAAATCTCTTATTCTAAATAGAATAATAAATCTAAATATAAATAAATATGATGCCTAAATTTAAGGTGGGCAACTAGATGACACAGTGGATAGACCTTGGAATAAGGAAGACTCGTCTTTCATGAGTTTAAATCTGGCCTCCAGACACTAGCAGGGTGACCTTGGGAAAGTCACTTAACCCTGTTTGCCTCAGTTTCCTCATCTGTAAAATGAACTGGAGAAGGAAATGGCAAACCCACTCCACTATCTTTGCCAAGAAAAACCCAAATGGGGGCAGCTAGGTGGCACAGTGGATAGAGCACCAGCCCTGGATTCAGAGGACCTGAGTTCAAATCCAGCCTCAGACACTTGACACTTACTAGCTGTGTGACCCTGGCCAAGTCACTATCCCCAATTGCCTCACACACACAAAAAAGAAAAAACCCAAATGGGGTCACAAAGAACTGGATATGACTCAAAAAATGACTTAATAACAACAAAATAAATATTTGAGATAATAGGTATAGGCATAAATCATAAATCAACCAATCAGAAATTATTAAGCAGTCACTGTGTTAATAATAACTAATAGGGGCAGCTAGGTGGTGCAGTGGATAGAGCACCAGCCCTGAGTTCAGGAGGACCTGAGTTCAAATCTGACCTCAGACACTTTACACGTACTAAGCTGTGCGACCCAAGGCAAGTCACTTAACCCCAGTTGCCTCACCAAAAAAAACCCCAAACAATAATAACTAATAACAGCTAACATTTATGGTAACACTTACTTGGTACCAAGCAACGGCGCTAAATGCTTTACAGATATCATCTCACCCTCATAACAACCCTAGATGTAGGTACTATTATCATCCACAGTTTACAGAAGAGGAAACTGAGGCAAACAGAGATTAAGTGACTTGTCAAGGGTCACACAGCTAGTAAATGTCTGAAGCGGGATTTGAACACATTTTCCTAACTTCAGGCTTGCTGCTCTATCCACAGTGGCACCTATGGGCTTCATTTGTCCATTAAGATACAGACAAAATGAAAATGGCCCCTCCCTCAAGAAGCTTACAATCTAGCTAGGGAAACAAGAGTAAGTTATGATTATTTTTATTATTTTTCCTGTTTCATTCCAGCTGCCTTCTAGGTCCAGATCAAATGCCATCTACCTCAGCCTCTCCTCCCATCTTCACAGGGTCATAGTGATTGTGTATATGTCTTATCTCCCCTTTAGACTAGATAATGGGGACCCTGTCCTGGTGCCTAGTACTGCACCCAGGATGAGCTTAACAGATATTCACTTGAATTGAGAAACACACCATTTTCATCTTTGCCTCTCCAGCATCTGCACAGTTCCTTCGCACATAGTAGGCATTTAATAAACATTGCTTGACTTGAGTTAACTTGAATACTGAACTGGAAGCCGGGAAGGAGACCTGAGATTCTAGCTTTGTGATCTTGGGTTGGTCATTAATGTGTCTGTGGACTAGACACACTCTAAAGTATCTTCTAGCTTAAAGTCCCAGACTCTGACTGTAAACTCCTTGAGGGCAGGACTGTGTTTTTGACATTTTGTATCCCTGCTTTTAGCATAGTGCCTGGAGAGTAGCAGGCACTTAACAAATGTTTATTGAATTGAATTGAATTGAACTGAACTGAAGCATTCCCTAGATTTCCCTCTTCTCCAGCTACCAGCCCCTCCTCTAGCACTTTCTCTATCCCTCAAGCTATAGTGGATTGACTGAGTTCAAATAAATAAATGATCCAGATTCAGGATAAGATACAAACTCACTGTTTTGCTTTAAGGAAATTGACCTTCGTGCTGTTCTTTACATTCCGTCTTTTCCCAACTCCAGCTGAGCCCCACACCTGGAATGCACCTCCCAGATTCACAGAATTGGAGTCAGAGGAACACCCACCTAGTCCAACCTATACACTAAGAAATCCCCCATAGAACATGCCAGATGCAAGGGGTCTGTCACCTCCACCTCTTATGAATCCTATTTCTTCAAAGCTCAACTTAATCACCACCTCCCACATGAAGACCTCCTTGATTACCCTACCTGCAAGTATCTCCTCACCAAAATTATCTTGCATTTATTTAAGTATGTTTACACATGTATATGTTGTCTCCAACATCCCTGACTTTTCACCTGTGATTACTCATGCCTGGAAATGCCCTCTCTCCCTCCTTCCCTTCACCTTTTAAATTTCTAAGCTTTGTTCAAAGCTGAGCTCCAGAGCCTTCTCCCATAGGAAGCCTATTCTGAACTCCCTGCTTGAGTGCCCTCCCCCCAAGAAGCTTACTTTGTATCATTTGAATTTACTTTTCCATGTATGTATTGCCCCCCCCATATGCAATAAAATACATAGTCTAATCACTTAGCACAGTGCTGGCATCATAGGAAACCTTTTTAAAAAAATGCTCGTTGAATGAATGAATGTGAATAAAATTAGAAAAAAATAATCCTGCTGGTTAGAGCTTCCACTAGATTCAAGGATGCCTGCTCCCTATGGAGGATGCCCTCAGTGATGGATTCTGGGTACGTAATCTGGACAAAGGACAAGCAGAGATATGGTTTCCCTTTCATCCCCAAACGATTCTTTCTTTCTTTTCTTTCTGGTGAGGCAATTGGGGTTAAGCGAACTTGCCCAGGGTCACACAGCTAGTAAGTGTTAAGTGTCTGAGGTCAAATTTGAACTCAGGTACTCCTGAAATCCAGGCCGGTGCTCTATCCGCTGCGCCATCTAGCTGCCCCACAATTCTACAACTCGATAGGCTGGTCTTAGTAGTGACTGAGGGCCAAACAGAGAACAAGAGAACCGAGACGGGTCCTCCTGCTTATTTGCCAGCCTTCCAGGCTTGGCTGTCCGTGGAGGGAAGGAACCTTTGGCCTGTGAGCCCCCATTCATACACGCTGGCTCCCCAAATGCTTCCTGATTCACCTGGGTGACTCTCTTGACACAAGGGACACTCATTCCTGCAGCTGAGGCTGCCACCCTTTGGTCCTTCCCCAGCGGAGCTCCCTCACATCTCTTCCCCCCTCCACCCCCCACCATTGTTGGCTTCCCTGACTCTATTCAGGAAAGTGATGCTGAGACAGCTACATTCCTCACAACTGGATAGCACTTTGCAATTTACAAAGAACTTAAAGCTCAGGACTGTAGGATTCTAGAGCTGGAAGGCGTCTCAGATACCATCCTCTCATTGGACGGATGGGAAACTGAGGCCAGGAAGATTAAGAGAGATTCTCAAGGTCATCAAAAGTAGAAAGTACCCAAGGCAGCATTTGAACCCAAATCTTCTGGCTGCAAAGTCAGTTCTCTTTCCACTCCCTCCCATCTTTACAACAACCTTCTGAAGCAGGGAGCATTCTATATTGCTATTCCCGTTGTGCAATATGGAGGGTAAGGCTAATAGGGTAACGACCACAGAGAGAGGTGAGGTGGAGAGGGTTATTAGAGTAAAGGGTTATTGTGAGGAAATAAAGCAATGAGGAACAAATATGAAGGGCCTACTATGTGCAGGGCACATGAAAACAGTCCCTGAAAGTGCACTGGCCCTGGAATCAGTGGATCTGGGTTGCAATCCAGCCTTTGACCATTGCTGCTGGTGTGACCTTGGGCAAGTTATTTTTGACCTCAGTTTCCTCTGGTCTCTGAGGACCCTTCCCTCCCCTAGATCTTTGTTGTTCAGTAGTTCAGTAGTCGTGTGTGACTCTCCATGACCCTATTGAGGTTTTCTTGGCAGAGACACTGGAGTGGTCACACTGTTAGCAGGTGTCTGAGATGGGATTTGAACTCAGGTCTTCCTGACTCCAGGCCCAGCCCTCCATTGACTGCGCCAGTCCGTCCCTTAGACTAGGATCTTACAGTTTTCTCAGGGCAAACTGGTAGTAAATAAGGGAGACCGAATTTAACCTGAGGTTAATGCTAGCAACCTCTCCAACACACCCGTCAGCCTCCCCTAGCTGGCCTCTAAACACCCAGGCTCAAAAGTCAGAATTCACAGGGTTCCTCTGGAAAGCAAATAAACCAAGGTTTTTTCCCCCTTCTCCCCCTCCCTTCTTCCCCTCACTGTCTATTTGGGGAGCAGGGTCTTTAGCAAGCCTCCCTCCCAGCTCCGTTCCCATCCCAGGGAGCTGGGAGGGGACCTGGCCACCGGTTCCCCCAAGAGGCTCCTCATGTTTGCAGGCAGAGGGAGCAAGGCGGATCCCTGGATCTGGAACCACCTGCCCCATGGTCACCTCCCAGGGGCTCCTGGGGGGTGTGGGGGCAGACACCAGGCAGGAAGGTGGGGCCTAGGACTGGGCCAGCCCTGGGAACTCCTGCAGGAACAAGGAAAGAGATGGCTGGAGTGGAAGCGATTAGAATGAGAACAAACTGGCGGGTGAATAGAACCTTTTATTTCCGAAGGGAGCCTTTGTTCCCCCAACACATGTGACACACAAAAGCCTATACTTGAATTCAGGAGTCCTAATTGGGTTCTCAGGTGGGGGAGGAGAGGGTGTCGGGATTTAGGGATTCCTTAAAGAGACAATTCACCCTGGATACGGGGCTCCGTCTCTTTCCATTGTCTTCTCTAAAGTGGGGGGGGGGGGAGAGATAAAAAGCAGTGGTGGCAGGGCAGCTGGGAATGAAGACTGAAAGGAGATCAGAGGGTGCCCAGGTCCAGACAAGCAGTGGGGGGAGAATGAAGAAAAAAAGATCAATTTCCCCTGAGAGGTGGATGGGCAGCAGATGGGGGGACAGGGCTGGGAAGGGGGCTCCTCAGGGCCTCCTCTCGAATCTAGAGGTCCTGTTATCTGAGGACCAGGGAGGACCACCTTGGCCTCCCTACCTATTAGTTGTGTCACTGGACAACTCACCTCACGCTTCAGCTCCTTAGTCTAATAAAATGAGGAGGGAGGTGGATGCAAGGGTGCCCCCCATGACCTGTGAGTCACTCCCTCCAGGTCTCAGGTTTCCCTGATGAAAGAAGGGATTGGACTAGAAGGTGATGCCTCATCCCTCTATAATGTAAGAGCTGGGATCCTATTAGTTCATTCCCTCCACCCCCCCCCCCAGCCCCAGTCATCAGGATCCTTCTAAGTAAAGATGGGAGGGTTGAGTTAGATGATCTCCAAGGTCTCTTTTGAGCTATTTGGTCTCCAGACTTTACCCAACATCCCCAGTCTTCCTCTCACCACTTTGGCCCTTTTGCTCATTGGCAGTCAGGGTATTCCTTAACAGGGTACCTGCTGTGGGCTTAGGGAGAAGGGGCAGAGCGGAAGGCAGAACCCAAGCACTGAAGGTCCCCTGACAATCAGGCTAAAGGAGCGTTCAATAGATGAAAATGGAGGAGACTTCCTCAGCAAGAGGAAGTGCTGGTTCAAGAAGGGCCTGGGTCACCCAAGGTGACTGAATCAGCTTACTGGAAGCTATGAGTGCCACCCCCACCCCACCAAGACTGGCTCAGGTAAACCCTGTGGCCCTGGAGTTCCCAAACCCAGAATCAATCTCAGTCTTTCTCTGTCTCTCTGTCTCTCTGTCTCTTTCTCTCTCTCTGTCTCTCTGCCTCTCTCTGCCTCTCTGTCTCTGTCTTTATGTCTCTCTCTCTCAATCTCTCTCTCTCTGTCTCTCTCATATCTTCCTCCTCCTCCTCTTCTCTCCTCCTCCTCCTCTTCTTCTTCTTCTTCTTCTTCTTCTTCTTCTTCTTCTTCTTCTTCTTCTTCTTCTTCTTCTTCTTCTCTCTCTCTCTCTCTCTCTCTCTCTCTCTCTCTCTCTCTCTCTCTCCATCCCTTAAGAATCCCCCAAACTCCAGCCCTGGGTCGCCACCATTCAGGACACAAATACACACATACACACGGATCCACAACCCTCCGTTTGCCAGTTTTCCATCTACTTCTCAGTTCCTGGCTGGGACCCGGCTGTGGGAAAGGGCAGTATCTCTTTAAGAAGGTCATTTCCCCACCTCCCTTCCCGGGCTGTAATTAGGCTGCAAAGAGCCGAGGCTGAAAATGGGATTGTCCGAGCTCCAGCTTTAGCCCTGGGATGAAGCCGGATCTGGGGGGATTGTTATGCTAATCACCTGAGCTCAGCACTCCATTGCCCTTCGCCCCGGCAGGTAGCTGGCCCTGGCTACCCGGCCGGCCACTCCCAAGCCTCCTTCCTCTGCTTCTCCTCCACCATTTGCTGCTTCCTGTTTCCTGACTGGCTCCCAGCCTTCTCCATCTTCCCAAAGGGTGCCTGGCCTTAGGGAACCTGCCCTTCCCACCAGCAGGAAACCTGCTTCTCCTGTATAAGATCTCAGAGCTGGAAGGGACCTTACACAGATAGTCCAAAGGAGGGCAGTGACTTAACCAAGGTCCCACAGCTAGTGTGAGTCACAGAATAATATGAGAACTAGATGGAAGCTCTTGTACAATCAGGGACCATTTCATTTTTGTCTTTGGAATCCCTGGACATCCAAGCACAGGATCTGACACACAGTAGGGGCTTAATAAATGCTTATTGATTAGTTGAGAATAACTAGCGTTTCTATTCAAGGTTTTCAGAGCATGGTTGTTATAAGGCACCAATGAGAAAACATATGTAAAAGTTCTTTGCAACCTTTAAAGTGTTTCTAAATGTCAGTTATTATTAGGATCCAGACTGAACTTAGGATTTCATTGGTTTGATCTGGAGGAGGAAAGAGGGAGAAGGGTCTGGCAAAGCATCCTGGGGCCCAGGGATAGAGAGAGGCTAAGGGGTAGGATGGAAGGCAGAAACAATAGCCATATCTTAGATTTAGAGCAAGAACTCTCAGGTAGGGAAATTCTCTTTTCTGGTGCTGGTAGGTATTGCCAAAAACAGAGATGTCAAACACTGGCCTATGGTGGTGTGAGTGGGAAGAGGCTAGGACTGACCACAACATTCCCAAGTGCCTGCCTGAACAATTAATTACAATCTAAATGTAATTGGAAAATATTTAACAAAATAAATAAAAATGCAACTGAACCTAGATAATGTTAATATGTGGTTTTCTCGATCTGTTTCTACTTGAGTTTGATGACATTGGCCTAAAGCAGTAAGAGATTGTGACATGCCCAGGTCACACAATCAGGACTAGAATCTAGGTCTTCCTGATTCCCAAGACAGATTTCCATTCTAGTTCTGAAAGAATTCAGAGATGAATCAGTAACTAGAGAAAGAAAAGACTTGAACCTGGTGTTTTACAGCTTCAAAACTGGCTATCTGTTTGACATTCTTCTGCCTATTAGAAATAATTATTAATAAAGAGTGATCAGTACAGATTATTATTGTTTACAAACAGCGGAAAGCCTTATTGAATTGACAGTCAAAGGACTTGGGCATATGTCCTGGGTCTCCAACTACCTGTGTGACCTCAGACAAGTCACTTCATGTCTCTGGGCCTCAATTTCTTCATCTATAAAATGAGAGGGTTGGAGTCATTTATGATACAAAGATCCCACCCCTCCCACTAAGTCCCTCTTTGGGGAAGAGCAGAGGTTGGGTAGGGAATGGGAACAGGTAGCCCCGACCACATATTTTGAGTAAATCTCTTCAATCTCCCTGGGTCTCAGTTTCCTCTTCTGTAAAATGAGGGGGCCTTGAAAATCTCTTCTAGTTCTGAATCGAAGATCTGACTCTTGTTTCTGCCCTCCCCCCACCCCTTAGCCCCTTTCTATCCCTGGGCCCTGGGATGCTTTGGCCGACCCTTCCCCCCCTCCTCCAGATCAGACAATTGAGTGGGGACGTGCCTCTCACCCTCCCTTGCCTGGTTCCAGCCAAGTCGGGAGTCAGGAGACAGTTGGAACTGAGCAAGTTCCACCCGCCCCCCATGCCCTCAGCCATGCCCTCACCACACTGCTCTGCCTGGCCTGCCTGGCAGGCCAAGAGGCCTTCCCCATGGGCTGCCTGCCCTCTGTTTTCTCACACCCGGGGCAGGAGCCCCCCAAAGCTGGCTGAGAGGGGGGATGGGGAGGTGGGGGAGGGGGCTCCGTGGGTTCTGCAGCTCTGAGGGCCCTGGTCTCGCTGAGGCCTGGCTTAGGGAAGTCATTCAAGCCAAGTGCCGCTTGGCAACAGGGCCCACACAAAGGGAGTGCAGGAGGGGGAATCTTTCCACATGCCTGATCAATGGGAACAAGGGAGACGTCGGGCAAACAGGGCTGAGAAAGAGACTGGAGAAGAGGATTGCTTTTCTCTCCTTAGTTCCTTTCATTTATCACGGCCCTTTTGTGCGGGTCGTGACAACAGGGGCCCCGGGGAGGCGACTTTCGGGAGTTTGCTGCTTCTCGTTAGGGATGGAGAAGGCTATCCAGGGAGGATCCTGGCTCTCCCCCTGCATCCCCCTCTACATAACAGCCCCTTCTGAGCTCTCCCTGGGGAGATGGATGGGGCCAAGGGACGGGCCCCACGGGACTTCCAAGGAGGGGGTGCCCCTCCCTGCAGACAGAACAGTGGACCTCTGGATCCCAAGGGAAGAGCCTCCTCCCTCTCCCCCCACCCTGCTCCTTGGCCACCCTCCAGAGAGGGGGCTGGGCATGGGACCCTGCGGTGCCAGCCAGAACCTGCCGCCACAACCGCCCTAAAAGCCCAGGAGATGAATCATGAGGGGAAATCTATTCTTTTGTCGACCCAGGGCGGGCTTAGACAAGAAAGAAACCTCCATGAGAACAGCTTTGGGGATGCCAATAATGATGATGATAACAACAGCATTTCCATTTTCCAAGGATTGTTCTTCTTCCCATTTTCCAGATGGGAAATCGGAGGCCAGGAACAACTTGCCAAAAGTCCCAGCGACTTGAGTGTTCGGTCTGGGATAAACACCCAAGGTCTTTGCCCTGACTCCAAGCCCCAAGGTGCTTTCCACATTGATGGAATAAAAATATGGCTCCAGAAACAGGCTGGGACTTCCCCAGGGGACAGTCAGGCCTCGAAGTCTGGGGAGCAAGGGGGGAAGAGAGAGGGGTTGGTGTAATCTCCTACGAGATCATGGGGAAAACTTTAGATTTGGAGTCAAGGAACCAGGCCGGAAACTTGAGGCTTTGTGAATTTGACCAGATCACTTCAGTCTGTCTCCTCATCTGCAAAAAAGAAAAATAATATAAAACGAGGGGATTGGACTAGATTAATCACTAAAGTTTCCCCCAGTTCGAAAGGTCTAGGGAAGCTTTGCCCTGTGGCTGGGCCTTCAAAGCCTTTCACAGAACTTCGAAGTTGGAGGGGACCTCTGTGACTGCCGAGTCATTATTGAGCCTCTGCTGGAAGGCAAAACAAGGGGGAACCCAGGACCCTCTAAGGTAGTCCATTCCACTTTCAGACAGTTCTAATCGGGTGTCCTCAGACGCTTACCAGCTGTGTGACCTTGGGCAAGTCACTCTACCCTGTTCCCCTCAGTCTCCTCATCTATAAAGTGGGTTGGAAGAGGAAATGGCAAATCACTCCAGTATCTTTGCCAAGAAAACCCCAAATGGGGCCCCAGGGAGTCAGACACAACTGAATGACAACAATAAATCGTGAGGAAGTATTTTCTGATATGATTTTCTGATATCCCATATGGGATGGGGAGGGTGGATAGTCATAGAGGGAAAATGGTCTGGGTTTGGATTCAGAGAATCTGGGTTCAAATCTTAGTTGATGGGGGGGGGCAGCTAGGTGGCACAATGGATAAAGCACTGGCCCTAGATTCAGGAGGACCTGAGTTCAAATCCAGCCTCAGACATTTGACACTTACTAGCTGTGTGACCCTGACCCTGGCAAGTCACTTAACCCTCATTACCCTGAGGAGAAGAAGAAGAAGAAGAAGAAGAAGAAGAAGAAGAAGAAGAAGAAGAAGAAGAAGAAGAAGAAGAAGAAGAAGAAGAAGAAGAAGAAGAAGAAGAAGAAGAAGAAGAAGAAGAAGAAGAAGAAGATCTTACTACCTATGTGACCTTGGACAAGTCACTTCCCACTGGGTCTCTCTGGGACCCAGTTCCCTCATCTGTAAAAGGAGGGGGTTTGGACCAGACCTCCAAGGGACCTGTGGTTACATTTCAAGCGGCCGTGAGTTTACACAGGAAAAAAAAAATCACATCTTTGTTTTCACTAACCTATAACTACACATTTTGCATTTCCTTCCATTACGGATGCAGGCAGCAAACAGGATTGGCAGCACAGGGGTGAGTGTCAGCTTCACCAGACTGCCCAAGGGCTCCGTGCCCTCAAAGAGGTTCAGGCCTCCCCAGTCTCTAAAGTCTCTTCATGAGCTCATGATCCTAAATCTGCCCTTTTGTAACTGCCCCTGAAAGCTCGGATTTCAGCTCGGGGAAAACAAGGCTTGATCCCTTATTCTGCTGCCAGCCCTTCCAATGCCAGAATTAAACAATAACTAAGAGCTGGCATCATAAGGTTTGCAGGCTACGTTACAGGTCATTCACCAAATCCTCACCACAACCCTGTGAGGCAGGCGCTATTATCACCTCCATTTTACAGATTGGGACACTGAGGCTGGGTGGCTAGGAAGCCACCCTGCCTCCCCACTGAATCTTCTTTTCCCCAGGCTTTCTCCTTCTGCTTATCCTTATATGACACAGAGCAAGGTCCTTCCCTATCCTGGCTTCCCTCCTCTGGACACCATCCAGCTTATCACTGTCTTTCCTTAAATGTGGCGCCCAGAAGGGAACGCGATACCCCAGGTCTGGCTGCTTTAGGGAGCCTCCTCCCTGCCTCTAGACACTGTCCCCAGCCTACAGAGAGGCCTCTGCTTGGTGATGGCCTGAAAATCCAGGCCTCCCGGGAGGCCTGGAATAGTGGCCACAGCTGAAGCCAGGAGCCCCTTCTCTCTGTGGACCCCAACTGGGCCTGGAGGCTTATGGGAAATGTTCCATTCTCCCTAGGGGCCAAGTTTGGTACACAAAGGGGAAAAATCTTTGGGGAAGGGGCTTTGTGGCTCAGCTGTGGAACCTTCAAGCCAGGCCCAGAGAGGCCTTGTCCAGGGCGGCCAGTCTGAAGCCATGGAAGGTATTCCAATGAGATAATCTTTGTAAAAACACTTAACATGTGTTTATTTCCTTCCTCCCTTTCCGTATTCAAGACCAACTAATCAATCAATTACCAAGCGTTTATTTCTTTGTTCCAGATAGAAAGACAAACGTGAAACAGTGTCCTTAACATTTTCGCCTGAAAGTTCCATCATGGGGGAAAGCGTCTTTGCCTCAGTTTCCTCATCTGTAAAATGAGTGGAGTAGGGCCAGTTAGTCTCGGAGGTTCCCTTCCAGCTCTGTGTGGCAGAATTATCATTACTGGAGAGTGGGAGGCACTGTACTACAATTGAATGAAGGCTGAAGTCCAAAGACCTGGATTCAAATCCTGACTCTACTTAGGTGGTCAGCAAGGTTTGCTCAGTAACACTGAGCCTGAAGTTAGGAACACAAATTCAAATCCAGCCTCAGACATTTATTTACCAGCAATGTGACCCTGGGCGAGTCACTTAACCTTCTCCATTTCCTTTTTGGTAAAATGAGAATAATAACACCTACCTCACAGCATTGTTGTGAAGATTAAATGAGAGAATATGTAAAGTGCTTTGCATACATATAAAAGTATCTATATATTATGTGTAAATGCATATATATGTCCATATAAATGATTAAATGAGATAATATGGAAAGTGTTTTGCATATATAAAAATATTTATGTATTATATATAAATACATACATATACCTATATAAATGATTCAGTGAGATAATATGGAAAGTGCTTTGCATATATACACATATAAATATGTATATGAATGAATACATTTGTCTACAGAAATAAAAAATACTATATAAATGCAAGCTACTCATTGGGGTCTGGTGATTTGAACTCATTAAGGGGCAACTAGGTGGTTCCAGCATTGCCCTGAGTTTATCTTCATTTATTGTGAGTGTCCGCTCCTCCTGACCAATTCTGTTCTATCCCACTTCTTCTCTCTCTCTTTTTGGTTTTGCAGGGCAATGTGGGTTAAGTGACTTGCCCAGGGTCACACAGCTGGTAAATGTCAGGTGTCTGAGGCAAGATTTGAACTCAGGTGCTCCTGAATCCAGGGTTGGTGCTCTATCCACTGAGCCATCTAACTGCCCCCATCTCACTTCTTCTGAAGATCATTTTCCTTGGCAGAGAAAACAGAAGCCAAGTGAGAGTGGACTGGTTCTAAAGCCTTGTCTCCATTTGCCATCAACAATCACTGCTCCGTCCCCCTGACCAAACAGTACCGATGTTCTTGAATCTTTCCCACTTAAACACAACATGGTTCTTGGTGACCTTTCAGCACCTGGCTCAGCACCTTCTGGTCTTTAGCTCCCTCAACAATATTCTTAGAAGACCCAGTCACATTTTTGGACTCATCTTCTTGTTTCCATTGAAAAAAATCTAACTTAGTGGATGAGCTCTGTGTGCGTCCACATAAATCTCTCTAGGCAACTCCCCTTTTTACTCCTCATCAGAATAGTATTTGTTTTCACGTATAACCTATATCAAATTGCTTGCCTTCTTGATAAGGGGGGAGGGAGAGAATTTAGAACTCAAAAATGTAAAAAACCAAATGTTGAAAATTGTTTTTACATGTGATTGGGGGAAAATAAAATATTAAATTAAAAAAGAATAATATGTGTTTGTATTATAGATAGATAGTTGGATAAATAGGTGGGTGGAGAGATGATAAGCAGATAGATAGAGGATGGTATCATGGATAGAGCCCTGGGCCTGGAGTCTTCAAGAAGATTCAATTTCCTGAGTTTAAATATGACCCTGGGCAAGTCCCTTAAACCTGTTTGCCTCAGTTTCCTCATCTGTAATATGGACTGGAGAAGAAAATGGGCAATCCCCAGTATCTTTGCCTAAGAAAACTTGAAATGGGGTCAGGAAAATCATACTACAACTAAAAATAAGCAAACAAGATAAATAGATGGATAGGTCAATAGATTAGATAGATAGATAGACTAGAGCAGGTAATATAGAATGGATAGGGAAATAGATAATTTATTAAACACTTACTTTTGTCCAGCTCTGTGCGGAAGAGACTGGTGCAAGCAAAGAAGGACATTACCTACCCTCAAGGAGCTTACTTTTTGTTTGTTTTGGTTTTTTGGCAGGGCAGCAAGGGTGTAAGTGATCTTGCCCAGGTCACACAGGTAGTAAGTGTCTAAGGGTCTGAGGATGGATTTGGAAACTCAGGTCCTCCGGACTCCAGGGCCGGTGCTTTTATTCACTGCGCCAACCTAACTTCCCCGGAGGAGCTTACATGCTAATCAGGGGACACAAGACATAAAGGGAGCTAGAAAGTATGGCAGGGATGAGGGTTTTGTGTGAACTTTATTTCTGAGAGCTCCCCATCTCTCTATTTCCACTATCTCATTCTCTTCTTAGGAATCCTTTTTTTTTTTTCTGAAGTCTTGATAAGTCTTTGTCCTAAAATTCTGCAAGTCCCAATATAAGGAAGTGACTTTCTGACGCACAAAAACAAATCAAGAAGAGCCATGCCCATCACTCCTCCACCTTGACTTCGAGTCTTTATGCCTCATGACCTCCGTTATCCTGGCCTTTTCAGTTGGTCAAAGGGCAAGGGACTCTGTAGGAAGCAGAAGACATGGTTCTGGTCTAAGCTCTGTGGTGAAATTGCTGTGTGACCTTGAGTAAGGCACTACCCCTCTCTGAGGTTCTGTTTCTTCTTCCGTAAAATTCGAAGGGTTAGAAAAAATGATCTGTTAAGAAATTTTCCAGGGCAGCTAGGTGGTGCAGTGATAGAGCACCCAGCCCTGGAGCCAGGAAGACCTAAGTTCAAATCCGCCTCAGATACTTGACACTTACTAGCTATGTGACCCTGGTCAAGTCATTTAACCCCAATTGCCTCACACATACCCCCCCAAAAAAAAGAAAAAAGAAAAGAAACTTTCCAGCACTGATATTCTGCGCCATTTATGTTGTCTCAGCCCTGGACTCTAAAGATATTTGATCATTTTCCTCCCCACTAAATCACCAGAAAGCTTTGTGGCTAAACATGCCTTATGCAGAGTAGACATTCAATAGGAATTTGATTGAATCAAGGTCCTTCTACTTCCCCATCCTATCAGTTAGATATGATACTCCCTTATCTTCATTCAGATCAATTAAATTCCATTCAGGAAGCAATTAAGTGTCTAGGCTGTGCTAGGCCCTCAGGATAGGACAGGTATGGGGATTGTGGGCTTTGGATTTCATTGTCAAAGGAAGTGCCTGCTGTGAATACTCCCTCTCTCTTTTTTTTTTTGTTTGTTTGTTTTTCTGTTTTGTTTTGTTTTGTTTTTGAGGGGCAATGGGGTTAAGTGACTTGCCCAGGGTCACACAGCTAGTAAGTGTCAAGTGTCTGAGGTCAGATTTGAACTCAGGTCCTCCTGAATCCAGGGCTGGTGCTTTATCCAATGCGCCACCTAGCTGCCCCCAATACTCCTCTCTTAATGCAGGTCTGCACCCTTTATATTAGAAAGGTGCCCAGAGAGGACAGTTCTTAAACTTTTGCTCTCAAGTGTCTCTTCCCGTCTTAAAATGATTGAGGGGGGCAGCTAGGTGGTTGCAGTGGATAGAGCACTGGCCCTGGATTCAGGAGGACCTGAGTCAAATTTAACCCCAGACACTTGACACTTACTAGCTGTGTGACCCTGGGCAAGTCACTTAACGCTCATGCCCTGAAAAAAAATACAAAAAGATCGAGGACCCCAAAGACCTTTGTTTGTGTGAGTTAATCTATCTGGTGCCAAAGGTTTGTCATGCCAGGGTGGGAGTAGGGATAAACTCCACTCTCTATAAAAATGCTCCATTGGCGTGCATCTCAAATAGCCTCTGACAACCGAAGCCCAACTCCTGGCCTTCTCGTGTGGAACTGGTTTCCACTACAGGAGAAGGGTCGAAGGCGAGTAACTGGCGCCTTAAAAACCAGTCGCTTCGGGCAGGTGGGGCTCATTAGCCTTGGCAGGGCAAGCTGTCTAGGGGAAGGGAACCCTGATTTCGGCTATACCCATATATGGGAAAGGCTTCGGGGAGTTAACCCCGAGAAAAATCAGGAGTCGGAGTCCCTTAGGCAGTTGGATGTTGGACAGCACATCCCTCTGGCAACTCCTGCGGCAGCTCTGGTGCCAAACTGTATTGGCTCTGCCTCTCCTTTGGATCCACCAGTGTCACGGAGAGGGAAAACCTGCTGCATGGGCAACAGCTTGTTTTCCATATTGATCTGCCCAGGCCAGCGCCCTGGAGAGGATACTCCAACTACTCCTTATGGGGTAGATACAACACGGGATGCAGCAGTTACCGTTTATAAGTCACTCATGAGCTGAGGCTCCCACATCGGACTGCACAGCCACACGTTGGCCTGTGTCTCTCAAGGCGCTGATCCATGGTCGTCCTGCGACTGGTGGAGGGCCTAGTACTACTATATCTATCTATACTGACCGCATTCAAAATTAAAACTGATATAATTTAAAAATAGTTATTTGGTAATTCATTAAAAAATAACAGTAACCCTGTTACACACTCACATACATAACATTTTTATGAAAAGATAAAATA
Organism: Dromiciops gliroides; assembly: GCF_019393635.1. NCBI lineage: Eukaryota > Metazoa > Chordata > Mammalia > Microbiotheria > Microbiotheriidae > Dromiciops > Dromiciops gliroides. The sequence goes on along the minus strand of NC_057861.1, from coordinate 18,541,296 downwards.
TTTTTTCCCAAGCAAAAAAAAATTAGTCAGAAAAGTGAAATTGTTTGGGTATTTTTGCAAATTAGAGTCTGAATTAAGAGGAGATAGCTGGATTCTCCTATCTGCCTCTGCATACAATCCATTGAAATAATGTCCTTTTACTTGAAATATCTGAAGAAAATCTACTGTGGTTAGAAAAGGAGTATTTTAATAGGCAAATAACATCCTGGTATTATATGAAAATTGTTTTGACCTTGAAGACCTCCTCAGACTAACCCTTTGAAAATTGAACACAATGACTACACACGTATAAACTGTATCAAATGCTTGCCTTCTCAATGAGGGGGATGGGAAAGGAGGGAGAGAATTTGGAACTCGATTTAAAAAATGAATGTTGAAATTATTTTTACATTTAATTGGTTGGGGAATAAATACTAAATTAAATTATAAAGAAAAAGAAAAAGAAAATTGAACATAAAAACACTGAGCTCCCTAACCAGGGTCACACAGCCAACATTTATTAGAAGCAGGACTTTGGACCCAGGTCTTCCTGATTCTGACAATGGAGATGCTGAGCAGGGGAGTTACAAGGTCGGAACTTTGCTTTAAAAATCTCAGGTATCTATGGGGACGATGAGAGGAGAGGACTGAAATCAGAAAAACTGATTTGGGGGCAACTCCATAGTTAAGATGGAAGGTGACAAAGGACTGGAATGATGGCACAGTGAGTGGAGAGAAGGGAATAAAATCATGCTGTGCAGACAGGATTGAAAAGATTTGGACAACTATGAAGAAATCAAAGTATCTATTGCCATATGAAAAAAATGCTATAAATCACTATCGATTAGAGAAATGCAAATAAAATAACTCTGAGGTACCACCTCACACCTATCAGATGGCTAATATGACAACAAAAGGAAATTAATAAATGTTGGAGAAGCTGTGGAAAAATTGGAACACTAATTCCTTGTTGGTGGAGCTGTGAACTAACCCAACATTCTGGAGAGCAATTTGGAACTATGCCCAAAAGGGCTATGTGACTGTCATACCCTTTGATGCAGTGGTACCACTGCGAGGCCTGTACCCCAAGGACATCATGGAAGAGGGGAAAAATCCACATGTAGAAAAATATTTATAGCAGCTCTCTTTGGGTGGCGCAAAGGATTGGAAATTGAGGAATGCCCATCAATTGGGGAATGGCTAAACAAGTGTGGTATATGAATGTAATGGAATACTATTGTGCTGTAAGAAACGATGAGCAGGAGGAGTTCAGAGAGACCTGGAAGGACTTACATGAATTGATGCTGACTGAGAGGAGCAGAACTAGAGAACATTGTACACAAGTAACAGCAACAGTTGTGTGATTGACAATGTGGATAGACTTGGCTCTTCTCAGCAGTGCAACAATCCAAAACAGTTTCAAAGAACTCATGATAAAAATGTTCTCAACATCCAGAGAAAAAGAACTGTGAATTATGAATGTAGATTGAACCATACTGGTTTCTACTTTGGGCTGGTTTTTTCCCTTCTTTTGAGGTTTTTTCTCTTGTGCTCTGATTCTTCTTTCACCATGTAAACCAATGCAGAAATATGTTTAATGTGATTGCACATATATAACCTATATCAGATTGGCTTTCCATCTTGGGGAGGAGGAAGGAAAGGGAGGGTGAGAGAAAACGTTGGAACTAAAAAATCCTATGAAAACAAATGAGTGAAAACTAACCTCACAGATAACTGGGGAATAATAAAATACTTTTATTTTAAAAATAAAGAAAAGATTTGACAACTGGAGAGTAAGGTGAAGGACAATGTAGAAGAAAGAAAGAAAAGAAGAAAGGAAAGATGAAAGGAAGGAAGGAAAGAGGGAAAAAGGAAAGCAGGGAGGGAGGAAAGAAGGAAGGAAGGAAGGAAGAAGGAAGGAAGGAAGGAAGGAAGGAAGGAAGGAAGGAAGAAGGAAGGAAGGAAGGAAGGAAGAAGGAAGGAAGGAAGGAAGGAAGGAAAATATGCTTCAATTCGTTACTCTGAGTCCATCAGTTCGAATAGCATGCTTCATCTTGAGTCCTTTGGAATTATGGGTTGGTCATTGTGTTGATCCTCGTTCTTAAGTCTTTTAGAGTTGATTATTTTTACAATACTGCTGTTAATGTGTACATTGTTCTTGGGGTTCTGATCACTTTACTTGCATCAATTCAATACATATGTCTTCCTTGATTTTCTGAAACCATCCTCCTCATCATTTCTCTTAGCACAATAGTATTCTATCACATTCATATACCATAACTTGTTCAACCATTCTCCAGTTAGATGGGCATCCTTTTGGTTTCCAAGTCTTTGCTGCCACAAAAAGATCTGATGTGAATATTTTCATATCATAGAGATCCTTTTTTCTCTTTGATCTCTTTGGAGTATACAGAGTTTAGTAGCTTTGGGCCATAGTTCCAAACTGTTTCCAGAATGCTATACTAGTTCATAGTTCCACCAACAAGGCATTAAGCATACCTGTTTTCACATAGTCCTTACAGCATTTGTCGTGTTTCTTTTTTGTCAACTTTGCCAGTCTGATGGATGTGAAGTGATACCTCAGAATTGATTTAATTTGGAATTCCCTAATTATTAATGATTTAGAACATTTTTTCATATGGCTATTAATTGCTTGGATTTTCTTCTCTGGAAATTGCTTATTTATATCCTTTTTACCATTTTCCAAATGACACATGGTTCTTAGTCTTATAATTTGAATAATTTCCCTGCATATCTTGGAAATGAGATCTTTATCAGAGAAACTTACTGCAAAGATTTTCTCCAATTTCCTGGTTTGTTTTTTTTTTTCTAATTTTACCTGCATTACTTCTCCATTTTATGTAATCAAAATTGTCCATTTTACCACCTGTGAACTTCTCTATCTCTTGTTTGGTCAAGAACCCTTCACTTATCCATAGATTGACAGGTTATTTCTTCCATTCTTGATGACATTCTACTATGCTTACAAGGCTTAAGCACTTTCTTCTCAATAGCTTTCATAGGCTTTCTAATCCAATTCCATTATTTTACAGATGAGGAAACCAAGAACCATGGAAATGAAATGACAAGTGCCCAAAGACAAACAGATTTGACTCCAAGTTCGGTATTCTTTCTATGAAAGATAGATAGATGGACAGACAAAAAGATGGATAGGTGGATGGGATTGATGATGGATAGATAGATAACTAAATAGATAGATATATAGATAATTAGATAAATGGATGGATGGATGGATGGATGGATGGATAACTAGATAGATAGATAGATAGATAGATAGATAGATAGATAGATAGATAGATAGATAGATAGATAGATAGATAGAAAGATAGATAGATAGATAGAAAGATAGATGGAAGGAAGGATGGATGGATGGATGGATAGATAACTAAATAGATATATAGATAATTAGGTAGGTAGATAGATGATGGATGGATGGATGGATGGATGGATGGATGATGGATGGATGGATGGATGAATGAATGGATAGATAACTAGATAGATAACTAAATGGATATGTAAATAATTAGATAGATGGATGAATGGATGGAAGGAAGGAAGGATGGATGGATGGATGGATAGATAGATAGATGGAAGGAAGGAAGGATGGTGAATGGATAGACAGATAACTAAATAGATAGATATATAGATAATTATGTAGGTAGATAGATGATGGATGGAAGGAAGAATGAATGGATAGATAACTAGATAGATAATTAAATGGATATGTAAATAATTAGATAGATGGATGGATGGATGGAAGGAAGGAAGGATGGATGGATGGATGGATGGATAGATAGATAGATAGATAGATAGATAGATAGATAGATAGATAGATAGATAGATAGATAGATAGATGGAAGGATGGATGAATGGATAGATAACTAAATAGATAGATATATAGATAATTAGGTAGGTAGATTAGATGATGGATGATGGATGGATGAATGAATGGATAGATAACTAGATAGATAACTAAATGGATATGTAAATAATTAGATAGATGGATGGATGGATGGAAGGAAGGAAGGATAGATGGATAGATGGATAGATAGATAGATAGATAGATAGATAGATAGATAGATAGATAGATAGATAGATAGATAGATAGATAGATAGATAAGTAGGTGAGTAGGTAGGTAGAGTAAGATATATCTGAAATGACCCAACAACAACAATGAAAAGAACATCTCATGAGGGTGTTTAAATGAGGTCAGTGTGGCACAGTGCTATGGCTCTGGTGTCAGAGAACCTGAGTTCAAATTCACAGCTTAGCCACTTATTATCTGTGTGACCTTAGACAAATCAGTTTATCTTCCTGGACCTTGGTTTGCTCATCTTCAAAATGAGGGGGTTGGATTAGATGGTCCCTGGTGGCCCTCCCAACTCTGGATTCCAGGACCCTGTGAACACTGGATTCGGAGTCTGAGGGCCTGTGTTTGAATCCAGACATCTGCTTCTTGCCTGTGTGACCTTGTACAAGTCACTTATTGTTCTGTCTCTGGGCTTCAGTTTCCTCATCTGCCTAGACAATGCTGAAGGGCCTTTTCAGCTCTAGATCCTGTGACTTTTGTTGTTGTGTCGTCCAGTCCTACTCTTTGCGCTCCCAACTGGGGTTTTCTTAGCAGAGATACTGGAGTGTTTGCCATTTCCTTCTCCAGCTCATTTGACAGATGAGGAAACTGAGTCAAACAGGGTGAAGTGACTTGCCCAGGGTCACACAGCTAGTAAGTTCTGAGGCTGGATTTGAACTTCAGCCTTCCTGACTCCAGGCTTGGTACCTCCTGCCAAGATTCTCTGACTTTCTGTCACATTTTATAGGTGAAGAAAGCAAAGCTGACAGAGGTCAATAAGCTCAGCCCTCTGTCCCAGGACTAGCTCACTCCTCTGTAGGCACCTTTGCCTCCTTTGTATTAGGGCCTCCCTAAGGTCTTTCTGCCACCTTCAAAGATGTCCCTTTCCTCCCTCGGTTGCTCTCTATCACTCCCTAGGATCTGGAGTCACAATTCTACCACTTGTCTCAGGGCTGAGTTTCACATTTAAAGAGGGCTAGACCTGAAACACTCTTCTCTCATCCTTCCCCATAAATAGCCTCTGTGTTCCATGCCCCAGAGCCTCTGGGAGCCCAGGCTGGGTGACCTGTAATTAGAACCTTTCTCTCAGCTGCAGGGCCCTGAGGCCCGAGGAGGCAGCAGGCAGGAAGGAGGCAGAGAACTGGGTTTCCAAGCCCAACCATTTTGTTCCCCATGAATTTTTCAAGAGGTAGGAAACGAAGCTGCTCCACACTCCATCTGCTACCCCACTTCTGAGCGGGCCCCAGACTTAGCTGCCCTTACCTCCTCTATCTTCCTGATTCCCTCATATCCTACCCTGAATGGGACCACCTTCCAACTAGACAATGCAGAGTTTATGTTGGGATGGGGCACAGGTTAAATGCTGAATCTTCAAAGAAGAGAGAAATAGGTCCCGATTTCTTCTCCATGGACCCCCTCAGCAAAGAAGGAAAGAGAATCAGGGAATCTTTACCCCCAACCCTTGAATGAGAGAATTATGAGCTGGAAAAGACTGTTGATTTTTAAAACTATTTTTTCAATGAACAAACATTGATTTTCTCTCCCTCCAACTACCCCACCACCCCCAGAAAAAAAGAGAAATGAAAAACGAAACCTGTATAACAAACATGCACAGCTGAAGAAAAACATTCCCATATTGGGGCCGTGTCCAAAAATATAGGTCTTGTTATACCGTCACCTCTGCCAAGGTTGCTACCTAGTTCTCCCTTCTCTCTGCATCAGTTCAAACAAATCTTTCATCTCTTAGAGATCACCTTATCCAACTCCACTTCGATCCAATTCAATTTCTCAAGAGTAGTGGGGTAGGGGGCGGCTAGGTGGCGCAGTGGATAAAGCACTGGCCCTGGATTCAGGAGGACCTGAGTTCAAATCCGGCCTCAGACACTTGACACTTACTAGCTGTGTGACCCTGGGCAAGTCACTTAACCCCCATTGCCTGAAAAAAAAAAAGAGTAGTGGGGTGCAGGCAGGGAGGGGGGGAGGAAGTGTTGAATTGGGGGAGTTGGAAGATTTGGGTTTAATCTCAGCTCTGCCATTAATGACCTGTATGGAACTTTGGGAAATCTCTGTAACTTCATTTTTTATACACTTCAGTAATAAGGGGTGGGGGGGTAGGGTTTGAGTTGATGACCTCTAAAATCCCTCTCAGTTTTAAATCTGTGCCATGTACCAGGCTGGGTATACAAAAACTAATGAACATAAAATGTTTATCAAGTGATTAGATCATTTGAGGAAGGAAAAAGTCCTAACAACTAAAACCAAATCAGGTAGAGCTTTCTAAAGGAGAGCACTTGAGCTGAGCCTTGAACCAAGGGAGAAGCAGAGCTGAGGAGGGAGAGCATGGTGGGTGGGTGAGTGGGGAACAGCTTATGCAAAAGTGTGGAGGCCGGAGATGGAATACTGAGTTTTAGGAACACTGAGAAGACTGATTTTTCTTGAATGGAGAGTATGAGAGGATGTAATGCAATAAGTATGGAAAGATGGGTTGGGCCCAGATTGTCCAAGGCCTTCAACGACCACCAAACTGAGCTACCAGGAGGGAGAATCTGGGTGCCCTTTGGGCCTAAGATCAAAGGATTCAGAGGTAGAAAGAAACTTAGAGATTATTTAGTCTAAATCTGACATTGTACAGAGGAAAACACTGAGGGGAAGGGATTTGCTGAGGGTCCAACAGCGAACAGGTACAGGGGCTGGATCTGCATTGTAAGGGGCTAAAATTCTAGCTAGTCTGTCTAAAATATCTAATGAGTGGTCTCCAATAAATTACAAGCTTTAGCAAGAGTTAGACTTTTAAGCATTTATTAAGGAGAATAAGAATTTGGTGAAGAGAAAGAGAAAAGCCTAGATTCATCTACCTATTAAAGGGAAAGTGCATTTCTCGCTCCCTTCTTCCCAGCAGACCCCAGACAGCCCCCACCCAATTGGCTGGCCGCTCTGACAGTCACATGACTGCCCTCACTAGGCTTCCAATCATTATAATTTTGCCAGGTCCAGGCAGGCATGGTCGAGTGGTGATGACATGAAGTGCCAGCGCCACAGGGCCGGCTACAACCAGTGGGTGGAGCACCGTGCCATTTCGGAGCCCCAGAGGCCAGTGCATGTGCTGAGGTTTTTTAAAAAAAATTCTAGCCAAAAGATGGGGTCATAAAAACCTCAAATAACAATTATTTCTTTACAGCATGCAGTGCTGAAAACTGGTCCAATGATAATTCCAGGACCCTCCGGAGGCCTCCTCCACAGGGGACTCCTAGCAACTGAACTTCCCTCTCACAGATGATGACTCACATTCATAAAGGCTTTCTGGATTTCTGGGTTACAAGGCCTCTTATACCCAACCTGGTTGGATCCTCACCACAGTCCTTTGAGATCTGCTGGACAGATAGATCCCTTTTGCAGATGTGGATACTGAGGCTGAAAGGTCTTATATTTAATAAATGACAGAGCTGGGATTCCAGATCTGAGTTTCTGCTATATCCAGGGGATCTTTTCCTTACATAAGAATACAAAGCAACTTGGAGATCATGGATCTAGAGATTTTTTTTCCCCTGAACTCACTCCTAGTTTCAGGAAAATAGTGTAGGGTCATAGAAACAATAGGTGAAGCAGTAGTTAGAGCACAGAGCCTGGAGTCAGGAAGACCTGTGTTCAAATCTGGCCTTAGATGCTTACTAGCTGTGTGACCTAGGGTAAATCACTTCACCTTGATTTCTTCAAGTGTGAAATGGGAATAATAATCTTGTTGTTAGGATCAAACAAGGTAATATTTATTAAAAAGTACTTAGCCACTTGAAACTTACTAGCTGTGTGACCCTGGGCAAGTCACTTAACCCCAATTGCCTCACCAAAAAAAAAAAAAAAAAAAAAAGTACTTAGCAAGGGGCAGCTAGGTGGCGCAGTGGATAAAGCACTGGCCCTGGATTCAGGAGGACCTGAGTTCAAATCCAGCCTCAGACACTTGACACTTACTAGCTGTGTGACCTTAGGCAAGTCACTTAACCCTCATTGCCCTGCCCCCCAAAGTACTTAGCACATAGTAGGTGCTATATAAATGCTTATTCCCTTTGGGGTGGAAGGTATAGACTTAACCTTAAAGAATCATGACCTACTTTTCTCAATTATCTTATTGATATTGCAACCATTTTATTGGCTTGGTTTTGCCTAATTGGATCCATCGGTGCTGCCTTGTAATTCTAGTGCTTCCACCTGGTGAATGAATCATGGTGGCTGTAAATGGGACTCTTTCTTTTTTGTCTTTATGTTCCCAGCCTAGGGGGGGTGGGGGGCACAGTGGATAGAGCCCCAGTCCTAGAGTCAGGAAGACTTGAGCTCAAATCAGCCTCAGAGATTTACTAGCTGCATGACCCTGGGCAAGTCACTTAACCCTGATTTGCCTACGGGAAAAGAATTAAAAAAAAGACTCAATCACCCAGTGGACAACGTCCTGAAATCGAATCTGTCTGAACTGAGCTAGACTGAGCTAGTTCTCAAAGCCATCCTGGTTAGATTGCGCAGCGTGATAGAGCGCAGACTCCCCTAGGATAGAATTCAGGTGTCCACGGTGACTTTCATACCATTTACGGTGTGTGTGCCTATGGCTGCCTATGGTTTCTAGCAGAAGTCCATTCCTAGTGTTAAATTCTGTAACTTTTACTTAGCTGCCGATCAGGGTGTTAAATGGTTTGTTTTCTCTTTAATTCTCTCCTCTCTCTCTCTCTCTCTCTCTCTCTCTCTCTCTCTCTCTCTCTCTCTCTCTCTCTCTCACACACACACACACACACACACACACACACACACACACACACACACACACACACACACACACACAGAATTAGATTTAGTTCCCTTAGTTTCCCTTTTTCTCTTTTCTTGCCATTTTGTTCCTTTCTCTCCCTTCCCTCCCCTTCCCCGCCCCCTCCCCCAGCCCTTTCCATCTTCCTGTCAATTATAGCACAGAAGAAACAGCTTTGGTCGGAGAATCAGCACACCCAGGGTGAATCTCCCTCCTCTCCGACATTCACGATCTGTGTGAGCTTGGGCAAAATCCCTTTCCCTCTCTGGGACTTAGTTTCTTCATCTGTAAAATGGTTTGGATAGATGGTAACAATGGCTGATGGTATTTTACGGCTGGCAGAGTACTTTATGGACATAATTTTATTTGATCCTCACAACAACCCTGTGAGCTAGGTGCTGTTGTGTTATTACCCCCACTTCACTGGTGAAGAAACTGAGGCAAACATGGGTTAAGTGATTTGCCCAGGGTCACACAGCTAGGAAGGAAACCTTCTTGGCTTCCAAGTGCAGTGTTCTAATTGCTCTGTCATGATGTCTCTTTTTAGGGTAATTCAAAGGGCCTCCCCAGCTCTAAAATCCCATGATCCCCCCTCATCCCCTCCCCCACCTCCTCTTCCCCTCTTCCTCTTCCTCTTCCTCCTCTTCCACCTCCTCCCCTCCCTCCTCCTCCCCCCTCCCTTCCCCCCTGCTCCCCCCTCTCCCCTCCTCTTTCCGAACCACGGACTCCTCTGGCAGGTGCTGGCTCTTGCCGAGTAGGCACGGGGGCTTCTTCTGTGCCAGACACACTCCCTGCCCAGGCATGTGGGTGTTTAATAAGTACATTTTCTTTATGACAGACAGTCAGGACGCAGCCCTCAGGGATAGGCAGGAGGTCAGGAAGGGGAAGCAGGGGTGAGGGGCAGAGGTTCTAGGACCCTTGTCATGTCCCTGAGGTCCACGGACCAATCCGAGACCATCCGAGAGAAGGGGGCGTTGGCACCATCTCTCCCTACTGTCCCATTCTCCTTCCCTGTTCCCCCATTTCTTCTTGCCTAAAGGATGGGGCTGGACCCAGTGACATCACAGCCTGTTGCCATGGGAACACCTGTTGCTCCCCTCCCCCCACCCCCAACCACCTCCCGCCAGGGAGATGAAGGGAGAGAGGGAATTCGCATTTGAGCTAGCTTGCTGGGAAGCCTCCAGCTTCAGTGGGATTACTTCTGGGCCTCTTTCTCTTGGAGAAAGGAGGGATGGGGAAGAAGAGGGGAAGCAGTGAAGAGAACTTCCTGAGCTTTAGAATCCCCCGGGGAGCCCCTCACAGGGCCCCAGGAGCCTAAAATGGAAATTCCACAGAACTGGGAGTCAGGAAAGGTAGTGTGGTATAATGGGCAGAGCCTCGGCTCAGGCCTCAGAGGAGATGGGCTCTTAACCCTGTTTCTTGAGCTTCTCGACCTCCCCAGGACTTCATTTCTGCGTCTTTAAAATAAGAGGGTTGAAATAGGTGGCCCTTGAAGTCCAGATTGTCAATGATTCCTCTAAAACCTGATGGTCCAGTCTGGGCTTGAAAACTGCCCGAATGGCTGTGTGACTACTGGGCGAGTCATTGACCTTTCCCGGGTCTCAGTTTCCCGCCCTGTAAAACAGGGCAGCTGGACTAGAACTGACCCCACTGGAGTGGAATCTGTGACCTCAGAGTGCAATTCCAGCTCTGATGTTCTATGAGTCAGTGACCGAGGGCACAAGCAGAGGGAGGGGAGAGGGGGGAAAGTGACAAAGCCTTTCCAGGTTTCCTGAAACCGAGCAGACGTATATAAAAATAGAGACATATATTTAATCCTCACCCCTCCCATGAAAAGCCTCACCCTAGAGCCCATGGCCTCCCCAGGAGGACTGTGGCCCTTTTGTGGCTCCCACTCCCCCCAGATGCAGGGGCTGATGGATGGGAGGAGGGTGACATAAATATTGTCTTCTTTGTACATCTTTCCCAAGCACCTGCCTCTCTTCTGGAGGACACAGCATTGGGAGAGCGAAAAGAGACCCTAGTCCCACCCCTTGGTCTTTTTTTCCAGGTAGGTAGTGGACAGTGTTGGTCTTAGAATCAGGAAGACTCACATTCAAATCCTACCTTTCACTGGGCTGGGCTCAGGCCTTACCTTTTCTCAACTTCAATTTCTTTTACTGTAAAATGAGCATAGTAATGGTGCCTACCTCCCTGAGAAGTGAATGTGTGCATAGATAATAGGCATGGTGTGCAGATTAAAATATTTAGTATAAATGCATGTATATGTAATCTAACATGAAATTAAACATTTGATCCCTATTTGTATATGTCTGCTTGGTTTCTGGAATGAAACCCGATGTTGATGTGATATTTTAAAGTGTGCAAAGTATACATATAGATATGTATTATAGATATTTATATATGGGTGTGTATAATTTACATGTGTGTACATAATATACATGTATGTGTGTATTGTGTGTAACATATATTTACATGTACGTGTGTATACCCACATACACACTTTACTTTTTAACAGATAAAGAAACCAAGTCTCAGAAAAGTTTGCTATGTCATAGCATGTCATAAGTAGGAGCGTAGATTTAGAGCCGGAATTTTAGAAGTCATCCAATCCGACTTCATTTTACAGAAGAGGAAACTGAGTCTCTGTTTTCAAGGATACAGTAAGAGTAAGCAGCATCACAGATGTAGAGACAGCGGAGACTTCGGGGGTCACCTACTTCCATTTCCTCCTTTAGCAGATGAGGAAATGAGGAAGAAAAAGGTTCCTATTTGAAAGCATCTAAATCCAACCTCCTTTTATCGATAAGGAAATGGAGGTCTACAAAGGGGAAATGACTTGAATAAGGTCATCCAGGTAAGAAATGGGAAAGCCTAGACTGGAAATCACATGCCACGCCAAAGCCAGTGATCTTTCTGGACCCATGTCCCCTGGCTCGTTAGTTACACCACCATACTTCTTTCCAGGGTTCCCCTTGCTCCTCATTCTAGGCTGGAGTGACGGGGGCGGGGGACTGTGCTCCTATTTTTTTGCCCAATCCCCTGTCCTGAAACAGGGTTGCTCTGACTAAGCAGCCTTTCTCCAGCCTGCTCCCCCTCTTACAGGGAACCTCTCAGCCTGGGCGAGCTGAGCAGGGGGCTCCCAGCCTGCATTCTCTTGGAGTAATTAAAAGTGAAATCCTCCCCTCCGTGACCCCCGTGCTCCTGGCTCATGGTGATTTACACATGAAAGGAACACGCAGGGCAGGGACTTTCTTCCTTTCACATTCACAATGAAGCAGGCCCTATAAATAAAAGCTCTCTGAGAAACAAGAGGTTTCAAAAATGTCTTTGTGTGTGAGAGAGAGGGAAAGAGAGAGGGAGAGAGAGAGAGAGAGAGAGAGAGTGTGTGTGTGTGTGTGTGTGTGTGTGTGTGTGTGTGTGTGTGTGTGTGTGTGTGTGCATGGGAGACTATGAGGCCGGGAGGAAGGGTGTGGAGGGAACAGGAGGGAGTGGGGAGAATGGAAGGGTGGCTACTGTGGGAAATAAGTCGCCATTGAGGATGCTGCCTGGTTCAGTTCTTAGATGAGAACAGGAATCATCATTAGCTCACTTTATATGTTGCCTTAAGGTTATAGAACACCTTCCGCTTACATTAGCTCCATATTTTCACCCAGTCTCACTTTTGTCCTTGTCCCCTCGGCCCCAGAACAGTGCCTGGCTCATAAAAAGTGCTGAATGAATCCTTGGAAAGCAACCGGGTGAATGCACATCTTATTATTTCCATTCTATAAAGGGGGCACCGAAATCCAAAAGAGTTCAGTCCCAGGTGTTCTAGACCTTGAAGAGAATTTAGAAGCTCTTGAATCCAACCCTATTTTACAGATAAGGAAACTGAGGTGCAGAAAGGAAGACTTGCTCAAGGTTTTACAACTAGGACTCCAACTTGACTTGGGTCATCTGACTCCCCTTCACCTCATCCTGTAGATTATAAGGAAGGAGGTTTAATCCATCAGTGAAGAAATATTTATTAAACACCTAGTGTGGGGCGGCTAGGTGGCACAGTGGATAAAACACAGGTCCTGGATTCAGGAGGACCTGAGTTCAAATGTGACCTCAGACACTTGACACTTACTAGCTGTATGACCCTGAGTAAGTTACTTAACCCTTATTGCACCACAAAGCAAACAAACAAAAAAACCAAACTGAACAACACCTAGTGTGTGCCAAGAACAGTGCTAGGCTATGGATATATAAAGACAACTGGGAAATAGTCCCTGCCCTCAAGGAGGTTATAGTCTGTCAGGGAGACAAACAAAACAAATACAGAAATACAGGATAATTGGGGAGGGGAAGCAGTAGAAACAGAAGGGTCATAAGAATAATTTGGGGGGCAGCTACGTGGTACAGTGGATAGAGCACCAGTCCCTGCCTTCAGGAGGACCTGAGTTCAAATCTGACCTCAGACACAAAACACTAACTAGCTGTGTGACCTTGGGTAAGTCACTTAACCCCAATTTCCTTACTCCCCCCAGAAAAAGAGTAAATTGGGGGGGGCAGCTAGGTGGTGCAATGGATAAAGCACCAGTCCTGGATTCAGGAGGACCTGAGTTCAAATTCGGCCTCAGACACTTGACACACTAGCTGTGTGACCCTGGGCAAGTCACTCAACCCTCATTGCCCCCCCCAAAAAAAGAGTAATTTGGGGTTAGTATTTAGCAAGGTATGTATGGCCATCAGTAGATTAGAGGATGGTTGCTCTGTCATTTTCATTCATGTCTGATTCTCTGTGACCCCATTTGGGGTTTCCTTGGAAGAAATACTAGAGTGGTTTGTCATTTCCTTCTGCAGTTCATTTTACAGATGAGGAAACTGAAGCAAACAGAGTGAAGTGACATGCCCGGGGTCACACAACTAACAAGTGTCTGAGGCTGGATTTGAACTCAGGAGGATGAATCTTCCAGACTCCAGGTCCAGCGCTCTATGCACTATGGTGCCACCTAGCTGCCCAGATTTGAGGGTAGAGGACAGTATATTGTTGAGCTGGTTAACTACAGGGGTCAAAGGTTAGATGAGACCTCAAAGGTCACCTAATCTTTCCCTCTTTTCATATTTTAAAATTAAATTTTATTTTATTTTTCTAATAAATGAAAGTCTGCCTTCTCTCCCTCTCTCCTTTACCTGTTCCCCACTGAGAAAGAGAAACAAAACACTTGCTACAAAGATGTATAATCGAGCAAAACAAATACCTGCGTTGGCCATGTCAAAAAAAAAATTCCACAATTGGCCTTGTGAGGCCGCCTCTCTGTGAGGAGGGGGCGTAGTCTGTGTCATCATGAGTCCTCAGGAATTCTGGTTAATCACTGTGTTGATGCTGAGCCTAAATCTTTTTTTTTTTTTTTAAGCAGGGCAATGGGGGTTAAGTGACTTGCCCAGGGTCACACAGCTAGTAAGTGTCAAGTGTCTAAGGCCGGATTTGAACTCAGGTCCTCCTGAATCCAGGGCCGGTGCTTTATCCACTGTGCCACCTAGCCGCCCCGATCCTAAATCTTTTAAAGGTGTTTGTCGTTACAATGTTGTTATTGTATCTAATGTTCCCCTAGTTCTGCTCACTTCACTCAACAACAGTTGAAACAAGTCTTCCCACATTTCTCTAAAACCAATACCCCTCCTTCCTTCCTTCCTTCCTTCCTTCCTTCCTTCCTTCTTTCCTTCTTTCTTTTTCCCTTTATCCCTCTCTGTTCCTCTCTTTCTTTCTTTCTTTCTTTCTTTCTTTCTTTCTTCCTGGAGGCCTGGTTAAAATGTCATTTTATTTTATTTTTGGAACCCATAATTTTTTTCTTACAACACAATGATATTCTATCACATTCATATACCATAACTTGTTCAACCATTCACCAATTAATGGACACTCCCTCAATTTCCAGTTCTTTGCCACTACAAAAAGAGCTACTACAGATATTTTTGTATAGCAGGGTCCCTTTCCTTTTTCTTTGATCTCTTTGGTCACTCCACCCACACCCTCCTTCTGCCAATGAGGAAGATGAGGAAAATGGGTCCAGGGATTTGCCTTAACAACTTGCCTTAACTTGTTAAGATGCTTACACCTCACACATGTAGAAAGCATCAGAGACAGGATTTGAACCCAGGTCCTAATTCCAGAGCCAGCATGCTTTCCACTATATCAGAAGGGCTCAGTATAAAGGAAAGCAAGATGTGGATTTGTGTGTTCAGAAAATGAAGTGAAGAGGAGGGGAAAAAAAGGTATGAGAATTAAAGTACAAGGTGAAGGATGAGGAGTGGGGCTAATGTCAGCAGATGTGTTGGGCTGCTGAGAATTCTGAGTTTGGTTGAAGCCTGACTGTTAAGATGGTGCATGGGAAAGAGAATAATGCTGGGGGGGGGGGTGGTTTGTGTGTGTGTGTGCTCTCAATAAGTGAATGATGAAGACCATCAAAAGAAAGAAAGGATCTCTCCTGAGAAAGCTGGGGCTGGGGCCCCAGAGGGAAGGGAGGGAGTGTGCAAATGACTTAACCAGCCAATCCTTAGGAGGAGGATGCTCTATTAGAGATGCTTTCAAGTCCCACCCACCATTCCCTACCCACTCCCTTGGCACCCCAAGGGAATAAGCCCCCTGTTACCTCTTCAGGGACTTGGGGAGGGAGAAGGGGAAAAGAACAGCCATGTCTAGAGAGTGGGGAACACACGGTCAGGCAGGTAACATACTGGGAGGCCACAATGGGAGCATTGCCCCCACCCCCAGAGTTGGTACATGCCTGTTGGAGAACACGTGCTGGGGAATGGAAAAAAAGAAAAATCAGGCTAGTTCTCAGCAGGGCGGGAGGGCCCTATATGGCTTCCCAGGACTTGAAAGATCTGAACATTTCACATGCTGGGTTCCCCTTCAGTCTCTGTATTAGGATATTTGGAGATTTAGAGGTGGCTAGGTGGTGCAGTGGGGAGACTGATGAATTACTAAGACCTGAGCTCAAATCCTGCCTCAGATACTTTTTTGTTTGTTTGTTTGGGTTTTGGGGGTTTTTGTGGGCAATGGGGGTTAAGTGACTTGCCCAGGGTCACACACCTAGTAAGTGTCAAGTGTCTGAGGCCAAATTTGAACTCAGGTCCTCCTGAATCCAGGGCCGGTGCTTTATCCACTGTGCCACCTAGCTGCCCCTCAGATAGTTAACTAGCTGTGTGACCCTGGGCAAGTCACCTAACTTCTGTCTACCTCGATTTCCTCATCTGCACAACGGGGTTAACAAATAGGACCTGTTTCATGGCATTGCTGTGAGCATAGAATGAGAACATGTAAAAACCTTTAAGGGCTATATAATTACTAGTGTTGTTTTTGTTATTGGTTTCGTGTTATTGTTGTCATTTTTCTTTGGAAGAGAACTTCAGGATGAAGGGGACCTGGCTTTAAATCCTGCCTCTGACTTTTACCAGCTGTGTGACCCCAGGTAAGTCACTTAAATTCTCTGGGGATCAGTTTCCTCCTCTAACAGGAGAGGGTTGGATTGGATGGTTTCTGAAGTCTCTTCCTTCCAGCTCTGAATCTTTGTTGTTGCTGTTGTTGAGATGTTTTTCAGTTGGGTCCAACTCTTCATGAACCCATTTGGGATTTTCTTGACAGAGATATTGGAGTGAGGAAACAGCTAGGTGGCACAGTGGATAAAGCACTGGCCCTGGATTCAGGAGGATCTGAGTTCAAATATGGCCTCAGACACTTGACACTTACTAACTGTGTGACCCTGGGTAAGTCACTTAACCCTTATTGCCCCCCCCACACAAAAAAAAAGAAACAAAAAACCCCCAGAGATACTAGAGTGGTTGGCCATGCCAGTTCTCCAACTCTTGAGGAAACTGAGGCAAAGAGGTGAAGCGACTTGCCCAGGGTCACACAGCTAATAAGTGTCGGAGGCTGGATTTGAACTCAGGTCCTGGGGCAGCTAGGTGGCGCAGTGGATAGAGCACCGGCCCTGGAGTCAGGAGGACCTGAGTTCAAATGCGGCCTCAGACAATTAACACTTACTAGGTGTGTGACCCTGGGCAAGTCACTTAACCCCAATTGCCTAACTAAAATAAAATTTTTTAAAAATTTTAAATTGAACTCAGGTCCGCCTGACTCCAGGCCTGGCACTCTATCCATTAGGGCACCAGCTAGCTGCCCTGGATCTATGGCTTATGATCAGATTTCAGAAGAGAAGATTGATACAAATTAGAGATAGGATCAGTGGTTGAAAACTGAAAGGGGCCTTCATCTCACTTTATAGATTAGGAAACTGAGGCTCAGGTGGCAAAGTCACTTGCCCAAGGTCATGCAAGCAAGCGGCAGAGCCAGGATTTAACACCAGGTACACATTGGACACTCTTTCCTTGTGTCACAATATTATGTTATTCTTTATCCTACAGGATCCTTTGGTTAATGGTGTTTTGCTTTTCTTTTCTTTTCTTTTTTTGGTGAGGCAATTGGGGTTAAGTGACTTGCTCAGGATCACACAGCTAGTAAGTGTCAAGTGTCTGAGGCCGGATTTGAATTCAGGTCCTCCTGAATCCAGGGCCAGTGCTCTATCTACTGCGCCACCTAGCGGCCCCAGTTAATGGTGTTTTTAATGGGAATCCTGAGTCACGGAGTTAAGAACCGTAAGCACCCCTGGACAAATGACTGGTGTCAGTATAGAAAGAATAAGAAATAAAATGGGTGCCTGTCTTTCACTGATATGAGAGACTCATATCTTTATCTGCAAAATAGGAATCCTAATACCTGAACTGGGCAGCTAGGTGATGCAGTGGGTAGAGCACCAGGCTTGGAGTTTGGAAGACCTGAGTTCAAATCTTTCCTCAGACAGTGGCTAGCTGTGTGACCCTGGGGGACTCACTTGACCCTGTTTGCCTCAGTTTCCTCATCTGTAAAGTGAGCTGGAGAAGAAAATGGCAAACCACTCCAGTATCTCTGCCAAGAAGATGGTCTTTTCAGTAAGCTTAGAGAAGATGAGCTTACATCCCAATACTCCCACTCAACTACAAAAAAGCAAACGTTTTTTCTACTTGGGCAATGGTCCAAGGAAGATCAAATATGAAAGAACAATAGAGGGATAGGGACTTGTCCCTGAGTGGTTTCTACTCCGTGGAAAAAAATGAGAACAAAATAATTATAACACACAGAGGTTGACATGTGTATAGCCCTTTAAGATTTGTAAAATATTTCACATCTGGGCGGCTAGGTGGCGCAGTGGATAAAGCACCAGCCCTGGATTCAGGAGTACCTGAGTTCAAATCCGACACTTGACACTAGCTGTGTGACCCTGGGCAAGTCACTTAACCCCCATTGCCCCGCAAAACAAAACAAAACAAAATATTTCACATCTATTGTCCACTACTAGTGAGAAGCAGCCTGGAATGGTGGGTGAAGATCTACCTTTAGAGACACAAAGACCTGGGTTCAAATCCTTCCTCTGACACACACTGAATGGGTGACCATGAAAAAGTCACTTAACCTCTAAGTACTAAAGGCCAGGGGAGTCAAACCCACTAAGTTGTAGGCCAATATTGACTTAGAAAACCACATATTAACATCATCTATATTCTATTGTATTCTTTATTTTGTTAAATATTTCTCAATTATATGTCCTTTTTTTTTTTTTTGAGGCAATTCGGGTTAAGTGATTTGCCCAGGGTCACAGAACTAGTAAGTGTCTGAGACTGGATTTGAACTCAAGTCTTCCTGACTCTAGGCCTGGTGTTTTGCAGATAAGTAAACTGAGGCTTTGTATCCAGTAAACAGCAGTAGTAGAAGTTCCAATAGAATCCAGATCTTCTGATTTTGATCCTAACTTCCAGTTAAAGGCTCATTGCAGGGGCAGCTAGGTGGCACAGTGGATAAAGCACTGGCCCTGGATTCAGGAGGACCTGAGTTCAAATCTGGCCTCAGACACTTGACACTCACTAGCTGTGTGACCCTGGGCAAGTCACTTAACCCTCATTGCCCTGCAAAAGGAAAAAAAGAAAAGAAAAGAAAAAAAAAGGGCTCATTGCACAAATAGTCCCACATCCCATCCTCTCATTATCCAATCTATGAATCAGATGACTGCATTCACTTCTACTGTCAGTTTGATTAATTGGTTTCGAACAGAGCCCAGGCCTCTTGAGTAAAGTCATCTTGGCCAGAGTTACCTGGGAATTGTCTTCTCTGTTGTATCATCTTTTCTTTGATGGGACACTAGGTTTTCTAGACCTTCCCTGCTACAGTGACATAGACACATCACTATGTCCCTGGTCAACAAGACTGGACTCTTGGTGTAACCATATTGTAGAAGGCTGAAGTCACTTTAAAATAGACCTTAGTGTTTACTCACTCACGCACACACACACACAAGCACATATATATACATAAAGTTGAATTTCAGGACTTATGTTTCATAGGCTTTGTCAACATTTCTACAAAGAGACCACTATAATCAGGGCACAGAGTCTTACTTTAGGTACCAAATAATTATCCTGCTTAATAGAAGGTTAAACAGTGCTCTGATTCATGCATTTTAAAGTTAATTTTCTCTGCTATGGTCATTAGAGTTTGTTAAACAACAAACATTTCAATAAGTACAGGTTATGGGCCAGGCGCTGTGTTAGGTGCTAGGGAGGGAGAAGTCCCAATATCAAATAGTCCCTGACCTCAAGGAAATTATAGGCATTTAGGGGCATGCAAAATGTACACAGATAAGAAAACAGAAGGTAATTGAAGAGGGAGAAAGTAGTAGAAAGTGGAAACAGGGAATACTTCAAGGGGGAGATGAATGAATAAGTGAATGAATGATTGAATGGGTGAATGAGTAAGTGAATGAGTGAATTGAAAACCCATTTTTAAGCATTTACTATTTATAAAGCACTATGTTAAGCTCTGAACAAACAAATGCAAAAGCAATACTGTTCCTGCCTTCAAGGAGTTTACATTTTTTCTTTTTCTTTTTTTTTTGTGGGGCAATGAGGGTTAAGTGACTTGCCCAGGGTCACACAGCTTATAAGTGTCAAGTGTCTGAGGCCAGATTTGAACTCAGGTCCTGCTGAATCCAGGGCTGGTGCTTTATCCACTGTACCACCTACCTAGCTGCCCCAGGAGTTTACATTTTTTTTTAAATGATTTTTAAATGCTCTAACTCACTTTAAAAAAAAAATTTTTTTTTGGTTGGGCAATGAGGGTTAAGTGACTTGCTCAAGGTCACACAGCTAGTAAGTGTCAAGTGTCTGAGGCTGGATTTGAACTCAGTCCTCTGACTCCAGGGCTGGTGCTCTATCCACTGTACCACCTAGCTGCCCCCTCTAATTCACTATTGATCAGAGATTCAGGTCAAAACAGTTCTGGGTACCACCTCATACCTACTGGATTGGATAATTGGACAGCTGAGGAAAATATCAAAAGTTGTGAGGGATATGGGGGAAATGAGACATTTAATACACTCTTAGTAAAGTTGTAAACTGATTCAAACATCATGTAGAGCAATTTGGAACTATGGCCAAAGGCTTATAAAACCATGCATACTCTTTGACCTAGAAATACCACTACTAGGTAGGTATCCTAAAAGAGATTATAAAAATAAAGTTGAATTCAAAATTGGGGTGATGCTCATCGATTGGGGAATGGCTGAACAAATTGTGGGATGAGATATTGTGCTTTACAAAATGATGAGCAGAATGCTATCCATCCACAGGGAAAGAACTGATAGTATCTGAATACAGATTGAAGTATATATTTTTTGTTAATTCCTCTTTCTAAAGTTATTTTGTTTGTTTTCTTTCACAACCTGACTAATGTGGAAATGTTTTGCATGATTGCACCTATATAACTTATACTGAATTGCTTGAGTTCTTAAGGGGGGGAATGTGGGGAGGGAGGGAGGAAGAGAAATTGGAACACAAAGTTATAAAAATCAATGTGAAAATTTGTTTATACATATAACTTGGGGAAAATTCTAAATAAAGAAATAAATGAAATGGAAAAAAGATTTTTTTCTTTTCTTTTCTTTCTTTTTTCTTTTCTTTCTTTTTTTTTTTTTTTGGTGAGGCAATTGGGGTTAAGTGACTTGCCCAAGGTCACATAGCTAGTAAATGTCAAGTTTCTGAGGTTGGATTTGAACTCAGGTCCTCCTGAATCCAGGGCCAGTGCTCTATCCACTGTGCCACCTAGCTGCCCCACCCCCACCGCCCGTTTTTGTTTTGTTTTGTTTTGTTTTGTTTTGTTTTGTTTTATGCATGGCAATGAGGGTTAAGTGACTTGCCCAGGGTCACACAGCTAGTTAGTGTCAAGTGTCTGAGGCCACATTTGAACTCAGGTCCTCCTGAATCCAGGGCTGGTGCTTATCCACTATACCACTTAGCTGCCCCTAAAATGATTTTTTTTACAAGTAAAAAGCATTTATTTTCTCTAATTCCCCATCTTCTTCCCTCTCAAAAAAATAAAAATCCTCATAACATAAGCTTAATCAAGCAAAATACATTCCCACATGGGTCTTGTCCAAAAATGTGTTTCATTCTTTATATTTTTGTCTATCACCTCTCAACCGTTCTAATTGAATGAGACAACATATATGGAATATTTCGGCTCCAAGTGTGATTGGGAAGTCCCCATGATCCTCAGGGTGCAGTGGCAAGCTTGGTGGTCTGGGGGCACTGCTTTTCCTAGGACTCTTGGGCTCAGTGTCCAGGGCTGTTTCCAACATGGCTGGAGGGAAGATAATGGTGGTGTTTCAACCAACTTGGCTTATGCTGTCTCCTGTCTCTCTGTCTCTCTCTGTCTCTCAATCTCTCTGTCTGTCTGTCTGTCTGTCCTCTCTCTCTCTCTTCCGGGTGCCTGTTGCTTAAGCTAGCTGGCTTGCTTGCCTCATCAGGTCTGTAATTGGGGTGGGGGACAGGGCTAATGGACTCCTTCTCCACCAGATTTGTTCCCCTGGATGCTGTCTGTGGGGGCCAGGCTGAAAGCAAGGTTTACATGGTTTGGAGGGGGGGCAGTTCCCAGATTCCTGTTGAGGTCTTAGGCAAATGAGAGTCTGGGGACCAAGATATTGGGGCAGTCTCTGTTCTGGGGCAAGTTCATTGTTTTGGCTGGACTTTTATGTGGAATTGAGTTACTCAAAATCTCTGAATCCCTTCCAAGATATGGAATACTTCATCTATATCTAAAAGGGCTGTAGTCCTTGCAAATCATCTGGGTATTCAAAATAGAATACAGATATCAATCATAAACATTTTATTGATCACCTACTGTGGTGACATAAGCATTCTAATAGTTCATATAGTGATGCAGG
Organism: Dromiciops gliroides; assembly: GCF_019393635.1. Classification (NCBI taxonomy): domain Eukaryota; kingdom Metazoa; phylum Chordata; class Mammalia; order Microbiotheria; family Microbiotheriidae; genus Dromiciops; species Dromiciops gliroides. The sequence goes on along the minus strand of NC_057861.1, from coordinate 18,519,157 downwards.
TTCAGTATGAAATATAATACACTTATATATAGCATTCACCATATACAATCATATAGCACTTATACTGGAGTTGCTTTGAAATACACTAAAACTTTTGGGACAACCTGTATTTTGGAAATAGCCAATTAGAAGAATTTGTTTTGCTTGACTATGTGCATTTTTTATGAGGGCTTTCTTTTTTCTTTTTTTCCAAATGAGGTAGGGGAGGGAATAAATGCTTGTTAATTGAAAATAAATCCATTTTTTTCTGTTTAAAATTTTATTTTCCAAATTACATGTTTTGTTGTTGGTTTATGTGTGTGAGAGAGAGGCAATTGGGGTTAAGTGACTTCCCCAGGTTCACACAGCTAGTAATTGTTAAGTGTCTGAGGTCGGATTTGAACTCAGGTCCTCCTGAATCCAGGGCCGATGCCCTATCCACTGTGCCACCTAGCTGCCCCCAAATTACATGTAAAAACAATTTTTGACATCAATTTTTAAAACTTTGTGTTTCAACTTCTCTTCCTCCCTCCCTTCCCACCCCCCACCCCCAAGAATTCAAGCAACTCAATATAAATTATACACGAGTAGTCATGAAAAACATCTCTACATTAGCTGGGGTTGTGAGAGAAAAAAAGATAAAAACAAAACTTCAGATTAGGAACTGTCAAAAAAATATGCTTCAATCTTTTTTCAGATACCATCAGTTCCTTCTCTGTAGATGGATTGCAATTTTCATAAGTCCTTCAGAGTTATTGCATTGCTGAAAATACTATGTGCTACCAGCAGATCATCTTACACTATTGCTGTTATTTTGTGTATAGTACATTTCACTCTGCATCAGTTCGTGTAGGTCTTTCCAGGTTTTCTGATAGCATCCTGTTTCATCAAATCCATTTATTTTTTTTAATTTTTTTGTTGGGGGGCAATGGGATTGTGACTTGCCCAGGTCCACAGCTAGTAAGTGTCAAGTGTCTGAGGCTGGATTTGAACTCAGGTCCTCCTGAATCCAGGGGCCGGTGCTTTATTCACTGCGCCACCTAGCTGCCCCCATTTATTTTTAATATGTTTCTAACTTTGGTCAGAGGGGTGAGTTCTGGGGGCAGCTAGGTGTTACACTGGCCCTGGATTTCAGGAGGAACTGAGTTCAAATCTGGCCTCAGACATTTGACACTTACTAGCTGTGTGACCCTGGGCAAGTCACTTAACCCTCAATGCCCAGCCAAAAAAAAAAAGGAAAAAAAACTTTTGTGTTCCAACTTTCTTCCTCCCTCCTTCCCTCCCCACCCAACCCCCCAAGAACTCAAGAATTCAATATAAGTTATACATGAGCAGTCATGAAAAACATTAGCCAGGTTGTTAAAGAAAACAGACAAAAACACAACTTCAGATTAAGGAACTATCAAAAAAATTATGCTTCATTCTGTTTTCAGATACCATCAGTTCTTTCTCTATAGATAGATTAGCAGTAAAATTCTTCCAAATTTGCGAAACAGTTATCGAATCCTAAAAAATAAAAAATCTTTATTCTCATGGTTCTTTGGACATGGCCAGTTGAGGAGAGCGAATCTTTTCTCTGGATCAGGACACACTCCTGGCACAGATGCTGTGTGACCCACTGACTGGACAGAGGCTTTTCAAAACTGGCATTTGAAAAACAAAAAACAAAACACAAAAAAAGGGGCAGCTAGGTGGTGCAGTGGCCCTGGAGTCGGGAGGACCTGAGTTCAAATCCGGCCTCAGACACTTGACACTTACTAGCTGTGTGACCCTAGGCAAGTCACTTAACCCCAATTGCCTCACCAAAAACAAAAACAAAAAACAAAACTGGCTTTTGTTAATTGACAACTTCAGACCACCTTCCTGTAGCTGGTCCAATGCTTCATCAGTCTTTCCTTGTGTTCATCTAGGGCCTTTTCAAAGACAATCAGGTCCTCCAGGTTATCTGGGCATGCTAACACTTCCATTTTGTTCATAAGTTACTGAAAGGTGGCAGGTGCTCCTGAGATGCCTTGAGACATCTACCCAAGATAGTAAAATCCATCTGGGCAGATGAGAGTTATCTTCTCTTTGTCTCCTCCTACCTTTAGGATCAAGCACTGTCCTCTGTGTAAACCTCAAATTCAAAAACTAGCAATCTACCCAAGGTATATTTGAACCTTTGGCACGGTGTCTTGGTGCACCCTAGTTCTCTTTGCTGACTCATGACTATAGATAGTGTGCAGGCTTGGCTGAGCTCTAGGATGCTGTTAATTGGCAGTTTCTCTTAGATGGGTTCCGAGATCTTCCCTGTTAATGGTCTAGGGACGGATGCTATGAGTTGCTCCTGGGGCACATCTCACTTTCAAAAGTACAACACCTTCTTCTTCTTCCTGATGATGATCCCATTACTGTGTCCTTAATTCTTCAGGCAGCATAGTAACATTTCCCTGGATCTGTTCCTACTTTGGAGAAATCCTACCCTGATAGTGCTTTTGCCTCTTTCCTTTTGAATGCTTCTGCACAAGATACAGAGATGGTCAAAATGTTTAGTTACTGCTGCTTAGAGTACATTAGAGTAACCCAGAATTCAAACCATCTACATAAGCTCTCCTTACAGTGGAGACATGACTCAATGCTCAACGTTGGGAAGAACAACCTACAGATGAGCAAGCATCTCACTCATGTCAGCTTTTCCTGCAGTCTTCCTCGCCCTTTAGGTACCTCTCCCTAAGATAATTTGTTAACACGAGTCTCTTCTCTCAAAGCTGAGGCCAGAAGACCAGGATCTCTCCTATCCCAACTGCCCCACCCCCAATACAGAGAACCGAATAATCAATTTCTGCAATAGCACACTCTTGTGCAAATGGTTTTTGAGCCACTGGTTACACAAGGATAATAGATAGCATTTATATCTCCATTTAAGTTTGCAAAATGCTTGACAAATTATTATCTTATTTGATCCTCACAACAACTCTGCAAGGCAGGGGCTATTATATATCTGAATAACCGGGCACTGGTCTTAACAAAGCTAACATGTCAGAGATGTTCTCTGGTTCTGGACATATCAAAGCCAAGACAATCTCCTTCCCTATGAACACCCCCACTTCTTTGGCAAACAACATACAGCAAACTCACGTCTAACGTAGCCTAAAATATGGAGGATACTTGTCATTTAGACCAAAAGCTTCTTAAATTGTTTCCACTTGCTACCCTTTTTGCCCAAGAAATTTTTATGCAACCCCCAAGTATATAGTTATAAAAAATAGGCATGTATAACATTTTACTGTGCCAAATTTTTCATGACCCCTACATTCAGTTACATGACCCCATGTGGAGTCTGACCCACAGTTTTAAGGAGCTAGGATTTAGATCATAGATTCCTAACTCTTTCATAGGCTTCAGTGGAATTTTCCTCAAAGTGTCTCACCTAGGATGCTGGAACATGGTGGTCACCTGGACCACTGTCCAATAGAGTGTGTGCATATTCAACTTCCTAGCTTTACTGTTGTTCCTGTGCAGAGTGCTATGAGTCCAGCTGGGTACACTGGTATGATCATCACTCTAGCAATAACAACAACAGCAAAAAATAATGTAGAGTGGGCAGCTAGGTGGCACAGTGGATAGAGCACCAGCCCTGGAGTCAGGAGGACCTGAGTTCAAATCCGACCTCAGACCCTTGACACTTACTAGCTGTGTGACCCTGGGCAAGTCACTTAACCCCAATTGCCTCACTAAAAAAAAACAACAAAAAACAAAAAACAGTGTAGAGCACTGAGGGAACCACAAGTTAGATCCCTTTCCTTCTCCTCAGAGATTTGCAGTCAGATAGGGAGATAAAACTTGACTGAATCCACAATATTCAATAACAACATGATTTAATTTAACTTCTTTATTAAGCACACTCATGGCAAGCCAGGCACTCTGCTAGGTGCTAGAAACACAAAGACACACACACACAAAAACCACCCAAAAACCAAAAAACCAACAGTTCCTGCCCTCAAGGAACTTTTCTTCTACTACATTAAAAGATATGGGGGGGGCAGCTAGGTGGCGCAGTGGATAGAGCACCAGCCCTGGAGTCAGGAGGACCTGAGTTCAAATCTGGCCTCAGACACTTAACACTTACTAGCTGTGTGACCCTGGGCAAGTCACTTAACCCCAATTGCCTCACTAAAAAAAAAAAAAGATATGAAAATAGTAGTAACTAATGTAGTAAAAGACTAACAGAATATCAAATTGTGATTATGAATGTTATAGGAATTCTGATGAGTGGAAGATTAATGAAGGCTAGAGTAGATAAGGAAGTTTTCAAGATGGAGGTGAGAACAGATGGCCTTGAAGGATGGATAGCGTTTGAACAGATGGAATGGAGTGGAGATGAATTTGGCCAAAGGAGAATGAAAGGAATGATGGCACCTGGTTATAGATATTTTAACCCTGCGTATCAGGCTCCATGTCTCTCTTCAACCCTGGCCTTTTCAGTTGTCATGGGTTTGGGTACAGAAAAGAGGATTAATAACCAGGAACCAGGAGACTGAGGTTCTTGGAATGCTTCTGCTGGTGTCTTGCTTTGTGTGCTTCCCTTTGTAGCACGGTGCCTGGACATATAGCAGCTGGTAATTGATAAACGCTTCTTGATTGGATGATCAATTGATTGAGTTCCCTCTGTGAGTCTTAATTTTTTTTTTTTTTTGGTATCTGGATTAGATGACTTTTTCAAGTAGATATTATTGATGAATTTTGCTTTTATATCAACCAGTTTCCCAAGTATCTCTCCTCCTTCCCCTCTCAGAGAGCCATCCTTTATAACAATGCATTTTTTAAAAAGAAAAAATAGGAAGTAAAGGTGGAAGGGGGGGGAATAAGCAAAATCAATCAACACATCCCCCCAAAAATCTGTTATTATATTCAGTGTTCCACATCCATGGAGCCTTCATCTCTGCAAAGGAGAGGGAAGAGAGTTTTCTCCTAATATCTTCCTTTGGGCCAAGCCTGTTCTTTAAAATTTTGCAACATTCAATTTTAGTTGTTTTCTGGTGGTGGGCTTTTTTTTTTTTAATTTAAATTGATTGGGTATTCTGTTTTCCTGGTTCTGCTTACTTTGTATCAGTTCATATAACTCTTCCCAGATATAGAAGTATTCTGTATTCATCACATTAGTTTGTTTTCTCACAACCTAGATGATAAACCATGACATTCATGGACCACAATTTGTTTAATCATTTCCCAAGCTGTAAGCATCGACTTTGTTTCTAGTTCTTTGTGCCTGTGGAAGGCAGCCAGAGTTGAGAAAGATTGAGCACTGAACCAGAAGTCCAACAATCAGGGTTCCATTCATTTTAGCAAAACTGCCACTTAGTAGATCCATGACTTAGAAGTAATTTCCTTGGTTTTCTTTCCTTCCTTTCAGCTCTAACATTTTATGACAAGGCCCCTCCCAGCTCTGACATCCCCTGTTCTAAGGCCCCTCCCACCTCTGACATCCCCTGGTTCTAAGGTCCCTCTAAGCTCTGACGTTCTCTGATTCTTTGTCCATTAGGACTGAGTGAGAAAGCATCATCCCACTGTCCCCAAGCCTGCACTGTCCTGACAACCCTTTGGGGCTCTCCTTCCAATTACCAACAATCAATCACTCTCTACTCCCCTTATCGTGGTCATTGGTTGCTGCCTCTCCTCTCCCCCCCCCCCCCCCGCCTACTCCCAAGGGCATTCATTTGCCTTGCCCACAACCTGTGTGTCAGGGCATTGGGTCTCCCTGCTTCCGCCTGGCCCTGTCCCCCACCCAGCATCTGCCCCAGGGTCTGTCAGAACAGTCATTGTCCCTGCCTATGGGAAGGGGCAGTTTGGCTTGCCCAAACGAGGGAAGGAAGAGGGCGATGGATAAAGGTTGGAGAGAGAAAGGCCCTGGACAAACACTGCTAGAGAGTCACTGCCTCCAGACGCCTTTCCCTGGATTCCCCATCCTCCCCTAAGGTTCCACTGACCCACACAGCCACGTTGAAGGTCGAGCTGCTGCCTGGGCGCTGCTGGGTGGGGCCTGCCACCTTGTGGACAATCGTGGTACTGCAAGCAGTGGTAGCCAACCTGTTTAGTCGTGTCCCACTCTTTATGACCCCGTTTGGGGTTTTCTTGTCAAAGACACTAGAGTGGTTTGTCATTTCCTTCTCCAGCTCATTTTACAGATGAGGAAACTGAGGGAAACAGGGTGAAATGACTTGCCCAGGGTCACACAGCTAGTAACTGTCTGAGGCAGATTTGAACTCAGGAAGATGTTTTCCTGACTCCAGACCCAGTACTCTACCCACTGTGCCACCCAGCTGCCCCCAAACATCTTCCTTTGGGTCAGAAAAAGGAAAGGCAAAGAATCAACAGGTTCTTTATGTGTATGACTTTTATTTACGTTCTTTTTCTGATAATAAGCATTTTTATTTAAAGTTTTGAGTTCCAAATTATATCCTTCCTTCCTTCCTTCCCTCCCTTCCCTCACCCCTCCCTGAGGCAGTAAGCAATCAGATATAGGTTATACATACACAATTATGTAAAACATCACCATGTTGGTTATTTTATACAAGAAAACTCAAATAAAAGAAAAAAAAGAAAGAACATGGAAAAAAGCAAGCTTTAGTCTGTGTTCAATCAGTATCAGTTCTTTCTCTGGAGGTGGATAGTATGCTTCATCATTAGTCCTTTGGGATTGTCTTGGATCATTATATTGCTGAGAATAGTTAAGTCCTTCGTCAAATAATATTGCTCTCTCTGTGCACAACGTTTTCTTGGTTCTGATCACTTCTCTATACATCATTTCAAACAAGTCTTCCCAGGCCTTTCTGAAATCATCCTATTTGTCTTTTCTTATAGTGCAATAATATTCTATCACCATCATATACCACAGCTTGTTTAGCCATTCCCCAATTGATGGGCATTCATTTGATTTCCAATTCTTAGCCACCACACACACACACACACACACACACACACACACACACACACCTGCTATAAATATTTTTGTACAGATAGGTCCTTTTCTCTTTCGGGGGATTTTTGAAGAACCAACAGTTGGTAGAGCATGGAGAAACTACAGAGATCAACCGATTTCAATCCTTTCATTTTCACAGATCTTCACTTGGCACACTGCCTGGCACATAGTAGGCACCATCTAAATGTTAGCTGTTATGATTATTAGCCTGTCCAATGAGGGGATTAAATACTACTGCTCCTGAGATATTTTATACCTCCAGACCCACAATCCCTCTAAGCTTTGGAAGGGGTCAGAATCCCAGCTGCTGGCACCAGCTCAGCATGCCTCCAGGATGAGACCATGGAATCCTTCACCTCTGCCCAGTGCCTGCCTGCTTTAGTTTAGATCATGGGATTGTATATATTGAGCTGGAAGGAGTCTTAGGAATTATCTAGTTCCTTTTATAGATAAGGGAAAGAGACTTGCCTGAAATCACACAGAGCCAGGAGGAGAACCCAGCTGTTCCAGCTCCCATTCTGACCAGAGGCCAGCTGGAAATTCAGCCCTGATTCACTTCTCACAGTCACCCTAGTCCAGCATTGGGAGCTGGGAGGCTCCATAAGCAATACTTGATGAGGGTAGGGATGACTCTGGGCTGGGTATTGTGTAATTTAAATTTCTATATGGAGGTTCTAATCCGTCCCCCCAGTTTTGGGGGGAAACTGACTAAAATCACTGATAAACAAGTACAGGTTTTTAAGGGTTTATTGAAAGATAGTAAAAGAAAGAGAAAGATTGAGAACAGAATTCCTACAACCTGGGAATCCTATTTTTCCTCAATTTTCCTGTGAAGTCCTCTGGAGTCTCTCCCCTCCACCACAGTGAGGTCAGGAACCAAAAGAGACAGAGTTTTCCGCGCAGGCCCTCCTTCCTCCTTCCTGTCTCTTCCCAGAAAATGGGAGGCTCCTCAAGTTGATTGGCTGGTAGCCTTATAGACAGCACCCATGAGCAAACGTCACTTCCTGACGCCAAGGAAAAGCCGCATGGCCTTGCCCTCAGAGGCATGCTCCTCATGGTGGAGCTTTCCTATAGTAAATCTCCAGTAGGTGGCGTCATTCCAATCATTACAGTATGTCAACAGACAGAAAGAAAGCTGATCATGTTCACAGTATGCCAAAGCATTTGTTCAACAAATATCGATAGCCCATTTACAATATGCAAAGCTGGGAACAGCTAGGTGGCGCAATGGATAAAGAATGGGCCCTAGATTCAGAAGGACCTGAGTTCAAATTTGGCTTCAGACACTTGACACTTACTAGCTGAGTGACCCTAGGCAAGTCACTTAATCCCCATTGCCCCGCAAAAACAAAACAAAACAAAAAACAACAAAACCAACAACAAAAAA